>NC_137207.1:24162344-24184844 GCF_960531495.2 Zeus faber
CGCAGCCACAGAAGACCGCCCGACCAGCAGAGAAGTAGGGAGCCTGCGGAGCAACGCCCACGCATGACCTCGAGGTGCAGAAACTACTCTCAGAGAGCACAAAGTGACCCCACACTGCAGAGGCGCACACATACAACCCACCCCCATGTGCAGGCATGAGGGTGGGTTGTATGTGTGCGCCTCAGCGCACACATACAAGTGCGGAATCCCGCATTTCCCGCGCTTGTACAAGCGCGGAATCCCGGCAGTGGGCATCAGGCATGGACCACAGGCCTGTAGCTGGGCCCCGCGGCTGACAGACCGACACCCCGCCAGGACGAGCCGGCAGGGCCCCCAGGCCCACCCCCATCCTACACAAAGGCAAGGCCTGCCATGCTGCAACCAGCGAGATGCCCCATCCGGCCACAAGCCGGCGGGTGCTCACCCACATAGCGCTCAAGCCACATGGGGCGAACTGATCTCCACCATCGCCTGCAGACAACCAGATATGCTGCCGCTCCACGACTGCCGACACCCAGAGGGTGCCACCCAGAGGGTGGCAGAGGGAGCAAGGCCGACAGCTGCCTTGCGCACCGCAACCGCAGCCACCAAGGGGCCCTGGAAAGCACCTGGCTGCGCTCTCTGCAACCCCGCCCGGTTGCAGCAGGCCAGAAACCACCCAATACCAGAGGCAGGCCACCAGGACTCGAACGCAGCCAGCACAGGGCCCACCCGGTCCCCTCCCGGCCAACCACACCCCCACACCAACCCACCTGGCCCCACCACCCCAGAAACCCCAGTGCTCAATGTGTGCTGTTTGTGTATGCAGTTGAAACGTAAACTCAGTATATTGAGAGAAGTTTTTTTTCTCCTCCAGACAGTACTGCGCTGTGCGTTCCGGTTTCCCTGTGTTTTTATTTTAGATCAGTTAGTTTTTGTGTGTTTCCTAACTTGCATGAAACAAAATTTTTAAACACAACACGGTTCATTTTTGTTTCCGTTCATTAAGAGAACGGAGCGGCAGGCGACGCACAGCCGGAGCCCAGATTACGGGCGTCCCCATGCGCACCATCGCGGGCATCCCGATTGCTACCTCGATGCCCATTCACATTCCGTTGCAATGGCACTTAATTAAGTAAAAACTGGATGTTTTTGTGTAAATACTTTGGAATAATAAATCCTGCACTTCTGTAATGGGGAGACTCTATTTCTCGACCAGACTTTAATATGACGCCGTTTTTTAAAATAATTTATAATTATTTATTTTTCATTCATAAGTTTTTCTTTAATTTCTTTTTTTTTACGAAATTTAGTTTATTGATTACCTGTGGACATTTATTTAGTTGAAACATAGTTTTTTTTTAATAAGTGCACTACAGAGACAATGCAGACAATGACATTGGTGTTAAATAAATCATTCATTTAAGTTCAGCAAATTTGTGTCTCATTTGTTATAATTATTAAATTGTTGTATTTTATCAGATGTACTGTACTGAGTTGAGTTCCCGCACCGGGTGAGTAATCATATCAGTCACAACGAAGGAGTGCAGCAGGCCAGGCGGCGGCCACGCAGACCCCGCCCCGGACCCGACCGTGCCCCAGTGCCAAGTTTGCATGATTGCACCTTCCATAATTCGGAAGATTTTTGTTTATTGGAAATAACTTTTGTAATTTAAATAAAGTAAGTAATACGTAAGAGCTCGATGCGGTGAATAG
This sequence comes from Zeus faber, assembly GCF_960531495.2. NCBI lineage: Eukaryota > Metazoa > Chordata > Actinopteri > Zeiformes > Zeidae > Zeus > Zeus faber. The sequence goes on from NC_137207.1 coordinate 24,164,040, forward strand.
ACACCTCAGAAGTGCTGCACGCTGCAAGTCTTCATGAATCTGGCAAACTGGGCCAGAATGAATAAAAGATGGAGTGGATGATTTGTGGCTTTCTCTGCCACCGGAGTATGAAAGTTTAATTGACAATTTAACATTGAATAACGTGGTGGACGCGAGCGCAGTATAAGAGCCACTTCATCAGACTTGGCCCATAAAAAGTTTGACTGCAGCTGACGTCAAGGCGCACAGCGTTGTATTTGAAGTTGAAAGGGCACGGCTGGAGTCGTCCGATGGCGACAAAGTAAAGGTTTTCCCATTTTTTCTTCCACTATTGCCCTTGTTGAACTTCAGAGAGAGAGAGAGAGAGAGAGAGAGAGATTATATCCCAGAGTAACAGTTTTATATATATGCCGACTAATATAAAATTAACATTGATTTATATCCTCTTGAGTTATACGTTTGACCTGCCTGGAAAAAAAAAGGAGGAAAAAAGGTCTTGCCATTTTTCTCACCTCTTGACTTACTGTTATGTCACATTGAAAAGTTGGTTTTCCTAGTAAAGCGAGATGTTTGGATTGGCCTGGAATTTCCCCTGTGCTCTTGGAAGCCAGACCTGTCACAACATCTATGCTGCTTTGATACTGGCTGCAGATCGCACCGCAGAGCCTTTCCCCACCGAACCTCTTTCACCTCATGACTGATGAGGCCTTGTGCCATGGAGCAGATCACAAAATCATCCTGATGACTTCTGCTGTTGTGTGTTTATGTCGAAGTGTGTAAGTGTGTGTGTGTGTGTGTGTGTGTTTGTGTGTGTGTGTGTGTGTGTGTGTGTGTGGGAGAGAGAGAGTCCTTTGTATATCTGTCACACACACTGACATCCTTTTTTTTTTATGTAAGTGCCCATATGTATGAACCTCTCTCGTACATTAAAACGTCATTAGGTTCCTCCCATTATCGCACCGAGGCTTATCCGCTGGAGGTGCTGTGATTAATGGCCGTTCACGGTCTAATAGAAGCTTGTGAAAAGGGGGGGAAGGAGTTCAACATGGCGCGGCGTGGGCAGCGGAGAGGGCCGGGTGGCCGCCTTCAAACTCAAACACGACGTGTGGCCCTCCCAGGGACCATATTTCACCAGTGTTTGACCTGCTGTTACTCATTAGCCCCTTTGAACGCCCCTTTTTGCCAGGCTGTTTGTTGTCCTTCGAGTCTATTATCCTGCCATCATCATCAGTAACACAAGGCAAACACGTCTTATGTTGCTATGTGCAGCCGAGGCAAACAAGCAGATGGACGCCAGCGTGTATGTTATTATGCTCGTTGGGCTGAGAATATTTGTCACGCTTTTCTTGCGTGTTGCCCGGGCTGTTTACATTTCCGAGGAATTTCGTCAAGTGAGTCATCCTGTCACCTGAACGACTCAGGTGCTGAGTTTCCTCCCTCCTGCCTTGCGAGGGAGTTGATAAGATGGACTCGGTGCTCTGGGCGGCCGGACCTCTGTCGCGGACGTACACAAACATGTAGAGCAGGAGTAAGTGCAGCGACAGCTCAACTGACCCAAGTATCGTCGCTATGCAGCGGATGATCACTAGGTCCGTCGTGAACTGGCAGGAGTGAGGAGTGCTACTTGGCAGCAGCCCTTTGGGTGGATGATCACCCTGTTCTCCAATCAGTCCTAAGTGTATTCAGGGTTTGGTTGGAAAATTCTTCCCTCTATCGAGCCAATAAGCTTAGTTCATCAGTTTCCAAACCGTCATGTCTATCTACGTATATCTGTCTACAGATCATGCCATGATGTTATGTGTTGTGTCTGTTTAAGGTTAGTGGGTTAGGGGTTACAATCTGGGCTTTACTCACCTCCAGTCTATGCTTGTACAACCACCACCGGCATAGATCTGCAAATATGACTATGTGCATTCATCAATAAATGCCGTAAATATATTGGGCGTTGTCCCGACTGAACTCGATCCATTTATCTTCCAAAGTGAAAAGCATTTGTAAGTCTCTTACATGGGAGCAGTTCCTTTGTTTTTTTTCTTGCGTCTTTGTGTGTTTCATGCAATCGTCCGTATGAGTGTGCATTACTATGTCCAAATGCTTTTATGAATGCATGTACATGCTAGTGTGTGCGCATGGGTATGGGGGACTTCAGGGGGCCGGTATCCCCAGGACTGGTGCTACATGAGTGCAGCAGGACTCTGGCCTCTCCTGGTAACTGTGTGCCCAACCATTAGTTGGGCACTCCAAATGAATAAACAGCCATCAGCAGCATGCTGTGGACGGGAGCCTTCACAGCTTCGCAGCACTCAACCCCGCACAAGGGCCAAGAGTATCATGGAAACAAAAGCTGCGGGCCACCGAGGAGCAGCTGTCACTCTCTGCGTCCGAACGCAGCTTGAGCCCGGCAAGGGACGGCCTGGCTGCGCACGGGGAGCGGCTCCGGTGTCGCACCCCTGCCGCGTGATGAATGGAGTTCCAACTTCACCGGCATGGCAACTGGGTTTGGCAACGGCGAGGCCACCGAAACAAACAGACAGTCTCTCCTCTCTACTGCTCTACTTCTCCTGTGATGGCTCTTTGGTGAAAACCCTTCCCCTTGTAAATCAGAGCTCATACACGCAGCACCGCATGGCGTCTCGGGTTGAAACGGCAACTCCGTACTTTATCACGAGAGTGGCTTCAAAGCCGCTGGACAGCTTCGCTGTAATATGTCACAGATCAAGGCAGGCGGAGGAGAACAGGGTGCCCTGCGGTTTTTAGCAGAGCTGAGTTATGACATGCATGGGCCTGGTATCAAAGATGAAGTGGGCAGGGTCACAGTCGCAGATTGTGAGTCTTGGCCGAGGCACGGGGGCTGCTGAGCCGAGGGAGGGAGAGCATATGGGCTACGATCAGAGGGGGGCTTGGCCCACCTTTAGATGGTGAGCACGTAAAGACGACCTCCTGAAGACACACTGGCAGCACAGCCGTGCCAGCAGCTCGCCAGAAAGCCTCCCTGCTGCCACGGCTTAAGTGCAGCCTTTTATTCCCGCCCATCCGCGGTCTTTCATTTCCCCTTTCAGATGATTTCATTTAGTCTCTTCTGTCCATCTTCAAAGTACGTCCTTGTGGCGATTAAAGCATTTTAACTATTACATCTTTCCAGGCAACTGGATGAGCTAAGTGACCGCCAAGACCCAGGATGGGAGCAGAAAACCTAAAAGGCCCCGCTGTCATCGGTAGACATTATGTGGCACAGCACAAAGTCAAAGTCCTATTTGCCTTGCTGTGATCTTGGCTCATGGTTGTTGACATCAGCGACCATAGACTGAGCATCGTGTTTGTGGGTGTGTGTGTGTGTGTGTGTGTGTGTGTGTGTGCGCGTGTGTGTGTGTCTTTGCTTCTGTAATGGTGGCGCCTGTGACATCATGGTATCTTCGTATGAGTGCATACGTCTGTGCCTCAATGTGTGGGTATTGTCAATGCGAGAAACACTCAGTATCACCCAGTATTCTTGAGAGCGAGGTGGTCTGAGGTCCAGCCGGTGACTCATCTAATAGCTGTATGCCAATAGCCACAGCCTTGGACAAACACGGCGCATGGCACAGAATGTGCGTGCGCGTGCATTTCACAGAGAAAAACTGCATGATATTTCATAATCCTAAAGGACAGACTCATCAGTGCCTTTATTATATTCCGTGAGGATTAACATTGCAGGCAAAGATGCAGACCATATCACACCATAGCTGCTGTCCCCACACTGCATTAATCTTTTAGAGAAATGGCTTTCAAGTCTGAATGAAAGCGTATGCAACTGGGTCAGGGATGGAGGAAAAACACTTAGCATGACTCTGCAACTTTGAGGTGAGATTGGCAGAACTCAAGGTCAAAAAACACTGATCCGGGTTTACCTGAAAAAGCCGGCCCGGGTGGTAGCGTTAGATGTAGCGGAAAAGTTTCGGAGCAAGTTTTTTATAAAGAATACAAAATATACATAAAAGTCCCTCCGTCTTTCATGCTGCGCTCACTTCCAATTTGTGCAATTCAGTTCATCGCCCTGGATTGATCGGGTCTTACTGTCAGCTACGTATGTGTTGAGGTAAATGTTTTTCCGTTATAATGAGGAAAATACAAAACAACAGGCCGTTGATGTTCACTTTAATGGCCTGTTCAAGGACATGGAATAGTTTCACCTGTTCCAAATGACAGTATATGCGATAGTACTGCCCGCAGAATTCGACTTTTTCCATCCATATTGATCCAGACCGATGCAAAATGTACTCCGATCCCAAATTCACAGAGGTTGGAGGTTGTGTTTCTGAGTGCGTGTGTGAGACGCCGCCGCTAGCACGAAGCAGGCCCCTACGACGCAGCGACACCGTATAAGATCTTTCCATCGCGCTACTTATATAAGCCCCCGCTCGGAGATTGTTTTAAAAGGAACACCCAGGAATTTTCGGGCCGGTTTTCGGAGCCCAGAGGAGACGTGGGGTTTTGGCCCGCGCTCTCCCTAGCTCCCTCCTCTCCCTCCTTATTCGGTTCCCTCGCTGTGCCCAAATCGTGGCGTCTGGGCAGAACCGGGCTGGTTCCCATTTAGAGACAGTGGCTGGCTCCGGCCTCTAATTCGCAGAAGGGGAAACAAATTGCTCTCTGGTCTCTGTCTCTCCTCGAGGCCGGTTTATTTCATGCTGCTTTGGCGCTGCCATTCTTTTCCTTGCGTGTGTCATCCTTCCAACTATTTCAAACACTTTGGAGGGCTATTACCACGGGCCCTTTCAGCAGCGGTGCAGGGCGGGACTGGCTGGCTGCCTGTTCTGGCTGCTTGCTACCATTTGTCCCAAAAGAGGATCTATGCAATTCATGCACATATAAGCGTGCAGATCGGAATTCATGCGTTTTTAGAACACGTGCACTCCCGCCGTGCACACTTTTTTCCGTGCACGGACCGGGAGCAATCAGGGATCACCGTGGGAGCATCTCACACACGAGGCAAATATCCCCCCACGGTTGCCGAACACGTCACTACCGACGCTCACTATGAGGGAAAGCGGCCGGCGAGAGGGATCAGCGGTGCGCCGGGAGGGAGATAAACAGGAAGATGCGACAATGAAAAGATTAAAGAAAGAGATGGAGAGATAGGAGAGCTGTCATTCTGGTGGTGGTGGTGGTGGTGGTGGTGGGGGTACAGAGAGCATGATGTCTGACTGCATAACCTTCCCTTTTCTCCAGATTTTGTCCTTCAGTTTGTCTCCCTCTCTCTCTCTCTCTCTCTCTGTCTGGTTCTATCCCTCTGTTCCCGCTTCCTTCCGGGCCCCGCTGGCCTCTAATCCCATGATCACTCATCCTGCGCTTTTTATTTTTTATTTTTTATCACATATCAAAGGCCGAGGCGGGATTAGACTTAACTTCAGAACATCAGAATAAACCCGCTGCTCTCTCTCACCCGCTCTCTCTCTCTCTCTCTTCCCCTCTCTCTCTCTCCCTCTCTCTCTCTCTTTCTCTCTCTCTCTCTCTCTCTCTCTCACGCTCTCTCTCCCTCTCGCTCGCTCTCTCTCCCTCCCCTTCACCCCATACTGCGCCTCTGCCAATCAAACCACCCCGGGGTGATTGGGGACGTCGGAGGGGGAGAGCTGTGGAGCGGTAGAGGGGTAGAAAGATGAGTCTCGTATAAGCCGCCGCTTCCTGTATCACACAAAATACCTGATGATTTAAAATTTCAGAATATATTTTTTTTTAAATGAATTTGGTATTGTGTTGCTCAGTGAAATAATCTTTATTAATTCATGTTGATGAGTGTGTGCTTTCAAATGATAATAATATTAATAATAATAATAATAATAATAAAAAAAAATATTATTATAATATTTAATTGTATTTATAATATAATAAATATGATATAATTACAAATATTTAAATATAATACTTTTATAAATAGTAAAATATAATTTAATGTATTTGAAAATGTTTATGCAGCAATAGAATCTATCATTGACCCATTTCAACTCCAAAATAAAAATCGTAGAAAAAATTCAATGTTTGGACTCAAGCGAGCTGAACCATGAAACTTGCACGAAAGGCAAAATTATCGTGCAGCTTCAACAGTAACATGTCTGCCACAGCAAACCAGTCAGCAAAAAGTTTATTTTAAGGTTTAACTGGCACAAAACACTATCAAACTCCTTGTGGTCCACCCATCCATCCATCTTCTTTAGCCGTTATCCATCCCATAGTAACGTATTCCACAAAACAATATTGAGTTACGTAACTGCTTTAGCAGCTAGTCTGGTAAGAACATTTTTTTATCAAATCTTTATGAATATACATGAAGAAATATGAGGATGAGGATATAAAAACCTGTGTCAAAATGATGAAAATAGATATATAATTATATATTGAACCTAACCACATGTGTTTTATTATTATAATTAGAATGCTCAGCTTGGAAATATTTGTGCAATAATATAATCTGTTATTTATTTGACTCAGTTTGAGGCTGGTTCCAACTTGATATTTAATTTGGTTTCAGGGTATTTTGATGACTGGACGGCGTCTTTTTTTTTAACTTTTGGTATAAATCAAACAAAGAAGAAAAAAGGGTACGGTACTGTACATACTGTACGGCCATGCGGCCCCACAAGCAGCAAATATATTAACATTTGCATATTTCTCCGCGGCTCAACTTCCTGTTCACACGTGCTCTGCATCTCCGACATCTGGTTTGGGTTTATTTGGATGCCCGCAGCCGTTTATCTCCTTCTCTCTCCCTCTCTCTCTTTCCGCCTTTTTATTTCGCTTCCAACCGAATGCCTGATTTGTACCTTTTTGTGAACGCAATAGTTTGGAACGATTCCTCTCACCGCTGGAGGATGGTAGTCTCCCTTTCTCCATCTTATGTTCCAAATGGATGCAATGAGGGCAGTTCTGTTTTTTTGTTTTTTTTTCGTATTCCTTTCATTGTTTTTATGTTTTATGCATGTTTTATGTCAATGCACAGTAGGTGTTCGTGCACAGTATGGATGTTTGAATGTGCTTCCTGTCTGAATGCGCTTGATGTTGTGTTTAACCCTATATTGCACAAATCAGGAAATAAAAAAAAAAAAAAAAATTATGTTAAAACTGCAAACTCTCAGTTTCTGTTTCCCTCTCTCAAAACAGGAGTAGATAATAGTAATCACATGTTGAGTTGTACGAAACATCCCCTTGGTAAGAACGGGGTAAATAGTTTTTAACATTTTAATATGATTTCACTGAATTTTTCAAGGGATGGATGTTCAAGGATCAATAAATAAATCAATAAATGTCTTATCCTCTCTCATCTCATCTAAAAATGACTGGAAGTAACTTGGATTAATAGTTTCAATCCATCCATTTCAAGACTGCAATTTACTCAATATATCTTCTCATTGATTCCTTATGTTTAAACATTCAGATGCATTCATGAAAACATGCAACCAAGTTCTGCGGCATAGTTTCTCCGTACATGGGCAGCAATTGACGTTCAATTCTTATGCATAAATCACAAGGACAGTTTCACCCTTTCTAAATGGACAACTGTCTCTTCATTTATGGATGAGTGGACACACGTTTGTGCACAGGAATCCGTCCTCCCTGAAAGCAATTCCCAAATGCCCAAATGAGTATAAGAATGCAGGGAGACACACACACACACACACACGCACACACGCATGCACACACACACACATACACATACACACGCGCATTTCTCCCAAAACGGCCATCGGCTCGATCCATACGTGATGGTAACAATGGAGCTCCACCTTCTTCTTGGGTTCTCTTGCTGCATTTCAACGCTCCATTCGTTACGAGACAACCATCAAGAGCCCTCTCTAGACCCATGATGCGTCAGCTTCCCCGCTTCTTTTAGGGTTTCTTCCGTTCAGGTGGTCCACCGCCTGCCAACAAAAGCTTATTCTTTTTTTTTGTTTCCATCCCCCGGCCAGACTTCCATCGTCAGCTGGTGAGTAATACCCGGAGAGGTGATTGCGCGAAACAAGGGTGTCGCCCATGCGCCGGGAGCCGGCGGGAGGATCACAAACTGGTTAAATGATTTAAACGTCCCCCTCTACAAGCTCACACAGGACCTCATTACATCCCTGCCGACTTCCCTTGTACGCCACCGCCAAAGTTTTGCTCTCAAGCCGGCCACAACAAAGTCCCCGCGTCGGCCGCGTCTTCTTCCGGGCCAGACGCTACGTGGGCCGACGTTTCAATTTGCGAGCGCACGGCGTTGGGTTTTCACTTTCAGAGATGTGCGGCGAGGAAGTCTCTGCAGAGACCGTCCAGTTACGGAGACTCCAAGACGCTCTGATGCAGTGTCTCCCAACTTATTTTTACAACGAAATAATCCCATGTCCACACCATCACCCCGGTAACCATTAAAAGCGGTAGCAAGACGTACGGTATAACCGCGGTTAATATTATGGCCTGCAGCACTAATTGATGGCGATGCAAGACTCGCAAAGCTGTTTGTTCGCAGGGAACAAATCTTTTAACTGATTAACTCATTTAAAAGATTTAAAGGAAGGCAAAAGGAGTGGCTGATGGGCTGAACTTTGACCCAAAAAAACCCCAAATTAATTACTGAGGACTAAATTAAAGTCCAAGGCAAAGAATGGCTTTTCGTAGTTCATATCAATTGTCCAGATTTGCATTTTGCCCATTACTGACTGACCCGTCAGGAACCCAATCTCAAAAAAAAAGAGTTAAAACCTTCCATCGCTGCTAATAGTTCTCACTTTCAGTGTGAAATTTGACTTTGTTCCTCAGTACCAACCCGAGCCGTCGCTCGGAGCCGTCGCTCGGGTTGGTACTGAGGAATTAGTGCAGCCCTTGCAATTTTGACATTGCAACACAGGAGCTAGTTTCCGTTATTTATGTATTTTTAAGTGGAATTAGGAAATCTTTCATTGCGCGCCCGGCAAGCTCTGACGGGACAGTCGTGTTTTAGCCCGCTGTTCCACACGGCGTGCTTACGGCGACAATCCCTTTTCCAGCCGATCCACCGTACGGCCTCGGCCTCCAGGAGGGGAAGATGCTCTCCGGCTGTTCTGTCTCTGATTAAATCCACCAGCGGTGCGGTTTGCTCTCTTCTATATTTGCAAGCTCTGAACGTGACGGTGGGCGAATCCACATGAAGGGCCCTGGACTGAATTGCATGTTGAAAAGCAACAAGTAAAGTAAGATGCGACCTCAGCATCAAGGAGCGCCATCGCGCCATGAATGCTAATTAAATAATCGTAATTGTAGTAGAACTAATTTTTCAGCCCGCCAGCTGGGGAGGGAGGGGGCGGGGGGGTGTTAAGTGAGCAGGACAGGAACCCAAAGCGGAAAAAATTAAAGTGAAATGTGGAACTTCCTCCACCTCATCGGTTTGTCTCTCTGGTTTTCTCTTGAGCTTGCCCATATTTTTTTTTCCCCTCCTCACCTCAATCCCTTCATCCGTCTCCCCCCCAGCCCTCCCTCAGCTGGCTCTCCCTGGTCTTTCTCTCCTCACACATAGTTCATGAACAGCATCAAATCTGGTCTTGGTTATGGGATGGCAGCGAGCGGCAATTCATCTTTCACAAAGCTTCTTAAAGGAAGGGAAATAATAATTGCGTGTTGCCGGGCATTCTTCTTAATCCAATCTCCCACCTGCCGTCACGGTGCAGCCCAGCTCCGGTGGCTTATCAAACAATTACCGCAAATTAACCTTTTTGCACTTCTTGAGGAGGCACCTGGGGAGCCATCGCCCTTTCAACCCCTGCGGCGCCGAACCTGCCGCCCCTCCTCCTCCAGGCAAACCGGCGCCTCGGGATCCCCCGGGGGCCACCGCGGCGCGGCGCAGATTCGCTCCATTTGCAGTCAAATGGATGGGTCGCGTCGCGCAAAAAGCGAGCGTCGGCTCGCGGCGGCGGCGGCACTGGCGCTGGGGCCCGCAACTGGAATATCTGGCTGGGACACGGCGGGCGGATGCTGGAGGTCTCATCGCGCCTCTGTAAATGTTTACCCTGAACACAGTTTCCATTTCAGCGGGCCGCTCCGCATCACCTTACCACTTAGCGGTTCCCGGGGTCTCGGGCTCTGTCAGCGCCGCCGTCCCTCGGCCCGGGGCAAGGGGAACGCAGACGGAGGCGGTGAAGTCCCGTTTGCCGCTTGGCGGGGGCTCCACGCCACTGCGGACTTACGTAAGCCCTTTCTGCCAGAGCCGTAAACCATGTCCCACACTGCATGACCTCACCGCTTGAAACGAGTGGCTGGATGTACGCGTGTGTTCGGCGGCGTTGGGGAAACCATTAGTGCAGCGCCGACTGCGCACGGATTTCGGTCTCTTTCGCGCTCTTCGGTGGCCAAGCCGACGTTTGACGGCGGCGCGGGCTGTGTGCGGGGTGCCGCTGGGGAGAGGGGAAGGCGGGTGAGAGACTCGCCAATTCACTGTTTGTCGCAGAAAAGACCCGACGTCCTTCTTTTCTGATCATGGGCGGACACCGACGGGGGGGAAAACGCCGTTGATTGAAGAGAGCTCCACGAGCAGGGGAGCGCTGGGACCCCTTGGTTCAAGGCTCGCCAAGTGGAAAGCAAAGTTTAGCGTGAGCTCATGGACGATACATGCATCAATCAACAAGATTCACGTCGCTAGCAGCATGAAATGATTAACCTCAACCTAACTCCCCAAATTTGTTCCTGAAAGACGACTGTAACTGAAAGGCAGAAGTGAATTAGACTTAAGCCGGCCGGTTTCACTCGCGACATTTTAACAATCGCCGTCTCAAACTTGCAAAGTCATCGCGGCGGCTTAGGATATGAATTTTAAATAGAGTTATCTGTTGTAGAAGCCGTATAAATCATTAAGTTTCGGGAGGGCCCCCGAGGGAAGGGATCTGCAATCTGTGATCCCGTAGCCACAGCTAAGGGCTTTGGCTTAAATGATTCATCACACGATGATTAGCCGAGGCCGGGCTGGTTTCCATTCTCCTCTAAGCCCCAGCCATGTTGGAGGCTATTTTGGAGATGAACGGTCCAAGCGCCGCCAGCCGGGCTTCTGATGTGGCGCGGAGATATACGCATTGTGTCTCTTCGCAGAAAAACCTGCCGGCCATATGGCGGGCGTCACACGGATCCAGCGGCGGTCATGTGTGCTCGCCTGCGTGTTTCCCTCCGCACTCGTGTGTGTCGAGGGGGAAAGGGAAAGGGGTAGCGGGGGGAGGCGGCGTCCCCGGCTCAAAGGGAGTGAGCAATGAGTGAACATGGGAAGGAGCGGGCGACGACAGCGAGGGCTCGGCCGCACGGCGCTGCGGCTGAGCGACTCCCATTTTTTTCCCCGCGCCGCCCCGCGCTTTGAGTCACGGTCACGTGATTAAGCGCGTGGTCCCGCGGATCGCATGACGCTGCCGGGGGACCGCCCGGCGATGGCTCCGCGCGGCGACAGGACAACGGGACAACGAGACAGCGAGACACCCCGACAGACGGTACCTCACCGTGAAAGCTCTTCTGCTTCTTCTCTGTTGGCGGCCCCATTTCAAACGGGCAAACAGGCTGGCTTCCCTTTAAGCTGTTACCCAGTTGTGAAGATGTTTGGCTGCTGCTGCTGCAAAAAAAAAAAAAACCCAAAAAACCCCTAATGTTTAATTAATGCTGCTTCTCAGCTAATTTATGTGTTGTAAAAGACTAGGGGGGCGCTCCGTATTGGAAGCATGTTGTTTATTAAATGTCTGCTATTTTTTTAACAGACACACTGTTTTATAGCGGCCCTCGGTTTTCTTTTGAAGGTGGAAAGCCCCCGTCGTCTCCAGGGAGTTGGAGGGTCTTCGGGGCATGGTGCGTGAGCCCGGCGATAAAAAAATAAAAAATAAACAAAAACAATTTTTATATATATAAATACATATATACAAATATATATATATACTGTGTATATATATATATACTGTATATAAAAGAAAGGTTAACGTGCCTGTGGTTTTGGGCTGGAGTGGACTGGAGCAGGGAGTTGGTCAGGCAGAGCTGACGCACACACACACACACACACACACACACAACCACACACTGACGAGACCACCAGAAGCAGCGGTCTGAGAGCCGGAGGTATGGAAACACGTACCCGTCCGCACGGAGGTCCAAGATGGAGAGAGTAAAAGTGTCAGTTGTCTAATGATTTATATCAACATATCAATATCCTGGAGCCGCTCCTACTACAACACAACCAGAGTGAATTACAGTGGAGGGGATGAAAAAGAAGTATGGCGGAGAGAAGAAGGGGGGAGAGAGAGAGAGAGAGAGAGAGAGAGAGAGAGAGAGAGAGAGAGAGAGAGAGAGAGAGGCCTCCAGAGAGCGAGTGATGACGTGGACAGGGGGATGGATGAATGAATAAACGATGGTTACCGAAACCCGGTACAGCTGTTACTGGAGCCTCAACCGGAGTGCAGGGTACCCTCTCTTTCTTTCTCTCGCTCTCCCTCCCTCTCTCTCTCTTTTCCTATCTCCCTCCCCGTCGTACCTTTTCTTTCGTTTTTTCACTCATTGGGATTTTTCATCAACTCCTTCCTGCATCCTGCCTTCATTCTTTTTTTTTTTCTCTCCCTCTACCGCTGGCAGCCTGTCCCCGCCTCTCCCATCTCACCGCACACCCCACCTTCTCTCTCTCTCTCTCTCGCTCTCTCCCTCTCTCCCTCTCAACCCATCCTGCAAGTGTTTTTTCACATATTTTATAGGCACGAATGCCTGTCTCGTCATGCCACCCCCGTCTCACACACACACACACACACACACACACAAATACACACACACACACACACACACACACACACACACACACACACACACACACACACACACACACACGCACAAACACACACATACACACACACACACACACTCTCTTTCTTTTTCAATCCAAGCATCCCAGCATTATGTATTTAAGCCATCAGATCAAACAAAATCCCCTATAAATACCATCCTGGATGCTCTAATCAGCCAAATTGCAAAAACACTGTGCCTGAAGGCCAGCTCTTTGCCTTGCTGGGAAACATTACTTTAGGGTGTCAACCCAAACATTAACCCAAGCAAATGTCTTGGATTTCAAAAAATAAAAATAAAAAATAAAGATCAACCGCGACAAGTGACGCCGCATTATTTTGTGTGTAAATCTTTTCTTCTCGTTTTTTCAACAAGTCGATTTTTTGACCATATTTTGTTTCTTTTTTAAGGGTTGATACTGACTACATTACTGAGGCCATAGTTAATTCCTCGTTGTTATACACTGTCAAATAGAGTTGCATAATAGCGTGTGTCAGTCGTGCTCTAGTCTTATATTAAAGACCACAGTGCAGAATCGGTCTGAGGTTTGATTTCCAGTATTTCAGTATTTTATGGGTAAAAACAAGTATATCCATTCAGTTTCCTCAGAGATGGTGAGAATGCTTTTGCATGATCAGTAAAAGATTTATTGTAATGATTATGATTATGATTATTTTCAACAGTAACCCTATTATCAATCCTAAAGCCAGTAGGTCTCTCCGTTTGCTAGATTCCCACAGTGGAAGAAGCCGGGGTCCGCCACAGAGCAGACATTAGCGCTGGGTGTAGACCAAGGTGAAATCCAGCACAGCAGAGATGAGCTGGAGACATAAATCACCTGCTTGGAGAGCCAACCTCCTCTCCCTCCCTTTATGACTGCTGCTAGCACCCACTCCGTCTCGGAGCCAAGATGAAATTTTAGAGAACAATCCGGGACAAAAGAGGTGGGTATAATGAATTCCGCTCCAAGAGCCGGCAGTCTTTTACTTAATGACTCTTTGTGAAAAGGGACCATTTCTATAGAAATAATTTTTTCAAAAAAAAAAAAAGCTTGAGCTTTTTCTTTGATTGCTTTTCCTCTTCGCTACACTCGTACGTACGTAGAGTCTGGGCTTTGGCTATGGAAGCTCTTTTCCATTTCGTTATGGACGTAGTATTTCAGCCGCGACAGAATGAGCCCAGGTCGTTGGACTGTAGCGCGGCGTTGGAGGTTGGACGGGATGCGGCCAAGGACGCGGAGCAGCCAGCGCCTTATCAGAAAGGCTGACGTCCCGAGGTTCATAACCTTGGCGTGTTTCCACCACCGCGTCCCACTAACTGGATTGAGTGAAAAACGGGGCTGTTCCATAATGAGATCTACGTGGTGTTGCCCTGGCCACAGCCTCAACATCAACATTGGCAGCAGCACGTGCAGAATACAAAATATTACGATGGCAGGTGGACAGAAGATCCCATTTTTGATGCCAGGTTTCTTGACGTCAGGTTCTAGTCCTTCGGAGAAGATCCCCAATCAGTGGAAAACGTGGGGCTATGAATTACTGTTAGACGTCGCTTTAATACGCAATATGACGACCGGAGTTGAGCGTCTCCTTCCACTGTTAAACTCGGGTGAGGAATGTGTTGTTATTATTAGCCCCCGTTGGCAATCAATCCAGGGGAACTGAGACTGTTTGAATGAGAAAAGCGCCGGTCAAGGTCCTGGCCACACAGACAATTAGGGTGGAACACCGTGGGAGCCGGAGCGCGAGGCAGATGTTAATCTCGAGCACAGCCAAGTTTATGACAGTGGAGGATAACACATGTCCACAACGAGGGTTAGGGGATTAATTTTGACCGTTTCTTCTAACTTTGTGGGCTTCCACCAGCCTCCCCCCACCCCCAGCGCACGGCCTTGGTATATCCTCGTCTTGATTGCAGCCGGATTGAAACCCCCGCCACCGGATGACTCATTACTTGGAGCGGGACCTCACATGGACCTCACGAAAGAAAACCCCCCAAAGAAAACACACAACAACACATCGTCTGCAAGTGCGTCAATAGGGTTCTAAAATTGTCCGGGTTGATCAAGGGCCACGGAAGCGCGGCAAACGGGCTTTTATGCTCCGCTCTTGGCTGTGTCTTTAAAGTCGAAGGAGAAGTGATGCTTTATCACACTGATAAGCCACACATTCTGTGGATTTATTTTTAATGGGGTCTCCATCCGCACAACTGTATCCTTTCATGCCTCAGTGAACGGGCTTTTATGTGTTTGGAGCCCCTGAGCTATTCTCTTTAACCGCTCGCCAAGGTGCAAGTGATTACCTCTTTCCTCCCGCCTCCCCTCCATCCATATAGATGTCAGCTCTCGCAGGAGGCTCCCCCTCTCAACATTAAATATCAGCCTGGCTCCGCTCTTGCCCCAGGGGTTAATGGCACCTACTCTGGGGGCCCCCGCTGGATCCCAGTCAATCCGTCGGATCCTGGGACGGCCCTTCCTCCCTCGACTTGTGCCATCTCGACCCCTCAGCTGTCCCCATGGTAACCGGGCATCTGTTATGTGTACACACAGCGAAGGGGGGGGGGGGGAGTATTTTAGTGGGGGAAACAGGAAATGAATCACGGTGGAGAAATACAGGTCTTCTTCGCCGCGGGGTCATAGGTGAACAGAGTCTGGGGGAACCCCAGTCAAACAACCCCCCTCTCCCTTCCTCCCTCGTTCCCCGCCCCCAAACCACTCAGACTGCACCCGTCCACTCTGGCCGCCTCCCTGGCGATGATTACAAACCATAACCTCATGTTTCACTGTCGCACTGCGTCTACATCCATTTAGCCGGAGCGCCTAAACGGCCTTCGTATCGGCCTGATCCTCATAGCTACCCCGAGTAACCCTCATGTCTGGGCGAGGGGGGACTTTGAGGGTCTAATCACCTACACTGGCTGATCATAGGGGGGGCCCTCCATCCTCCTGTGACACGGTAATCAGACCGGTGTAGGAGACCCTAATCTTTTTTACCCCGTCACAGCGATTCCAAGGCTTTGATGGCCCTTTCCCTTCCTGGCCTGGTCATGGCCCTCGCTGATGGCTTCTTTGATCCAACCACCGCGCCCACTCTCCAGGGTGACGATGTCAATGCCATTAGGGGGATTAGAGGACAGTAATTGCGTAACATAAGGGCACACATGTTGAAAATCACCTCTTTGGAGAGACAACTGTTAGCATGCTGCTTTTGTTAGAGTTTTGCACATCGGGGCATGCGTGGCTTTGAAGGTTTTTCCTCTCGGAGCCGTTGCCCTCAAGTCAGCGTGGGTATTTTCTGCTCTATTCACTTTTTTTTGGCCAAGACTTTCCAGACAAATTGTGCTTTATCTTGCGGTTTGGTATTTCCGTAACTCTCCCATAGATTTTTTTTTTTGGGGAGGGGGCACGGCTGTACTTTGTGAAAAATGAGGGTCGGATCTGGAGATCCTAGATTAATTCCCTGTCCTCCTCTGTGGCTGGAGTACAACCATTGAGCGCTAGACTCCAAACGCTGACCTCATAAATAACGCCATTACAGCAATCAAATTGAAATATAAAAAAGAGGATTTTTGGTTTGAATAAACGTTAGGGCAGGAAACCTTTTATTAGGAACACGAATGAATCTTCGGAATGGGGGACTTTTGCGCCGGCCAAGTAATCCCTGGATGATGGTAAATCAATCTGAATATCCGCTGGTGTCATCACACAGTTAATGGTTATGAAAGAGCCTTGTGAGAGGAAGAATGGGACTTGTTTTGTTTTTTTTCATCCCCTTCCCTCTCCCAGACAGGATTGAACCCCTGTTTCTTTCTCCGGTAACCCTTTCCAGGCACATTAGAGTCGTGTAGGACACACTTGATAGCAGACAGGGCTTTGGGATACATCGCATTGCTGTTTTCAGCATTCGAGAGCAGAATTAGAATTTGCCGTTCACACCTTTGGGGAAAAATGGGCGCTGTTCAAAAGTGCAATCAGCAAATGAAAGCACCGCTGGAGCCCCTCAGCGAGATGGTTAAAGGAAAGGTTAAGTGCGAGATGGATTCATACATTTAATATCTGATAATATGCACAGTCTACTCTAACTGCCCGTCAAAATTTAGATTCATTTCTCATCTTTACACAGACATGGTTATGTTGATGGAGATAGCTTCATTCAGACCGAATTCAAGTTTTGTCCGTCAATCTCTATTGTTTTTACATATTTTACAAACATTTCAAACACGTGACGGGAGCCCGGTGCTTCGGCAAGAAGATCAGGCTGAGTTTTTTGGGCTGTGATCTCTCTCGCCCGCTGATCGGTGCACCGAGCTCCCTCTCTAATTGGGCTGATAAAAGAAGCCCCCTGCACAGCGGTCCGCAGGATCCATACTGTTTGGGAGCCTCCGCGTACTGCGAGCGCGGCTGTGGGCCGCTGAGGTGCGCGATGCATTTTGCTCCGAGGCTTATTGAGCCTCGAGACGCCGGGCGCAACATCAAAGGAGGTTTTTTTTTTGGGGGGGGGGGGGGTTTTCGGGACCAGGAAGCGTGACGGGCGCGATGAGAGAGATTCAGCCCGCGTGCACTCTATAGTACACTCATCTCTACCGCTGAAGATCCACCTTGAAAGGCCTCTACAAAGGGAGCGTCAAAGACAAGAGGCGGGAGAAAACCGTAAACATGGAAGCAACCTGCGGCGGGAGACGGGAAGACCTAATCTCGTCCCTTTGTGAAGACTTATCTTTTTCTGGATTCATTCATCTGCCCGTGTGCCTTCCAGAGACCCTCTCTTCCATATACGAATACTGTATATACAGTACAGTATAGATAGAAGAGACCCTCTCCCCTGTATAGAGTGTGTGTGTGTGTGTGTGTGTGTGTGTGTGTGTGTGTGTGTGTGTGTGTGTGTGTGTGTGTGTGTGTGTGTGTGTGTGTGTGTGTGTGTGTGTGTGTGTGTGTGTTTATACAGAGGAGAGTGTCTCTTCTCTCAGAGGAATGAGAGTTGAAGCGAGCGTCTTGAAAAATGTCAGGGAGGCATTGCAAGGAGAGAGAGAGAGAGATGGGGGAATGGAGGGGAGAGAGAGAGAGAGAGAGAGAGAGAGGGGAAAGCAAGCGACCACAAACTCCCTCTGAACATCTTAAACTCCTGGCTGGGCTTTCAAGTGATGCTGCTCTCATATCCACGCCAATCCCTGCCAATCCCCCATGCCTGCCAGGCTTCAGTGAAGGGTACGAAAAAAAGAGGGGGGAAAAAAAGAGAAGCAGACCTCTCTCTCTCTCTCTCTCTCTCTCTCTCTCTCTCTCTGTCTCTCTCTCTCCCCCTCCCTCCCTATCCCTCTCCTCACCACTACGCCGTTGTCTTTTTTTCGTTCAGCCGCTCCCTTTGTACCTTGCATTTATTTTCCCCTTTACACAAGTCAGCTCTTGGTGCCAGAACTGTCTCCCCTAATTCCTTCCAAGGGAGATGGGGCAGTGAGGATGCATACATGTGTGTTTTTATATTTATGCGTGTGTGTGTGTGTGTGTGTGTGTGTGTGTGTGTGTGTGTGTGTGTGTGTGTGTGTGTGTGTGTGTGTGTGTGTGTGTGTGTGTGTGTGTGTGTGTGTGTGTGTGTGTGTGTGTGTGTGCGCGCGCGCGCGCGTGCGCGTGTGTGAGTGAATCTTTTCCATCTCTCTTTCCTCAACTAATTTTTCAGGAAATGGGACTTAAGAAGGGAATTACTCCCGGTTGCCAAATATTTATGTCGGTGTATGGATCTGAGGCCGGTGGCTGAGCGGAGACATTGAGCCACTGCCGCTCTGGAGGCTTCCTGGCTCTCCCGGCACTAGACCTGGATACCGAGTTTAATCAAATTCATAAACACAAAGAGATGTGGACGGCGGTGTGTTCTGGACATATCTGTCTCTTCCTGGCTTGATCTGGACCCTGCGGGATTAGGGCTTCCTTTCCCACTGGCGCCACCCATATTAAAATCTATGCATTAATGCTATTGTACAGCATTTAAAAGGAACCATCCTGCAGAATGGCTATCTGGATGACTTCATGTGCAGGATGAACAATGGCCCATACTTTCACTCTGGGCCGAGCACTTCCAGCACTATTACCTTAAAGCTATAAAAGAAAACGGTTACGTCGCAGAAACGTATTAACTCAGGATAGTGGCGGTTGGGGTGGGGGGGGGGGGCTTATTAACTGTAGCTCTCACCCCCAGGGGTAACAGTGCATCACCCTTACTGGCCCCACCTGTTAACCCCATTCACCCACTGCACCCTATAGCAGCTAAAAGCTGAATATCCTCTCTGACCGGAGGCTAATAGTGATTATTTACTGTAGGGAGGGTACAGCAGCCCATATATTGACAGTGAAGCCGGTTTTTCCCAGAAACAGTCTCAGTGCAACTAACATGGCCTATTAAGGGCTTTTTTGGGGGGGATTGAAATCAATCCTGTGCCTATCATGCTATTCTAATTTACATCCACGGTACTTAAATAAAACATGGAATCCAAGTTGTTGTGTGTGAGCTCTTACGACGGTTCTACGGCACTGACATGGTGTCCTCCAGGTCTTCTCTGCAGCTGTTTGAAACCACTTTAAATCCAGGCGAATGATTCATTTATAGGTTTGGTGAAAAAATGGGGGAATTTGATTTGTTTATTGCCTGCGCTCATTTCATTATTGTCTCCGCTCACTTGGATATGGATTTCCCTACTCTCCTCCGCCACATAATGCATTGGGATGGGAGTTTATGGAAAAAAAACAAATCACATTTCGGTGAGGAGCCTCATAGGACACCGTCCAGAGAGGCTCTCCCCGCCGGGACGGAGGGCGAGACAATCCAGATTGGGCGGGCGGCCGTAGAGTCTCCTCCAGTGTTATTGGCTGCTCTCGTGATAGGCCCCCCGCGGGGTCAGAGGTCAAGTGCTGGGGGAGCAGCGCCGAGCCCACGGGGAACGCTGGGTAATGGAACACGAGATACAGGTCAAACGGAACGATGTGGCCGCAACCTCCGGCGATGGGACGAGCTGGAACAGTGACTGACAGTTTGATGCTTGATTTGGGAGCATGAGCGGCGGCAATAATAGCCATTAAGAGGCTATCGAGCGACAAAGAGAGCCATAAATCTAATCACATATTGGGCCGTGCACATATGTTGGCTGTAATTCTATTTCACTTTAATAACCCGATGTCCCTTTATATTTTCTTGGTAATTATTCAGCATTGCGTCGTGAAATCGCCGCCTGTCAGGAGAAAATCCATTTTGGGCACGGAGCAAATATTGCCTCCGGTTATTGTAATAAACTCTTATCGACAAAAAAAAATGTTTAGCCTCGACCCTTAAAGTGTGCTCGTCTTTTTTTCGAGCACAAGAAAATATAAATATATAAGATCGAGCAGATACCGGCATCAAAGGTGTTCGCAGCTTCTGAGTGTCCTCAGATCTGACAGGATCAGCGGCAAAGATGCAGCTTGTGCGGCAGGATGGACTGATGGGATCTAAAGATGATGTTCTGTCTCGGTGTGTGTGTGTGTGTGTGTGTGTGTGTGTGTGTGTGTGTGTGTGTGTGTGTGTGTGTGTGTGTGTGTGTGTGTGTGTGTGTGTGTGTGTGTGTGTGGGTTGGGGTTAGCTAACCCAATTTTCCAAATATGCGTCCATTCGGTCGGGTTGGTGAGCGAGGGAGGACATTTCATGAAAGATGAACGAGGGTCTGAAGGTTCCGTTTGGCCTGAGTCGTGTGTGGAATTCTCCCACAGATTTAAGGAGCTTGTTCGGCACGGAGCTGCGGCTGCCGGAGGGCTGGCGACGCGGTGGAGGCCCGTGTGCCTGATCGCAGCCACCAGAGTCACGAGCGGAACGACTCAACGAGTCTTTTGACTCTCGACTCCTCGGCCGTTTCAACAATTTGTCTGCGAGGGACGAACGATTCGTTATGAGCGACTTGCTCGCTACGAGCGAATTGTTCGCTATGAATCAATCAATCTGATTTTAGCACTTTATACACTCGCAACTAACACGGCGGTTTATACACACACAGTCGTACCACAGGGTTCTCTGAGGTGTCAATTCTTTTCAAACTGACGCGGCG
>NC_137207.1:24189844-24199844 GCF_960531495.2 Zeus faber
CGTGTCGTCCGCCACACGACGGTGTCAGCTCTGCTTTACCATCCCGCAACACGTGACTCCTGAGCCCTGACTCATGTGGTACTAGGCACTAGCACGTGTTCCGACAAAGGCTTTCCGGCTCGCGGGTCCAACCGGGTACACCTCCGGGGCCCCGGTACCGCCCCCCCCAGGCCTCCAAAGGAGAGGATCGGACATGTGGCCGGGGGCGGACGCCCCCCCCTCGGCCAATCACCGGGAGGGTCAGTGGCAGGTTAAGACCCGGGCCGAAGAGAGGGCAAAGAGTACTCAGGGTTTGTTTAGTCCAACCTGGCAACCTCTGGCTGGCGACCAGATGTATCAGGCTTCAAAGAGGACTTGAGGGCGCCGGGTCAGCGGCGGTAGGCCTGAAACCCGAGCCTCTCATTTATCCTTATCTGTTTCCACCCTGAGCTACAATATTTAGGGAAAAACAGGCAGTTGTACAGATATATACACGGATATGCGCCCACACACACACACACACACACACGCACACACACACCATGCCGACTCTGCTGTCAACTTATTCTGGCTGCCAGACCATAATAAACCCTAATAAACCTCGCGGGCGGGTTGCTGGAGACCTCCGCACCCCATATGTCCCCACCGCCTCCGACCGCTGACAGAGGATGAGGAATGTGTCCCCGTACGTCGGCTGACCTCGGAGCAGCCCCTGTCACGGCGCATCAGAGCCCCCCCCGCCCCCCCCGCCCCGAGCCGTGCACTCAATCTGTGCTGCACGGCCAACCTCGGGAACCCCCCCCCCCAGCCCCCGTTGAGCCGGCATTACCTGATGAGTGGTGGCAGTAATCAGCCAGATTTTCAGTCTCCTCCTGGCCGACTGGGCCTGGTGTTAATTAGCCTAAAGCGAGCACGCTGTGTATCATCAGGCTCAGCTCCACGAAAAATCCACCATGAGGAGTGAGAACCTTCCCAAGCAACGAGAGCTGAGGGACGGAGGATCGCTTTGCTTTATGGATTGCGGATTTTGCAATTTGGGGGGTTGGGTGGGTCGGGAGGGCCGGGGGGGGGGTTCATTATCATAATTTAAATCTCTGTGGTGTAAGAATGTAAATTTGTGCTCACACTCCCTTTGTGCACCTTCGCTTCTGTTGTCATTAATAACTTCAGGCTTGTCTTTATTTCCTCGCGCCGTGGCCTGCCGGTGACTTTAAAGGTTTTTCGGCTAATAAGTCTCATTTCACTTCATTAACTCCTGGCTTGGGGGGTCCATTCAAGCTGGGATGATATATTACCCGCTGACACACACACACGCACACACACACACACACACACACACACACACTCCTGTATAGCCTGAGGTGCAGGGGAGCTCGTGGGGAGACACCCCCAGGAAGAGTGTGAGGGTCTGGGTAATGTGTGGTAATGGTGGTAATTGACGCCGGTACTTTTTTTTTCCAGACTCTGTCTCGGATTTCTCCCGCTTTTCAGGATCCAGCACCACGGGCCCCAAAAACCTGCAGCTCCGACGCAGCGCGCCCGCATGCGCCCGGGCGACGCTCACATCGCATTCTCACATTTCCATCAGGTTCACCCCGAGCGGAACACACACTCTTTTTTTTTCTCTCTCTCTCTCTCTCTCTCTCTTCTTGATTTGCCTTGAAATTGGGCTGAAAGTCATCATCCGCGGGCCGTAATCTGCTCAGAGTTTTGGGAAAGTCGCCTGGAACGAGCGGAGCGGGTTATTGCATTAGCCGTGGAATCCCTACAGGGGTACAGCAAGATTTCATTGTCTTCGCCTTGTTTGTCTTTATAGGCAGCGGTTGTTATTGTTTGCCTTTCACCGGCGGTTTCTACAACTGCCGGGCATTTTTCTCTTCGTCTTTGGAAGGGGAAGTCATTCGCCGCGGTAATCTGTAATCGCCGACTAGATCTCAATTAAACGTGACTTGTTTTCTCCAGGAGGAAGCCGAGTCCCTTGTGTTGTCCCCCCCCGGATGGGAAGTAGTGGTGTTTTGGAGGGTCAAGCCCGGTTGATGCGTGCCCCAAGCGCGAGGTGGCGCGGGGCCGCAAATGACGTCACAGGGCGCTGGCGCCGTGATGCTGGCGGACCCGCCCCGGCGACGCGCGTTTGGAGGTCGCGGACTTCCCGGATTTTGTGACTTGGCGCGAGGGCCGCGAGGGGCGCGAGTGGCGTTCCCTGGAAGAAATGCACTGGACGCAATGGGAACTCACCGACTTGATGTTGGCCAAAATCGAGTCTAACCAATGACTTTTGGCGCTGAGACAAAATAGTACACGCAAGCAGCTTATTCAGGATTGGTGATTTTGTTGTAAATGAACAGTGTCGCTGTAAAGTTCGGTTTACAAACACCAGGGACTGTTTTTATTGGTATTTATGTGCAGTTTCTTTTTAGAGAGTCTTGCGATGCGGGAGAGTAATTACACATTGTGACTCCGTTCCGTAGCTCACTAAATAGTCCCCTGTACTAAAATGCTGAGCAGGACGCCCCCTCTCCTGTCTCTGCGTGGGACAGGCCGACAGACCAGCTCCTTCCCGGCGCTGGTGTGGGTTAAACCGCCACGGACAGCAATTCCTCCTTCGGCAAAAACAAGCTCGGATGCCGTGCGGGCGGCCATCTCTACTGGCCAGCGTTCTTCTCGGCCCACTCCCTCCTGCCGCACGCGGCGCTTTCTCCCCGCCGCCGCCCTTGGTTTCTGAGGACAGTGCCACGGACGACCAAACGCTGCGCGCTCATGCCGGCTTGCCCCCGCGCCAGACTTGCGCGGGGGCAAGCCGGCATGAAACCAAAAGCTGGAACCCTGTACGAACGCACACTCGTGGCCAGGTCAGGGGGCCTGAGAGCGTCTCCAACCTTGACCCGGCCGATAAGCGGTGGTGACCTGGGTGCGCGCGCCCGCGTGTGTGTGTGTGCGTTTGAGGGTGAGAAAGAAACGCCCAAGCAGCGTGTTCTGGCTGTGGTTCCGTCCACGTCTGGGTTTCCACTCCTGCCCCAAAGTGACGCTGCCCTGAGGAGGTACCGCGGGACGGGCCAATTAGGAGGTGTGGATGTGGCATTTCTCACGCCGTCCACACATTTCTTCCACAACAACAACAACAGCCATAACCTCTATGCTTGGAAGTAATAAAAAGCCAGAAACAATAGGGAGTCCTTCCCTAAATGGCCGAGAGTAGAGCGGAATCTCGCGGCTTTTGGGGGAAATGTTTATGACCCGGGGGCGGCGCGGTTAGTTTTTATTATCGTGACCGCCGATCCGACAGGCCCCCGGTTCTCAGGTCCTTCCTGCCAACTTCTGTCAGTCATTACAGCAATCTTCTAGGTTTTATGCGATTTTTATGTCCAAATTTGTCATCCAAAATGAGGGTTTTGGAGGCGGGGGCGGGATAATGGGAGCCCCCCCCCCGCCAGCCCCCGTGGGAGGGCGGGCCGTGCCGCCGCATGCCGGGAGACATTTTGACCACCCTGACCCTCCTGCTGGAAACTTTTTTTGTGATGGTGAGTGGCAGCTGGCTCGCCCCTCGCGTTGTTTCCTGAAGGAATACCGCCGCGCCAAAATACTTGAGATGCTCCAATTGCGTTTATACGATCCGCGATGGAAGATGGAATGTGAGAGCCGCTCGGGAGACAGCTTCATAACGCTGGGCCCCCGGGGGGGGGGGGGGGGACAAGAAAAAAAAAAAAAAACGCTTCCTGGTCTCCGAGGCTGAAACTGACACCGTGGCTCCCAACTAAAATGTGACTTTTGTGGATCAAATTCAGAGAAACTGGATCCGCGGTGCAGTAGGAGGGATTTCCCTTCACTTAAACACTAAATCCTGCTCAGAGCTCTTGTGCGACCCGTTGTTGGAGAAGTGTGTCCGTGCGGCCTCCAATCTATACGAGAAAAGGCACTTTTTTGGGCTATTCCTTCGGGCGGTAGTAACAGCTCAAGTAACAGCTCTATTATCTCCTGGCACCCCGACTCCGCTTTTCAATTAACTCTCGGCTGTTTCGAGGTGTAAAGTACAGTTTTCAAAGGCTGCAATTCTGTTTATTTCACACTCAGGGATGAGGGAAGGAAGCGTTTCATTTTTTACGAGGCTCTAAAATGACTCAGTGAGAGCTGTTATTATTTATCGCGTTCTTTCGCTTGTAAAGAAATGGCTCGCACGCCTGCCGTTTGTTCGCGACACCTCAAATTGGTCCTGGCTTGGAGGAGGAGTAGCAGGTTTGCCGAGGTTTGCGAATAATGAAGCACTCTTTTATGGGCCTAAGTGGGTTCAAGACGCCAAACACCTTTACAGTACGTGTGCTCTAGAATGGAGGCCCTCTCCTCTCCAGAATTTCTTCTTGTTTTCTTGCGTGTGTGTGTGTGTGTGTGTGTGTGTGTGTATGGGTGTATTTTCTATTCTAGTCTATTCTATGTTAGATATTATACTCTATGGTGTTGTGTAATATCCATGCAACATATTGAAATAACATTGTTTGGTAAATATATTATATTAATTTATACCTTATATACCGATACCAAAAATCTATCCTGTGCATTTAATCACACTTTGTATATTCTGTAGTTTAAATATATTTGGCTATTACTGTTCTGTATCTTTGGCAATTTCTGTTTATTTGGCTATAATTATTATTATTATGATTTATTATGATTTATTATGATTTATTATTTTTTTTTTTATAATTATTGTTAATTATGATCTATCATGATTTATTATGATTTATTATGATTATTATGATTATTATTATTATTGTTATTATTGTTATTATCATTATTATTATTAGGTTTTTTTTTTATAATTCTCTTTAAATTTAATTTACTATTTTCAGACTGTTAAGCGTTTTTTTTGTGCTAATTGACAGAAATCCTCACGCTGACAAATTCCTCATCCATAGAAACGTACTTGGCGGAAACTGGTTTTGATTCTGATTCTGACCCGTGCTCCTCTGTGCGTTGGCATGAACGCACGTCGCTGCTCCTCCTCCTCCCCGACCTCCTCCTCCCCGACCTCCTCCTCCCCGACCTCCTCCGCCCCCCCACCCGCATTGGGGGGTCGAGGTTGGAGGTCTGAAATCCCCCGGGAGGTTTTACCCCAAACCTTGCTGCCATGCTGCGTGCTCCTGCAGAGTGGAGGAGCGAAAAGACAAATTATAATGAAGCACTTTCAGCGCAGAGAGTGAGACGGGCTTTCAAAGGAAAGAGCTTTGAGCTTTCGTTTAGCCCCAGGTCTCCACACTGAAAACTTGAATGTTCCATCCCGGGCTTTCAGTCCACGGCACGGCCGGCATCGAACCTCCTCGCCGGTTCTGCTGTGAGAGCCGAGGGTTTTGGGACTAATTTGCGAGCGACGCCGGCTGCTTCTGGCGAGCGCGAGAAGACGGGCGGCGGCGGCGGGGGGGCTGAGGAGGTGTGCCCGAGGTTTTTGTGGAAAATATTTGGGAAAAACCGCGCGAGGGATTCCATCCGTTCCTCGAGTCTGTGAGGAACGGAGTGTGAAGGCGATTTATGAACGGAGGGCTGACAGGGTGATGTATGCGCCGCCGCCGCCGCCGCCGCCGTGTGGGGCCGACCATCCTGTTGAACCAATGTGACGGAGACGTTTCCACCCCCTCCCTGCCTCCGTCGGGGTTTCCGGCTCCACGGTACGAAAGCGGATTCCACGGCCGGGTTGGGCTTGTAAGGGTTAACGACGCTTGACGCGGGGCCAGGTGGGATGGGCTCCTCCAGCAGATGGCAGCGCTTTTGCTTTTCTGTTTTTTTTTTGTTGTTTTTTTTTTCCCTCGCGTGAAGCCCTCTGGGGGGGCAGGTATTTAATGTCGCACTGCCGGGGTTAACACAACCGTCGGGTTATTTTCAACCCCAACAGAGAATTTGTCCACCACCCAGATGGAGGCACATTCGGACGCACACGCGCACACACACACACGTACGCATGACCACGCACACTGACCCCTGTGACTTCCCCGCACCTGCTGTGGAACACCAGCGCACGCCCGCGTTCTGACCGGAGCTTTGTGTCGGAGGGGACCTTTGACACAACCCCCCCCCCACCCCCACCCGCCCCCACCTGCCCCCACCCGCCCCCGGTGCTCCCATCGCCGCGGACGCTGGACGCATGCAACCTGCCCCGCATATCTGGCACTCCAGGCATATCTGACCCCGCCTGCGTCCCTGAGCCTAGGTCAGGGCGGAGCACGAACACACATTAACACTTGTGCATGGCCCGCGCGCGCACGCACGCACGCACATAAACAAACAGAGTCGTCCCCAGGTGCACGTCTGTGTAATCTGGTCTCGTGTGATAACGGCTAACCAGCTCAAAGTCACCTGCCAAGCGACAAACAGCCCCCAGAGGTTATTTAAAAAGTCAGACCCACGATAACACGCGCAAACGACTTTTCCTTGACTTTATTGACGTGCTGTCAGTTTTTTGGGGGGCGGAGAAAACTCAGTTTGGGTAACTTTTGGTATTTTAGAGCCGAGTGTTCAATGAACAGCTGAAGGATATGCCCACGTGGTCATGTATGGCTTTCTTCATCCAAAAGCCGAGTCTCTGAATTGAAATGACTCTGTCTTGGTTTTGGGCCACTTGAGTTTAACTGAAGACATCGGAGAATAATTATAGAATAATTTACACAGCGACAAAAAAAACAAGCTGATAGCGAACACTGCCCGTCAAAAAAAACATTGTTTACTTCACGACTTTGGACTGTTCGCCTCCAAAGCTGTAAACAAGCGAAACCCTTTTAGGACGGGATGGGATTTTATTTTAACGAATGCGGTGACACGGCTGCGACCACTCCAGGGAGGAACCTCGGCCGGTTCTCACGGCGGTGGCACACGTGTTGTTTAGAATGTGGCTTTCTGCCGTCTGACCAAACCTCATGTTGCGTCTCAAACAAACAGTTCCTCAGAGATCGACGGGAGGAGCCCACAAAAATAAACGACAGCCGACAACAACAAAAAAAAACAAAAAAAAAAAGACGGTTCAAAGTGAAAGCAGGGGGGGGGAGCGGGGGCGCGCGGGTCGACTCCAAGTCCAAAGTCGTGTCACTTGTCGCCGACAAAAATATTGTGGAAACGGTGCGGAGAAAAGGAGGAGGGGAAAAAAAAAGGAGCTTCCTGTCTGGACGTGAAACCAGGACGTAATTAAAAGTCACCTTCTGGAAATCCCCGTTCACAGCCCATCGTCCCCGGACATTAAACACTTTCTTACTTCCATACACGTTCTCAAGGTTGAATAAAGGTCGCTCAGAGCGTACTGTACAGTATCTTAAAATTTTTTTGGCCTTTCAATGGGCTTTTCATATATATATATATATATATATATTTTTTTTAAATTGTTTTTCTTATGGAGCCTACAAGTTTAATATATATTCTACAGAGTTTATTTAGATATATTATAGATTTATTTAATATAGATCCTACGTAGTGTATGTAAAGGCCTGCTTCCTCCAACTGTCTTTCTGACGTTTCACTGCATATACTGTATAAGTACATGTATGTGACGAATAAACCTCTTGACTCTTGAATCTTGAATAGATATTTTCAAATCTAAATCAGTTTTCTTAAATTTTTTTACATCTTTGCGTATTTTATGATTATTATCGTACGTTCTGCACGAGCAAACGAGTGAAATGCCTTGTATGTGGAAGCGTACTAAAGCCAATCAAGCCTCATTCCAATTCCCGTCTTTGTTTCTCGTCGCTGGCTTCTAAAAATGAATTTTTAATTCTACCTACGCATGGCTACTTTTTGATTTAGATGTTTTTTGCTTTATTTATTAAATGTTGTTTTGTGCGCCGCCTTATTTCCATGATATTTCAAAGCAGCGTTGGAATGAATAAAGTTGAATTTACGCTTCTCTCCCGACGTCTTTTGGGGTTCCTGTTGCAGATGTACAGGGTTTCTTTCGGGGGGGGGGGCGCTCCACGCCGCATTCTCCCAAATGTAGTGATGCTCTTTCTGTCGTTCTCATGGGTGAAAGGCGCCAATAAATAGCAGCTTAGGCAGAAGAATGCCGAGGCCGGAGAACAGAGACGTCCATCACTCTCTGGCTGCTCTCGCTCCATTTTCCCCAAATTTAACGGGGTCTCGCCGAGTCTATGGGATGCATTGGAATGCAAAAGGGGATGAAAGGAAGTCTCTTCCTCGCGGCGGCGGCGGCGGCGGTGGCGGCCCTCCCAAAAGGATACGCACATAAACCCAAAAAGGAGGGGGAAAACCCAGCCCCATGCACACACACACACACACACACACACACACACACACACACACACACACACACACACACACACACACACACACACACACACACACACACACATGTTCCATTCACACGCATAGAGAGAACAACACACACTATAATTCTCACTTCTCTCTCTCTCTCTGTCTTTGTAACTCAAATATACTTGAAGTTGTACTTTTTTTATTCCTCTTTCCCTTTTGCGTCTGCACCAAAAACACACACACTCACACACACACACACACACACACAAACACACACACACACACACACACACACACACACACACACACACACACACACACTCCTCTACTAGACACAGCAGGGAAAATGGGTGAGTCGGGTGGGGGAGGTGGGTGAGGGTGGTTGGAAGGGATCGAAAATGCTGAGCGGGGGGTAGACAACAACAGAAACACAAACTGGGGAAGGGAAACGGGGCTAAAAGAGGGAGGGAGACATGTTTGAAAAGACAAGAAAACAAGTTAGAGGATGGAAGGAGCACATGAAAGTATTTGAATTCAAAATCATTCGAGTTTGATGATCAATGCAGTTGATTGTGGTCGTAAACCAGTCAAAATCCTTGTGTGTTAGTGTACTTGGCCAATAGAACTGATTCACATTTTTCCCTAGCCTCTAAATATAAACATATAAAAATATATATTTTTTAATGGTTTGTCGACTAATCGCTTCTGTTAGATTTTTGTTTAGCGTTATTTATCAAACGTTGTTTATTTGAAATGTGTTTTTATGCCGCTGCTGTGAAGTGCCTTGTTTCCTTGATCCTAGAAAATCAGTAAATAGCTGTTGTTGTCACATCCTCAGATACATTTGTTTTATTTTTTATTTTTTATATTTGTTCTATTTTTATACTTTCTTTTCATTATTTTATAATTTCATATTTATATGTGTATATATATATATATATATATATATATTCATTTATTATTTTTTTTTTATTTTTTTTTTATATTTAGATTTATTCACCTACTAAGCGCGGGTCAGAGTGTTGATGAATTACCTTCAATTTCACATACATTTTCATCGCATATTATCGGAATGATGATAAAAATGTTTAATTAATCAATACATTAATGATACATTTTTTTAATTAATTTTCAGCGCGATTGCTGATACGTGCTGACTTCGACAAACTTTTTTATTTGCCGAGTGATGTATTTGGGCCCACGCCGGGGTTGGGGGTTGTTTTGTGAGGGGGGCCTCCGGTGAAAAAAGGAAAAAAAGAAGGTGTGTGTCTGTGGGGGGTTCTTAAAAAAAAAAAGGGGCCGCTATGCAGTATGTCACCGCACCCCAGCAGAGTGAAGGAGAGAGAGGGAGAGAGGGGGGAGAGGGGAGAGAGGGGAGTGAGTTTAGGGGGTCAGCACGGTCACCCGGGGAATAAATACCCCCCATTGTCTGCTCTAAGGAGATGCTCTCAGCGGGGAGTCCATAAAGCCCCCAGTGGCAACACTAACACCCACAGGCCTACCCCCAACCCCCCCAGGACCCTCAGCCAGGGGGAGGGAGGGAGAGAGAGAGAGTGAGAGAGAGAGAGAGAGAGAGAGAGAGAGAGAGAGAGAGAGAGAGAGAGAGAGAGAGAGGAGGACCCCTGACGGCGTTGAAAGTCTGGCTGGATTTGTCGTCGGCCTTGGGCGTTTTGTTACCGGAGGCGGATTTGGATTCCGCGTATCGCCGTCTCCTTCTTCTTACGATGGACAGTCTGTTATGATTGCTCAACCACACACACACACGCACGCACACACGCAC
>NC_137207.1:24204844-24339844 GCF_960531495.2 Zeus faber
CTCTTAATTTATCCATGTGCCCCCAGACACTGGGCACACACACACACACACACACACACACACACACACACACATATATATATATATATATATGGGGACAGAAAGAGAAAGTTTAACTGAGGAGGTAAAAGACAGATGAAGATTAAAAACAATACAGTGAGCAAAAGTCAGCAGAACGGAGGGGGGGGGGGCGGCAGATTAAAGCTCTGGCAGAGAGACAGACGTGAC
This sequence comes from Zeus faber, assembly GCF_960531495.2. Classification (NCBI taxonomy): domain Eukaryota; kingdom Metazoa; phylum Chordata; class Actinopteri; order Zeiformes; family Zeidae; genus Zeus; species Zeus faber. The sequence goes on from NC_137207.1 coordinate 24,205,073, forward strand.
CTTCAGGAAGGTTCAGCGTCGTCAGGAGACGTTAAAAGACGGCCACCGTAATCAAACTCGCTCCCTCACAGTCGACGACCAATCTGGTGTCCAGAAAAGTCCGAAGTATCGTCTCTATCAGACATGTCTGGGGCTCGCAGGACAGAGCCGCCCGAAATGGGATCGTCTGACTCATTTATAATAAGAGAGATGGGGGGGGGGGGGGGGGGGGCAGCAGATCGGCGAGCAATTATTAATGGACTCTCCAGAGAGCACTCAGCATCTCTTCCCGAAAAAAAGGGGCTTTCTGTAATCTGACTTTGACTCGTTCTGTCGCTCTCTTCCCCCGCCCTCCCATCACCGCAGAGCCTCCCTCGTCCTCCTCGTTGTCCCCTCGTCTTCCTCCCGGCCTTGCCCTCCCTCCTCCCCCTTCAAGCCCAGAGATTAAATCCTCCTCTTCGCAGAACGCAGCTCCAGGAGCAGTGGAAGAAGTACCCACCGTTTGCTGAAGAGCACAAAAACCCTGGCACAAAAGTCATTCCGTAAATGTGAAACTTCAAGTAAATAAATAAATAAATAAATATTTATTTATACATTTTATTTATTTATTTATATATTTATATATTTATGTGTGTGTATATATATATATAGACTTGCTCTTTAATATGTATTAAGTTATTTTAGACAAAGTAGCTTTGACCATAATCCATGTTTGACCATGAATAAAATATTGAATGAATGGTCCACATAGGACTGAAATTTGTGCTGAGGGAACATACTGAGGAGGGAACACAGGGAGGAGGGAACATACTGAGGAGGGAACATAGGGAGGAGGGAACATACTGAGGAGGGAACATAGGGAGGAGGGAACATACTGAGGAGGGAACATAGGGAGGAGGGAACATACTGAGGAGGGAACATAGGGAGGAGGGAACATACTGAGGAGGGAACATAGTGAAGAGGGAACATAGGGAGGAGGGAACATACTGAGGAGGGAACATAGTGAAGAGGGAACATAGTGAAGAGGGAACATAGTGAAGAGGGAACACTTTCCCGTCTTCCTGTTTCTTCCTGTTTCCTCCTGTTTCTTGCTGTTTCTTCTTGTTTCTTGCTGTTTCTTGCTGTTTCTTGCTGTTTCTTCCTGTTTCTTGCTGTTCCGCCTGTTTCTTGCTTTCTCTTGCTGTTTCTTTCTGTTTCTCTGTGTCATGTTGCTGTCTCCTCTGCATCTCTCTCCTTTACTGCTCTGTCTCTTACTCATTCACCTGCCATTATCTGCTGTGTGTGTGTGTGTGTGTGTGTGTGTGTGTGTGTGTGTGTGTGTGTGTGTGTGTGTGTGTGTGTGTGTGTATGTTTGTGTGTGTGTATGTGTGTGTGTGTGTGTGTGTGTGCGCCTTCTGTTCTTCCTCCACGTCAGCGTTCGTCGTTGTTTCTGCTTCACAGGAGGAAAATCTTCTGCATGGGGGGTGGGTGGGGGTTGGGGGGTGGAGAGTCTCTCTCTCTTCCTTTCACACTCCCCCTCAGTCCATCTCCACCCCCCCCCCTTCATTCTGTGCCGCAGAAGATTTACAGTAATATGGCAGATCAAAGGCAGAAGGAGAAATCCAGTTCCTGTTCCTGTTCCTGTTCCTGTTCCTCTTCCTCTTCCCGTTCCTCTTCCTCTTCCTCTTCCTGTTCCTCTTCCTCTTCCTCTTCCCGTTCCTCTTCCTCCTCCTCTTCCTGTTCCTCTTCCTCTTCCTGTAATCCAGTTTGACGGCGACTTTTGCACATGTAACAACATTGTAAAAATCGGCGCGAGGCAGCGTGCGCTCCCGGCATCACCGACTCGCGCCGGAGCTCGCTCCTCCATTCAGACGGGGGCCGCGTCGCCCTGGCGACCGATTACTCAGACGCTCGATCTGTTGTGACATCCCAGTCATATCTGAGCAGCCGGCGGAGATACGAGGCCTGCGATGGAGCTAGACGGGGAACAATTAGCGTCAGCCTCCCCCGCCGATGAGAAGTTCGGCTCCCTCTCCGGATCCGGGGTAAAAAATGGGCCCCGGCCGCAATTCTTTCTGGGAGCCGGCCCGGTCTGGCCGCGGCGCATGCGGGAGCCGGGGGACGACTTCCGGAGCGATGATCGGCAGCCGCAGGAGCCGTTTTTTTCGGCTCCGGCGGAACCGTTTAATTCGGTCAGAAACGATTTATTTTGACGGGACGCAAAGAGCGAATTAGAGCCCTCCTTGGCCCCCTTTTCCCACTATCGGTTTAATTTTATTAGAGATTTTCGGTTCCAGGGTTGAACATCCTCTCTCTCTCTCTCTCTCTCTCTCTCTCTCTCTCTCTCTCTCTCGATCGCCCCACTCGCCGAGTCAAACCTCCGGGAGCGGGTCGGGCTCGTTGCCGTTCGTTTTGCGACGCCAGGTCCAGACCCCGATTCCCACTCACGGCGACGGGTGACCCTGTCGCCCCGGAGCGACTCCCGACCCCCGAGTCACGGAGAACACGTGTTCGCTGGGATGGAAGTCTTGGACGCCTCGGTGCTTTGACTCCTTTCCGCCGCTCCCAGCCCCCGACGCGAAAACGCAACGCGCGCCGAGGCCGGCGGAGATTTCACAAGATTTCACTCGTCTGGGGTCCATGTCTGCATTCTTAAGTCTGCTTTTGCTTTTCCAATCCCTCTGTTCCTCCCTCCTGCAGCCCTCCCCTCGGTCGGGCTTTGTTCCTGTTCTTCGGTTCATTTTTGACGGGTCTGTACTCACTGAAACATTTTCAGACGTCAGACTGAGACTTTCGGCTTTCGCTCCGCTACGCCTCAAAGCAAATATCTCTGCTTTTCACTTTACATTTCCAGCACGGTCACATGACCTTGTTTTTTTCATCAAATATTATACGTACTGTATATACATATAAAAAAAAAACAAACATAAAAACAAGGACTGGATCTATCAAACTACTGGTTAAGGATTGCGATGATGAAGATTCATTATCATATCCATTACCATATCCTCGTAAATACACGACACCACCCATAATATTCATTTTTTAAATCAGGATATATAGGCTCTGTTATCCGGCATCGGCGGCTTTAACTTTTAATTTGAGTACATTCGGGAGCAAGCAGGTACTGTATATACCTTGAGTAGGAACGTCGACGTGCTATGTTGCCTTTCACCTGTGGTCGTTCGGTGGCGTTTTGGGTATTTGTACTTTTCGCCGAAGTGAAAGATCTGAGCGCACCGCCGCCACACCCCTGCCTCCGGGACGGGGCACGGTGGCTGCGGCCGTGCCGTCGCGTTGCCCTCGCGGTTGGGGGGGGGGGGGGGGGGCGCCGGGAAGAACCTTCCATGGGAGCCGCCGCCGCCGCCGTAGGGGTTAATCTACCAGCCGGTTTGTTTGTCCTGGAAATTTGCATACAGTTGCAGAAAACTTAATGACCGTGCTTTAATTTGTCCGCTGTGCTTTCCCATCTTTGTAAATCATTGCGCAGAGCAATCATTGTCTCTTTGAGAACAGACACTGCAAAGAGAGAGAGAGAGAGAAAAAAAAAGAAACAACATTCCATCTTGCACGAAAAAACATGAGAAGCAGGCCAATTGCACATGCTGGATTGATGTGGAAAACTGTGGTTTCCCTGCCTCGCTTTCAAAATGTGTCCTCTTTCCTTTCTCTCTGTCTCCCTCTTTATCCTGTCACAACTCTGAAGGATCCATCGGCGACATCCAAAACGCTTGAGTAACTTGAAGTCTTTTTTTTCTTTTTTTTTTTTAGAATGTGTCCTATCTTTTATCCTTTGTCATGCGCCGACTGAGGCTCCAGGACGTTCCGCTCCCCGAACACGGGGGAAGATGTGGAGTAGAGCGCTCCCGCAGGCAGAATCTGGAGTCGCACCTTCTCCACAGACCCCCGTTGTTTTGAACCACCAGCTATTTTCTTCAATCTCAAGATTTCCAGCAAAGTGTAATCTTCCTCTCCCTCTTCAAACAGCGATGTCCCTGTGAACGCTCTGCAAGTAGGGTCCCAAAATATATACATATGACAGAAAAGAGAAAAATTTACAATGCATATAAAACTCAGACCGCTCGGCTGTTTGTTTGACATCAGAGGCAGAGTAACAGAACGTTGGTTTAACAACATGATGACCAGTTAAAACCATGTCAGCGGCCGGTGAAATATTCCTTCAGAGGTCAGGACTAAAGAGAATGCATTTAGATTCCCATTAAAAAAAAAAAAGGTAGTAAAGCGTTCAAAAAAGAGAGAAAAGAAAAACAAAAAAACAGCTCTCTACAAATTCTCCCTGTTGATGTCGCTGTGAACTGAAAAAAAATAAAAATAAAAATAAAAAAAAGTCTTGTTCTGTAATCAGGGTTTTTCACGAGTCGTTCTGCGGCACACAACCCCGACGACACCCCGGTGGGAACGCAGAGCGCCGCGGTTTGATAGCAAATCAGTTTTATCACCTCATGCGTCTTTATACTTAATTTGTTTTCATTGGCGTGGACGTCCGGGTTTGGAATGGACGCCAAGTGGAGAGGGGAGAGAGAGAGAGAGAGAACAAACAAAAAAAAAAAGGAGTTTGATGGTTTGCGAACAGTTTCCAGCCCTCCATTACAGGCTCCTTATCACCACTTTGGTAGCGAGATGGAAGATGGATGGCGGGATGCGGACGGATTGATGGGTGGAGGAGAGGCATGTTGGCGTGGGTGGTGGGGGTTATTATTGGGCATGTCGGGGTGAAATGAGGGCACGCTCCCTCTATGACGTGTGTGTGCAGACTCAGACACACACACACACACACACACACACACACAACGTGTGTGTGTGTGTGTGTGTGTGTGTGTGTCTATATGCATGAGGATGTGTCAGTGCACGTGAGTGATTAATGGGCTTTTTGCAGCATAAAGCAGTCGGCGTCTGATGCCCCGTAACCCGGATAGCGGCAGAATGGTCGCCCCTGAACCTTTCTTCCTCCTCTGTTTTTCCTGCTTCTTTCTGCCCCTCCCACTTCTTCTCGTATTCTCAGAAGGCTTGCTCCTCTGTTTACACCTGCTCCACTTGCAGATGTTGAATGCAGGGACTTCAGAACCCCCCCCCCCCCGGCTCCCCTCTCTCTTTCCCTTTCCCCTGGTTCAAAAAAAAGGGGGCGTCACCGCAGCGAATGGGCCCTTAATGGGAGCGGAATGAAATGAAAGCCCCAGAAGCGCAGCGCGCGGGGCAAAAGTCTACAGACGCTTAGCTCTGATCTCAATAAAGCTCAATAAAGGTCTAAAGCCATGAAGATGTAAAGATGTAAACCGTGCGTTATTTAAAGACGTCCGTCCGACCGTCGCAGCATCGGCGTCGGGCGGTCGGAGGCTCCGAGGGCCCGGGGGTGAGACGCAGAACGGGTGGGAGGGAGGGAGGGAGGGAGGGAGGGCGAGGCCAGAAGGCAAGGGGGACCAGGGGCTCACGGGGGAGGCTCCAGGTGTCCCGAGCGGCGGACGGACAGAGAGTGGACATTTCGGGTGGGTGCGGGCGAAGCGCTGGCGCGGAGACCAGAGATTGGCTGGTCCAAAATGGCAGCATGTGGCAGGTGCCGCATGTGCCACCGGAGGAGAGGGGAGGGGGGGGGGGGGGTGAGACCACGGGTGGCCTGAGCCTCTGTCACGACCAGCCAGAGCCACTTGGCACAGCACCAGAGGTAGAAAACGTGTGTGTGTGTGTGTGTGTCTGTGTGTGTGTGTGTGTGTCTGTGTGTGTGTGTGTGTGTCTGTGTGTGTGTGTGTGTGTGTGTGTCTGTGCGTTGTGCACGCGCTCAAACCATGTAATTAATGGCCACTAGGCGGTGCGCAGACAGGCATGGCAGAGTGTGACGAATTAACACTGTGGACCTGCATCCTTTCTCTCCACACTTCCAAACACAGACACACGCGCACGCACATGCGTGCACCCACGCACACACGCACACACACACATACACACACCCACACACACACACACACCCATACGTTGTTACAGCAAACCATTCATGACACCTGCCTTTTGTGTTCCAAAAGAACACGTCCAACAATGCGTCACCCGCTGGTATCGGGTTCTATGTTCCACGTAGTTTAATCAAGCGGCGATTGAAAAGCAGAGACTCTGGTTCTGTCTGATGAGGGCGGGTACGGGCTCCGTCAACCAGGACTCCTATGGAAGATGTTATCAGAGAGCGGAAGGGAAGAAAGCGAGCGTCGCAACTGAACGAGGGATACTGTGCCTCTCTTGTTAAATGTGTGCGTGTGTGTGTGTGTGTGTGTGTGCGTGCGTGCGTGTTTGTGAGCTTGAAGCGGTCCATGTGTGTGCATGGGCTCCCTGTGTGCGGCTGGGCGACTGTTTGCCGCTCTAGTCCAAAGTGCCGCGGCTGGGCTTTGTGAGCCGCGCTGATAAGGACGAGCACAAGAGTCCCTCTGAGGAAAGACTGCCCCGTACTCACACACACGCCCTATTTCCTTTCCTTTCCCTTCCTTTCCTTTCCTTTATTCTTCTTTTTTTTTTCTTTTATTTCCAAAGTCTCATTGGAAATTTTTCCCTCTTGAGAAAGTTTCGAGTGTGAAACTCGAGGCGGGCGTATGCAAATGGGATCCAACGTGGGAAAATGAAAGTCGTCGAAAGCAGATCCTCTCTCGCCGTCTCGCTCTCTGTATTTCTCTCCTCTTTAACTCGCTCTCCCTTCACTTCCTCTCTCTCTCTTTCTCTCTCTCTCTCTCTCTCTCTCTCTCTCTCGCGCTCGCTCTCTTTTTCCCACTCTGCAGCCTGTAAACGGAGAGGGATTTAAAGTTCTGAGAACCCGCTGTGCGGAAAATTCAAAGGAAGAAAAAAAAAAAAGAGAAGTGGATGACACAGAAAGAGGATTGCTGGAAGTGTCATTTTTTTCAATTTGCACTTTTTTCGTTTAAGACAAGAAATGTTTCGAGGCGGACCCTGTTTGATGCATTTATTTATTTATTTATTTATTGATTTCCCAGAGTTCCGAGGTTGACTCGTGAGGGTTTGGTGCAGTGCATATTGATGTGAACTCGCCCCCCAAAAGCATCCAAAACTTCTCCCGGCGAGCGGCGCGGGCCCCTTGTGCCAATAGTTCTGATGTGACGTCCCGCCTGATGTTTCACACATGATGTAAACCGATCGGGCCCAAAGGTCACAAACGAGACGGATGCCTCCGGCGTCCAGGTGCAGCGCTCGCTCACCGGCGCGGAGTGTGAGCTCATGGCCCTGAGCCTCGCTGGCACAGCGGACGTGGCCATCATGCGGTGATGGGGGCTTCATTCGAGACGGGTGTCGTAATCGCCATTCTCTTCTACGACCGCCCCCCCCCCCGCGTCCAACGACACAGCCACCCACCAACACAGCCCCCACCTTTACGGCTGCAGCCCGGCCTGCACACCGCCAACCTGGGAAATGCAAAGACGTTCACTCAGTCAACGTGAACATAAATCAGTACATGTTTTAATGCATAAGTCCATTATCTTGGCTTTCGCTGAAGACCAAACTCTTTCTATTCATGTATTCAGTGGGTTGTGTTGCCATGTGAAGACCCAAAATGAATGAACAGGAAAAGTTTCTCCGGGCAAAGTCAAAAACGTTCTCGGTTTCAGTTTCAGAAGCTGTAGGATTTACGACGGAGCCTCGCTGCAATGATCTCATGCAAATCCGAGCAGAGGAGGAAGAAGAGGATAGTTGAAACGAAAGCGGTTGATACAGATACAGGGAGACTGGACTGGAAGAGCAGAGCGGAAACTGGGATTGGCCGAGCAGAGAGAAGCAGCGACGCCACCGACAGATATCCAGAGAGGAAGAGGGAAGGGAAGGCGGTGGGAGGATTCAATTCGGTTTGTGAGAGTCCGCGGGGTTTTATTCCTGGGTTGTGACCACCGCCGCGAGGGCTGAGACGCTCTTATCTCCAGCACGCCGTACTCTCCGGTGATAATGGCCTCTCATTAAGACCCGGCGCAACCCTCCGGGAAAGCTTGGATGACTTACCATCTTGCGGTGCCACGTTACAGAGGAACATCCATCGTCGCGCAGCACGAGAAAGGGCTGGAAGTGGAGTCGTCTCACACACACACACACTCGCGCACGCACACACACACAGGCTCACACACACACACACACACACACACACACACTCGCGCACACGCACACGCACGCACACACACAGTTTTACTGGACGCCTGAGTGTCTCGTAGCAAGCAGCCAATGACAGCTGTGTGTCCAGTCCGGTCCGTGGGCAGCTCCGGGGCTGTCTAGGTGCCAACAGGGAGACAGACAGTGCCCCCTGCTTAGCCCACTAATCTGGTCTAATGCCTTCACTGTAACCCAACCCTCCATGTACAGTGATGGACGGACAGACTTTTCCCCATCGCGTCCCACGTCTGGCTCATCCCCATCTGGCGGGGGCTTCCCACCTTACCGACAGTTCACACATTGCGTCCTTGATTGACACGTCAAATACCGGGGTTCCTGCCGTCGCCTTTACGTGCGAGGGAGCGGGGGCACGGGGATTGGTCGCAGCTTCAGTGTGACCACGCCTCGGCCCGCCCGCCTGCTGATGAGGACTTCCGACACCTGTTGCCACACTTGAAGCCATGAGAGCGGCATTGACACACACACACACACGCACGCGCGCGCGGGCGCACACACACACACACACACACACACACACACACACACACACACACACACACACACACACACACACACACACACACACACACACACACACAATTTGGCTGTGTCATCCAGGCAGCTACAAGTACAGAGCTGCACAGACGGAAAAAAAAGAAGCCACAGAGAAAGTCGTTATGCCTCTCCAGTCCAGTTCTGTCTGGCTCTGATTACTATGCGGCCTGTTGCTCATTTATAACATTTTTGTCCAAAGAATGAACACAGTATTTTTCTCAGTGCTTTTAAAACGTGATACAGAATGGGAAAGTTAAGACTCTGTTGGCCACGGAAACACTGAAGGACTGAAGAATTCCCTGCCCGGACATCACAGTAACTGGCAAAGAAACTCGCGGATCAATGATCGTCAACAGCATGATTCCAGACGACAGAAATATTTAAGCTTAGATGCGTAAGTAGATTACGCGCACCCGGTATTCAAGCTCTGCAAATCAGGGTCCCAAGTGGTATCCGTTGCCAGCCGGCTTTTGGGGCGCCAACCGCCGGATCTGCGGACGCACCTGGACTGCCCCGTCTGGATCCTTCAGCAGATCGCTGGTCTGCCCAGAGCACTGGCACACAAAGAAAAAAGAAAAATGGACAATTCCCGTGAGACGCTTTGACGCCTCGAGTTTGGGTTTACGCCCGTGTATATCTCGGCGGGAAATGGAGCCAGAACATTCTGAATTTGGGCGGGGCATAGGGGATACCTGGGAGCGCCGTGGTTGACAGCCAAGAAAGGAAAGAAGAAACGCGCCCACAAAAGACACCTGTCAATCACGGCAGCTCCGCCCCCAAATACAATCTGTTATCAGCCTTAATATCCTCTTTATGGAACAATCATTTTCAAAAATCAAAACCCAGACACCCAATGGAAGTATTGAACTTGGATACTAAGACGGTGAAGTCTTTGGTAAAAATAAAAGACTGTATTTCTAGTGAGAATTCGCTTATTTTTCCATTGACTTCCATTCAGTCTGATATTTTCTGAAGCAGCATCTCGTGGCCATCAGCTGGACTGCAGTCTAAAGCACCTCTGCATGGGCTTCAACACATGGCAGTAATGGTTGCTGCTCGGTACGATCCTGCATGATCCAGATGATGCAGATACCTGCACAGTTACCAACCAATGAGGAGCCACGATTAAAGAGCAGAACAAGAATCATTTTGATGAAAGACACATACTGCACATGCACCGCTCCCATGCGTGTTCCCTGTCCCCATGTACAGCGAATAACATCAGTCTGACATGATCAAACATGAAAAATCTGAACACACACACACACACACACACACACACACACACACACACACACACACACACACACACACACACACACACACACACACACACACACCATGAACCCACAAACGGATAAGCGCGGGTGCACAAACAAGCAGGTATACCTGTACACTCTCTCTCTCTCTCTCTCTCTCTCTCTCTCTCTCTCTCTCTCTCTCACACACACACGCACACACACACACACACACACACACACACACACACACACACACTGTCAACATCCCACACACATACACACCTGGTGTCACGTGGGCCACGTTACCCTAAGACACATGCCAATACATAAGAATGCACACAAAGGAGCGCTCTCACAGATAGATGTCAGCAGCCACAACAACAACAACAACAATAGCAGTATAGCTAGCTAGCTACATGCGATAAGAGTCGTACCCCGCCGTGTTTCAACACAGATCTGGTTGTCTCCAACCCCCCACCACCAAGCTGTCCCACTGAGATAAGCCGGCTGGCATTTTCATCAGCAGCCATACTGATTGGACCATTATCATAAGAAAGAGGCAGAGAAACCAGGAGGCCTTCCCCCTGGACGCTGATTCATGTTCAAAGTTGGGATTAGCGATCTCGCCCCTCAAATCCCCTCAAACAAGGCAGGGCCGCAGAGGCGGATGAAACAAGCATTCAACAGATAACCAAGAGGCGTCAATGGACAGGCGGATTTGTGGATGGAGCGGTGGTAGTATGTCTGTATATTCAGTATATGGATTGATGATGGATGGATGGATGCATGGATGGATGGATGGATGGATGGATGCATGGGTGGATGGAGGGAGTGATGGATGGATGGATGGATGCATGGGTGGATAGATGGAGGGAGTGATGGATGGATGCATGCATGGATGGATGGATGGATGGATGGAGGGAGGGAGGGGGGAGGAATTGAGGGAGGGAAGGAGGGGTAGATGGATGGATGGATGAATGAATGGATGGATGGATGCATGCATGGATGCATGGATGACAGATGGATGGATGCATGGATGGATGGATGGATGGGTGCATGGATGCATGGGTGACGGATGGATGGATGGATGATTGATGGATGCATGGATGGATGGAGGTAGGGAGGGAGGGAGGGAAGGATGGATGGATTTATGGATGGATGCATGGATGGATGGATGGATGGAGGGAGGGAGAAGGGAGAGAGGGAGAGAGGGATGAATGGATGGATGGGTGGGTGGATGGATGGATGGATGGAGGACATGGGGGGGAGGCATGGAGGGAGGGAGGGAAGGGATGGATGGATGGATGGATGGATGGATGGATGGATTGATGGATGCATGGTTGGACAGATGGAGGGGGAAGGGAGGGAGGGATGGTTGTTTGGATGGATGGAGGGAGGGAGGGATGGTTGAATGGATGGATGGATGGATGGAGGGAGGGAGGGAGGCAGGGAGGCAGGGATGGTTGGATGGATGCATGAATGAGATGTTTGCGGAGGCTGACGTGCGAACCGTCCTAAATGATGTGTCGTTTCTCCCTCTCTTTTTCCACTCTTTCCCTCGCAGGGAGCGGAGCGGTTGGAGCACTCCGCCTCGCTCCTCCACCAAACGCCTCGGGGCGGCAGAAAGGGTTCGGTTCACGGCGTCAATTCCAAGCCTCATCTCCCACCGCCGGCGTTCCTGGCGCGCTCCTGCCGGTGCACCAGCCTGACGCAACTGTGGTGAACATCCGGCACGACACGTTCCCCCGGCACGGGAGCGTCTCCACCAGAGTCTCTTGGCTCTTGGACGGGGGGGGGGGGGGTCTCCAGGGCGTCAGGCCTCGGCCGTGACGACCCCCCTGGTGGGTCCAGAGAAGTGGAGAAGGGCGAGAGAGAGAGAGAGAGAGAGAGAGAGAGAGAGAGAGAGAGAGAAAGAGAGAGAGGTGGAGCTGGGGAGGTGGTGGGGATCAGACAGGTAGATATATATATATATATTTATATATATATATATAAATATATATATATATAAATATATATGCAAAGTGTTGATTGGTAGCAGGTGTTTTTGGGTGTGGTCCCATCTCCCAAACCTGGGGTGTTTCTAACTCCACCCATACAGTACTGTATGTGCAGATCCATCAAATAAAACCTGGAGAACAAAACAATTTTGGAAGCCCCTCGGTTAATGCGAAGCGGTAATGAAGTGAAGTCATCACTGATTATTATCACCTTTCAACAGCCTTATTATTTCCCGTGGTCACCACAGTGACGTGACGATGGGCATTTCGGGAGGCTGAAGCCTCGTCCCGTTTCTTGTGTTCCAAATGTGATCTGTTGTGAAGCGTCTCAACAAATCCTTTTGCGGATGAAATATTTTTTTACTAAAATTGGAAAAATGAAACGTATGCAACCCAAGGCGTAACGATCGAACTGCGTCTTCTATCTCCGTGGGAAATAGGATCTTGCCAAAAAAAAAACAACGACAACTCATTCCTCTTGATTCGCTCTGGGTTTCATGTCTTTGCGTCTTGTTACCCCGGGGGGGGGGGGTTTGGTTCTGAAATGCAAACGGGAGGAATGAGCGATCGGCCCGGGGATGACGGCGACTCAGCCTCCGTAAACCGCCCCTCGCCCGCCCTTCTCCGCGGCCACACAAAAGCCCAGCCCCGTGCCGGGGAGTGAGCGTCGGGCCAGGTAGCTCAACCAGAGATTATTCAAATTGGGGCTCATAACTTCCTCGCATGGAGACAGAAATTGCGGGATCTTGTCATTTCGCTCTCACCGCGGGGGGGGGGGGTCGTTCGACAGCCTCTCTCTCTCTCTCCCCCTCTCTCTCTCTCTCTCTCTCCCCCTCTCTCTCTCTCCACGCTGTTCTTTAAAGGCTTTATAGTTGACGAGCGACGTGATCCTCTAAGCCTTCGATGGGAGACGGGCAAACTCCTTCACGCCCCCGAAAGCCAATTTGGCGCCGTTGTAGGCGAAGCCGTTTATATGTGTAATTTTAGACACGGCGACGACGGCGACGCCGTTGATTCAATCGGCCTGATAAACATCCCTTCGCCGCCGGTGGCAAGGCGGCACTGGGGGCAATTCCCCCCCCCGTCACGTGTTGCCCGGACATCCAACCGGCCTCAGGGCAAACGTGCCGTCCACCTCTCATCTCATGGTGGCTGTGAGCGCGACACAAGCTTGAAATGTATCTGGAATTATCAATAATAAATAATTAGAGGGTCGTCCAATCGCCCGTTTACACAACGTCAACCTCCAGTTTGTCTGCTGACCCCCCCCCCCCTCCAGTGGCATTAAGACAAATGAGGCTCATATTCCTATTATTGATTCCTGGAGTGTTATCACATATTCAGCCGTATAATCGCCTCTTAATCTGGAGGCCGCAGTTTCTCCAACTCCGGCTCAGAGAAATGAGAAACCTTGTGATATCGCAGGAAGGGGGGGGGGGGGGGGGTAGCTAATTAATTACATCAGCAAATGGAACAGGCTCACGAGGAGGTGGAAATTAAAGCAGCAGGGGGGTGGGGGGGTATGATTAAGATTCAGCAGACGAAAATGGCTGTGATTATTCCCGGCAGTGTCAAGTGTAATCCAAGGGGGAGGCCAACGCGCGGTGCTGCTGCAAATGCCAATGAAATTAGGGAATCTCGCTCCATGCCGGTAACTGAAAGCGGAATAAACGGCTCCCATGGACGCCCGCGCTCGGTGCACGCGCCGCCATTTCCCGGGATCGACGCCGACAGACGGCTCCGCGGTGACACCTCGTGGAGAACGATCGGCAGGCGCGATTAATATTAGGACTCCTGCGGGTGAGCTGCGGGTGCAAGGCCCTCCCAAGCGCGTCCTCGGCGTCCGCCCTCCGCATCCGCGATGAGAGCTTCGGCCCTTTTCTTCTGTTCGGTTTGGATGAGTCGCTGGGTAAAAAGAGTCGTTGGGCTCCTCCGGCCCTCCGCTCGCCTGGCTCGGCCGGTGCAACGCACAGTGAGCGGGGTACGACTTCCCGAACGACCAGCGAGCTGAGGGAGAGTCGGCTCGGCTCAAAGTTATTTCTTTTGGTGGAATGAAACGCACAAATCGGTCACGTTCAATGTGAATTATGCCAAATGCCTTGGCCTTTTCTTTTATTTATTTTTTTATTTTTTTACCCTGGACTTTGATTTCGTCCTCGTGCGTTAATTATTTTTAATTTTTGGGGTTTGGAGATTCACTCGCATGCCCGCCCCGTCGTCGGAGGGCCCCCCGGAACCTGAGTCATTTCAAAGATTTGCCGCCACAAACGAATCGTTTGCGAGTCCTGCGTCACTAACTAGAGACAGGCCATGAGAATAACAATAAAGCGCCATCATAACGTATACGTCTCTCACGTTTTTAGCGGTTGACAGGATCGTGGTAGAACACAGTGGGATTATCCTGTCATGTGTTATTGGATCATTGTAAAAAAAAAATAATAATAAAAACATGAATAAAAAGGGCGCCGAGGAAGAAAAAAGTCTCCGGAGACGCTGACACAACAGACACCAAAGCCCGCCGCTTTGAGCGTCGACGCCAGTTACCGTCCAGTTACAGCCCAACCTGCAGACGGAGCTTGCGGAGCGTCGGCGTTCGGGGAGCTGCTCCATCTCGCCGTCCCTCCTCCCGCTCTGTGCCTCTCGCCGCTCCGCCTCCAGCCTGACAGCTGCCGTAACCAGGCGGGTTGGGGCGACAGTCGGGGGCTGAAAGTTGAACGTTTTTAATTTGGCGCCGTCTTTCTACCTCTTTTTGAGCTCGGGGGAAATGAACGCCAAGATACGTTTCTTTGCCAAAAAGCGCTAGCCACGCGTCCCGTGTCTGGCTCGGCTCTGCCTGTTCCCCCCGAACCCCCTCGCAGGTGAACTGTACGGCGGGGCACGCACGTACGTGTGCAAACGCCAGGGTTGTTGTTTTCCCCTTTAAGCGAAGCCAGATGAGTGCGTCGGTTGCAGCGTACAGCAGCTGCTCCGGCTCGGTGATTTATCATTTGATTAACAGGCACGAAGCGTCTTCGGCATATGGCAGCGGTGCCTTTCGGTACGTCAACACATTTAAATAGACATTAAATCGAGACGGCAAACAAGAAACGCTGCAGGTTTATCGTCTCACTTTGTTAACCAATCACAACAGGGCTGTAACACCCCGGCACTTCGGTTCCTAAATGGACGCCGTCCTGTTCGGTGAAGAAGGGGCGTTCGTGTGTGATGGTTTACGGAACAAAAGCTCATCTTGAAATGTTGCCTACCCACCGACACAATCACATTAAGCCTTACATGACATTATATGACATTACATGACATGACATGACATAACATGACATAACATGACATGACAATACATGACATGACCTGACAATACATGACATGACAATACATGACATGACATGACATAACATCAAATGACAATACATGACATGACACGACATGACATAACATAACATGACATGACATGACATAACATAACATGACGTGACATGACATGACATTATATGACATAACATGACATGACATTATATTACATGACATGACATGACATGACATGACAGTACATGACATAACATTACATGACATGACATGACATTATATTACATGACAAAACAAGAAATGACATAACATGACATGACAATACATGACATGACCTGACAATACATGACATGACAATACATGACATGACATAACATTAAATGACAATACATGACATGACACGACATGACATAACATAACATGACATGACATGACATTATATGACATAACATGACATGACATTATATTACATGACATGACATGACATAACATTATATGACAATACATGACATGACCTGACAATACATGACATGACAATTCATTGACATGACATAACATTAAATGACAATACATGACATGACAATACATGACACGACATGACATAACAGAACATGACATGATATGACATTATATGACATAACATGACATGACATTATATTACATGACATGACATGACATAACATTATATGACAATACATGACACGACATGACATGACATGACATGACATAACATTATATGACAATACATGACAATACATGACATGACATGACAATACATGACATGACATGACATGACATGACAATACATGGCATGACATAACATTATATGACAATACATGACATGACAATACATGACATGACATGACAATACATGGCATGACATAACATTATATGACAATACATGACATGACATGACATGACATGACATGACATGACATGACATGACATTATATAAAATGACATGACATGACATTATATGAAATGACATGACATGACATGACATTATAGAACATGACATAACATTACATGACATGACATGACATGACATGACAGTACATGACATAACATTACATGACATGACATGACATTATATTACATGACAAAACAAGAAATGACATAACATGACATGACATGACATGACATGACATGACATGACATGACATGACATAACATGTCATGGGGGATGGGGGATGGTAGCTCAGGAGGTAGAGCTGGTGGTCTAGTGATCTAAAGGTTGCTGGTTGGACCCCAGGCTCCTCCTGCTAGCATGCTGTAGTGTCCTTGAGCAAGACACTTAACCCCTAATTGCTCCTGATGGCTGCGTCCGTCGGTGTTTGAACAATTGTAAGTCGCCTTGGATAAAAGCGTCTGCTAAATGACTAAATGTAATGTAATGTAACATAACATGGCATGGCATGACATTATATTATATTACATGACATAACGTTACATGATATGACATAACATTACATTACATGCCATAACATGTCATGTCATGCCATGTCATGTCATTAAACTCTACGTGGTGCTTGCGTTACAGAAGTGCTCCTAACCCAACAGGCGGGGATTAGAGTTAACTCTGGGCTTCACCCATACGTGGATCATATTAGACCTGGAGAAACAGCTGGAGATCACATGCTGTGCAACAAAAACAGCTTTTACAAACACGCAATGGCCCCGGCAAACACTGTGCAAAAAAACAGGTCGAATAGTTTGCATTGTTCAAACCATCACGGTTGAAGAAATGGTCTGAAAAAAAAAAACATGGAAACACAAGATGAAATTGGCACGTAGCGGAAATCTATAGCACTGGTCCTAAAAAGAAACATTACTTTTTAAGGCAACAGTGACAATTTACTGAAATTGCCTTGAAATGTTTGTCATACTTTTGGGAGTTTGGAGCGATATCTGACCGGAGTCTTTGGTTTTCTCGCCGCCGTGCGTATGTCCGCCCTTGGGGCCCCCGAGGGTCTACCGACATATTGATCCTCCTCTGTCTTGGCCTGGTTTAAATTTCCAAACCTAATGTGTTCAAGAGAGTCGGACGCTTTTCTTATGATCCCTCTCTTTTGACCCCCATTGTGTCTTCACTTCATCTCCACTTGGTTGAAAAAAAAATAAAAAAAACCTCAGGCCTCCGCCTCTCCCTCTTTTTAAGTAGCGCCGCCACCACCTGCTCTCCTTTTCCACTTATTGATTGCCACAGGCCATCGCGATCAGCTGGCTCCAGGTTGGCGTTTAGCATATATAACGCCCCCCACCCACCACGCCTCGAAAGAGCCACCGACGACCCCCTTTCAACGCCCCGGACGATCCGCTCAGGTCTTATCCTCGGCCTCGTCGCCATTAACTCACCCTCCTCCATCAGCATTCACATGTGAGGGAGTTAAGTCCCCCGGGGAGCAGGCCGAGCGGGACCCAGGCTTTCTCCGCCGGGGCCCTTTATTTATTTATTTATTTATTTATTTATTTATTTTGTTCCTTCATCATTATGATTATGTATCAGCACCCGGACCCCTGCCCTCTCCCCCCTTAGTGGGACCTGCCCCTTAAAGCACTGCCCTTGTTATTCATGTCTTCTGCCTCGACAGGTTCCAGAGTAACGTCGCCAATCAAGCCTCTGGAACCTTCTGCCGACCTTATTTCCTTCCCCTCCTCCGGGATCCATCACTCAGGGACAAAGGGACAAAAGGGGGCTGCGCCGACGGAAGGGAGCCGGCCCGATGCGGAGGACGGCGGAGGTGTATGGAGCCGGGGCGGAGCTCCTCCATTCTCCGTCTCTCAAAGGCCGGGCGGAGGGGTTAATGGCGGATTGAATGGCGCCCCTGCCCCTTCCCCTGCGCCCGTGGTATAGGTGGCGACGCGGCTCTCATTGTGGCCTTTGTGTCAGGGCTCAATGAGACAACGGCGACCCCCGAAACCTCAGGGCTTACCTCTCAAGGCAAGAAAGGGGACCGATCATTTAGTTGTTGTTTTTCCTTTTGTTTTGTTTTTTCTCCTCGTGTGCACTGGGGTGTGTTGGCACTCCAGGTCGGCTCAATGCCCCCTTTGAGTCGGCTTTGGGGTCTCGTGACAAAGGGAAGAGAGAGGGGCGGGGGAGCGGGGGGGGAGTGGGCTTGTGTGTGTCGGAGGAGATGGGGGCGGGGGTGCGGCTCGGGCCG
Organism: Zeus faber; assembly: GCF_960531495.2. Classification (NCBI taxonomy): domain Eukaryota; kingdom Metazoa; phylum Chordata; class Actinopteri; order Zeiformes; family Zeidae; genus Zeus; species Zeus faber. The sequence continues at coordinate 24,223,433 of NC_137207.1, forward strand.
GGCGTGGATCAATAACCTGTGCGATTCCGGAAGCGGACTTCACCGCGAGGGGCCGGCCGGTCTCACCGCCGCCGCCGCTCCTTTATCCCCGCCGCCGACGCCGGGGCCTGAGCCAAGGGCCTTTTCTCAGATGCGGCGCCGGGCTGGTCCTCACAACATTGAAGCCAGGGTCCAGTGCCATTGTTTTGGTCACGCCAGGGTCCTTCGGTGCAGCAATTTGAGCCACGGTTCATTCCGGTTCATTTCAGTCTAAAATGTTCTGCGGCTCTCAGGACTTTCATGGTTACCTCTGAAAGAGTCCCCGAAACAATGGACTGAAAACCGTCTTCCCAGCAGCAAACTGCGTTAAGGCTTTTTCCTGGAAGTAGCAATCACAACCCAACCCGCTATGTGCTTAATCAAATCCGTGTGGTAATAAATTTTACACTGCAAGGCCCATTACTTCTAATTTGGCCCTAATTTGGCAACTACAAATCACCCTCAGTGACGTGCGGTGGCTGCTTTAGTTCGGGGACTTTGAGGCAAAGGTGAGAGTGAGTAATTGAGGGTCCTCCGGTCGATGCATCACGGTCCCATCGAGCCGGCATGTGTTTTTGGCTTTCATCCAGTTGTCTACGGCTATAACCAACATTCCTGCTAAACAAGCCTAAATAAAGTGCCCCCCCCGTACGCACCGGCGCTCAGGAGTTTTATTTCCTGTTAATGACGCTCGTTTGGGTTCCTTCCCCGCCCCGCCAACCACAGCGCACTGGCTTTTTTTTTTTTTTCCGTGACGTCCGCCGCCGCGCTTTTTAATTTCTGATAAGTGCAAATTGTGCAGTTTTTTTTTTCCAAGCCGCGCCAAGTTTCCGCTGTTTCGACAGACGTGTTTTCACAAGCCGCGCAAAGACTGATGGGGCTTCTGAAACCACCGGGGAAAAAAAATCTGAAGATTCGAGAGCGGGGGCCCCTCGGGCTCTGTCTCCGTCTGTTGGTTTGAGGTGAGGGTGACAAGCGCGAAGGAATATATCATCCGCCCGGCGCGCGACCCGGCGTACCGCGGCGCTCAAAGAGATCCCCGAACCGTCCGCCGAAGTTGCGGTAGCTTTGAATTTTTCGTCGGAATCTTCAAAAACGCAGACCGTCATGAGGTCTGGAACGGTCGGGCCGGGGAAGAGCCGACGCTTTCAGAGACAGAAGTGCATTGTGGTCGGCCGGGCGAAAAGAAAAGTGGTTTTAATGGCCGGCGTGCTCCGCCGAGTCTGATCTGAAGCATGTGAGAAAGCGCTTCACCACTTTGCTCCGAAGGGGGAAAAAAAAAGAAAAGAAGAATGATCGACAAACGACATGAGCAAAATAATTAGTCCATTCGGCAAAATCAATCCCCAATTTAGGGTGTAGATCTTGGTGAGAGAGTATAACCATTGCCATTGTCTTTTTCTCTCTCTCTCTCTCTCTCTCTCTCTCTCTCTCTCTCGTCCTTATCCGCCATCTTATCGTCACCCTGAGGAGCCCATGGCATTCCCATTCACATTCCCATTCACATCCCTCGCATGGCGGCCCGATCCAAAGGAGGAATATCCCTTTCATCTATTAATAGGCAAACGCTCCGATTGTCTCCGTCCTCTTTCAGGGTCTGACCTAATTGGAGCCTCGGCTCGGCTTTAAGTCTCGGAAAGAATTCTCCGCAGTGAAACTTTCTATTGTGGTAAATGGAGAACCCCACCCCCGCCGCCCCTGCCCGACACCCCCCCCCCGCTGTTCCTCAGTCCTACCGGCAAAGACAATGTGTTTTTTTTTTTAGTTTTTTTTTTTACAACAGCTCATTAATTACTTAATGATTTGACGGCACTTTGAAAGGAGTCTCATTGTCAGGCCACTGTCTCCGGCGTCGAGGTTGGTTCATTTTGAGGAGATCGCTGTGGATTAGCCCCCTCAAATGAAGTGGATGGCTTCTTTCAGCCGCCAAATTCACATTTGCATCCAAATATATTCCCAATGATTAACTGGCAGTGTTTAAAGAAATAAAGCCGGTGATTAACCAGCTTGAAAAAAGCCGCCGAATGGAAAGAAATCCCATGCATGTGTAAATGGGTATCCAGGGAACGGAAGCACTTTGGAAAGCAGCTCAGGAGACGGACACAGTGTGGTTGGACGGTCGGTGAAGGGACGACGTGTGCCGCCGCGCCTACATTTCCGACGCCACCGGGCGGAATTGTTTCGAAACCGTCGAAGACAACCGTCGGGAAGCAACGACCCCCGCCCTCCCCACCCCAACTCGCCGTTGCTGGCCCCCGGCGTGGCTCGGCAGGGGCCACGCCGGGGGCCAGCAAAGAGATCCCCGCTGATTGGCCAAGCTGTTACAAATCAGCGCATCGGGACAGCTTCATAAATAGGGTCATTAGCATATAAAGAGACTGGCAGAGGGCAGCGAGGGCCGATTATCTAGCCCCCCCCCCCCGCCACGGGAGTTGCCCCGGGTCTTCTGTAACGACCGTCGAGGGCCCCGCTTCAAGTCCCCGAAAGCCGACAACACGGTGTCCAGACTCTGTCAGTCATTTGTCAGTTTTACCCCCGGGCCATGGTGGGTCGCTGGGGAGGCCTGACCCGGGTCCTGGACAATGTAGACGTAGACGGGACCTGAGCGGAGGCGGCGGGGGCGGGGGCGGGGGCGGGGGCGGCGTCTGCCGCATCAGATGTGAGACAGCGCCCGCGGCTCCGGGTGAGGAGGGCGCGTGGGAGGGCGAGGCCTCATTTAACCCATCACTCGCAGCCTCATTATCCACCTTCCACCTCCACCGCCGTTACCGTGCCTCATTACCGTGCCTCGTTACCGTGCCTCGTTAACGGGCGCTCGCTCACTCCTCCACCCGCTTCCCTCCTCGTCATTTCTCCTTGTCTTGCACTTGTGGGGGCCCGGGGCCGACAGCCACGGGCGGTGGATTGGAGTTTGAGCGCCGCGACCCGGGATGCGGAGGTCAAACCGCCGGCGACGGCAACGGTCGGCGGGCGGCGCTAAAAATCAATCATTATCATCGGCCCTAACGAGAGGAGACATCATTAAAAGCCGGTTCCTGTTGACGAGAGGCGCGTCCCGGGGATTCCAGCACATTCACAATCAGCTCCACCGAGGAATGGAAGGAGCGCTGCTATTGATTCGGCGGAGGAACATCGGCGCCCGGCGACGACCAATCCTGTCAGTATGGATTATTTTCAGAGGAAGGTTTAGATGATGTGACGGCGCCGAATGGGAGAACCTCTGTGTGGAGAGGGATGAACATGTGCTCACGCTGCACCATCACATCATAATTATTGTCATTATTGAGGAAAATTAAGAAATTTACTCAATTAGACAAATTATTGAAGCGTGTGGAACGAATTCAACGTCTTTTTGTGTTTTTATTTGTTTTTTTTTACCAATTCCATACTCCATGTCCAATAGGTTTAGATTTCATTGTTCTTTTTCATTCTCCGTACGACTCCCAATAGGCAACTACAATCTGTGCACAGTCTCTACAGATTGTAGTACACAACCCGTATATTTTATTTACTTATTTTCCTGAAGAAAAGATATTCTGGAAAGCTGGGAGGAGGCCCCCCAAACCCCCCGCAAACAAGTCCTCCTGGGAAAATCCAGCACGTTCCCGAGACATGGATCTTAACCAACGCTACCAAGCACTGTGTGTGTGTGTGTGTGCGTGTGTGTGCGTGTGTGTGCGTGTGTGTGCGTGCGTGTGCGTGCGTGTGCGTGCGTGTGCGTGCGTGTGCGTGCGCGTGCGTGTGCGTGTGCGTGCGTGTGCGTGCGTGTGCGTGTGCGTGTGTGTGTGTGAACTCAAAGCCGTCAGGTACCACTCTTCAACATGCATTATGGATGGTTTCATTTCGATGGCGTCCTCTCCTCCAGCGGCGCCAAGATTGAGGAGATTGATTGAAGCAGGAAAATAATACAAATTCTGCTTTCATCAACTCCCTTTCGACTCCCTCTTTGAGCAGAACTTTGACAAACGACTTCGTTGCCGCCATCCGGTCGCTCCGCCTTTGTGTCTGTGTGTGATTCCTAATGACTTAATGCTTTAATTACGCTGAGACGTCATCGCAGCCCGTGGAACAATGGTCGCCGCCCCCCGCGGTCTCGCACCAGAGACTAACGAGGCCGTAATCTGTTATTAATCATCTCTTCTTCGCTTTCGTTCCTTATCCCCGACCCCTGGGGGCCTCCAGAGCCTGTTAAGAGCTCCGTTCGCCGCACCCGTGGCCCTCGGACGGTTTTTTCCCCGTGCTTTGTGTCATTTTCTTTCTGGCGAGTCCAGCGCTGGGGCCTTCGCCGCCCCGAAAGAGTCGGATCCGTGTGTCCTCGGACCCCCTCCTGGAGCGTCTTCTGCTTCTTCTGCTTCTTGAGGTCTGCAGGTAGAGCGGCCCCTCTGAAATTGTCACACGCAGCCTCACAAGTACGATTGGGGATGGACTGGGACTAAAGAATGGCGCTGGACTTTTTTACCCACACCGGTGCACCACCACGGGCCCCCTGCTACTCCACCAGCCCCGCCCCGTTGGCGCACATACAAACACAGCAGCCCTTGATTGCGCCACGTATGAGCATAATGGATGGATACTCAAGGCTACTGCAACACTAAAACAGAGCTATTTAAGGGCAAGTGAAAGGTTTGTTGCCAGCAGGCCACCACTGTGAGGATACCGTGATAGGTTCAGGCAGCCAGTGTTTCATGAACGTCTATATAGGAACAGCCTGTATCATCTATTCCAACACAGGAAACAAGTCAGATAATGCCATTACCAAATTGCTCCCTCTGACCTCGAAACTTGAAGGACTTACTCTTCAGGGCAGGTCTATAAACAATAAATTATTACGAACATCAGGTACAGACTGTACACATTTGACCATCCAAAATGCAGTTAAGTAAACAAACAAACTCTAAATAATATCTAAAATTGAACCAAAATGAAGTAGTGTACATTATATTTGCCTACTGCAAAGGCACAGACCTTTACTTATGGCCTGGTTATTGCTGGTCTATAAACAATGAAACAATATTAAAATAAACAAACACCAGCTGGTCCATAAATCATAAATAACATATAAAATTGATATTTCCGACGTTTGAAGGCTGCAGCACAGTAGCATTTCTGACAGCCCTTGAATGCAGCGGTGCTGCCTTTGAGAAAAAAAAAAAAAATCCCTCGCAACTCGGAAAAAGAAATGCTGTTGCGCGCTGCCGGTGATGCTGCTGCTGGTGCTGGTGCTGCTGGTGCTGCTGGTGCTGCTGCTGGTGCTGCTTGTGCTGGTGCTTCTGGTGCTGGTGCTGCTGGTGCTGCTTGTGCTGGTGCTTCTGGTGCTGGTGCTGCTGGTGCTGGTTCTGCTTGGGCTGGTGCTGCTGGTGCTGGTTCTGCTTGGGCTGGTGCTTCTGGTGCTGGTGCTGGTGCTGGTGCTTCTGGTGCTGGTGCTGGTGCTTCTGGTGCTGGTGGTGCTGGTGCTGGTGCTTCTGGTGCTGGTGCTGGTGCTGGTGCTTCTGGTGCTGGTGGTGCTGGTGCTGGTGCTTCTGGTGCTGGTGCTGGTGCTTCTGGTGCTGGTGCTTCTGGTGCTGGTGCTTCTGGTGCTGGTGCTTCTGGTGCTGGTGCTGGTGCTGCTGATGCTAGAGCTGCTGGTGCTGGTGATGGTGCTGCTGCTGCTGCTCGCAAACACATCATTTGTCTTTATGCAAGCTGTGGCATCTGCTTGAAGTGACTGCTTGAATTTTTTTTATCATCTCTAGCCTTTTCAGCTCCGCCTTTCCTCTTTTTACTTAGATTTTTGTCCATTTTGACCGACTTGATCATGACTCCACCTGTTCAGGCTGTCCCCTTAACTGCTGGGGGTGTGCGCCCTCAGCCCCTCTGATTATGAGGGCCGGTGCATAATCAAAGTGGACCGGCGACGCAGATCTCTCTGATGCCCGCTCATGTTTTTGTATAATGGGCTGTTCAGGTGGCCCCCAGAGCGACCGGCCCACCGGGATGTGTCCCGGTGCTCCTGCCGGCCAGTCCGACCATGAGTATGATGCAAGGAAATGACATGAAAAAGGATCAACTCCAAGGGCTGGGAAAAATAATAAGGTCTTAGTATAAAAGAAAAAAAATTGAAATCTGAATATATATATAAACAATAAGAAAACAAATATATGAGTGAGTACGTAAGCCAAATGTAACACAAGGCAAGTTTATTTGTTCAGTACATTTCATGCACAAGGGCTTTGCATTAGGCATTAAAGACATGACATTAAAGTCAACAAGGCTCAAAGAACTGGAATAAAAAGGTAAAAACAAATATGAAGCAGAGTAAAAGAGCACCCATTTCACATGATCAGCCCTCGCGTGGTTCAAAGCTGTGGGCCGTGTTGACCGCTCCTGATGTTAATTTAGTATAGTCATTCAGTTATGAGAGGATTCATCGTTTTAAAAGTTGACGTTCGAGTGGTGAGTGGCTGCTCGGGGCTGGCTTTCAAAGCGTCCGTACGTCCTTCTTCTGACAGATAAACCGTGACGCGCCGCCCGTTTGGTGTTTTTTTATCAGCCCTTCTCCCGCAGGCGCAATGGCCGTCGCCCCTCCTGTCGCCCGTCAAGGTGTACGCTCTTTTTACTACTTTGTCCACTTTCATTTCTTTCCCTCTTAAACGGCTCCACTCCCCCTCATGACTGCGCCCCCCCCCAAAAAAAAGAGGAGAAGGAAGTTTCCAGATGGTTTAGCACTTGTCAGGGTGACCCCCGCCACCCCAGATGCTGTCCAGATGCAGGTCAATGGCGGGGTGCAGGACGCTGTCCAAGTGACTTATGGAGCGCAGTAAAAACCTTAAAATAAAAAATAAAAAAAAGCCACGACGAGGAGCCCGACGAACCCAAAACTCCACCTTGCAGAATGGAACGACTTAAAAGATCAAATTCCTTTTCAGTTTTTTTGTTTTTTTTGGGGGGGGGGTGGTGGTCGAGTTTTGCGTTTCTGGTGTCGGAAACCTCGCTGACGCAGGCGCGTCACCTCCAGAGCCGAAGTGCTAAAGTGTCGCCGCCGGAGGTTCTGGTTTGTCTCAGTGGAAAAAAAGCAAAACGTGGGACGGCGGCTCCGGGGTTTCCTGTTCCTGTTTGAATGATTGCGCCACGCCGCTCGGCGGACACGCACGCTGAGAGAAGCCATTTCATCCCCTCGCGCCCGGGCCGGGACGGACGGCGGCGGCGCGGGCGCTGTCCGTTGCCAAGTCTCGACGACTGACTCGGGCGATTGACTTTTAAAAGTCGGGAGTGAATTACCCCGAAGTAAGCGCTGCGGAAGGACCCCCGTGTCACCCTCATCACGGAGCGGGACACTTAAAGCCCAGTGTAATCACATCCACTCCGCGCCTCCATTCGTTACGGCGGCCGATTCGCCGAACGGCGAGCGCTCATCCGCGGCCACGTCGGGAGGGGGAGCGATGGAGCCGCGCCAGGGGAACAAGTGCCGCGGCGGAGGCGCCCGCTCCGTCTTTCTTATTTTTTAAACACTCGCTAGGCGTTTGCATTTTTCTTTCCTAATTAACCAGCGTGGTTTCAATGGTCCCCGGGTGCCTGGTGACTGGACTAATAAAAATAAAGGCTCTTTAATGGACCCAGGGCAGACTGTATTATGTTGCCCTTCAAACTGGCCCCCGGAAACACCCCCTCCTACACAGCCAGGGCCTTTAAACAACAACCATAAAAGCCAATGAACCGGAGGAATATATTTGCCATATGGCCTTTGATTGTTCAGGGGGAAAAATAGAAAGGGGAAAGTGAGAAAGCATAAAGGGGACGAGTGGTTTGTAAGTGTGTGTGTGTGTGTGTGTGTGTGTGTGTGTGTGTGTGTGTGTGTGTGTGTGTGTGTGTGTGTGTGCGTGTGTGCATGTGTGTTCGAGTGTGTGTGCGCGTGTGTGAGCGTGTGTGTGTGTGTGTGTGTTTGCACAGGGGAGGGGAAAGGGAAGGGGGGTCCCCACGAACTCCCCTGACACCGTGAGGGGCCGCGGCAACGTCTGTGAGTGGTGGCAGTGTGAACATTATCCAGACATGCATGGTTGTGTGTGTGCGTGTGTGTGTGCGTGCGTGCGTGTGTCTACGTGTGTGCGCACGCGCGTGTGCGTGATTTAAAGCGTTGACCTACAGCTGCAACAGTGTTTCTCATGATGAGGGGAGTGGTTTTATGTAGCGCCGAGGGCCCGGCCAGCGGGAGGCTAGACAAACTGACGGTCGTGTACAATATCATTCAAAACGTTCACACGTACAGTACAGTGTGAGTGTGTGTGTGTGTGTGTGTGTGTGTGTGTGTGTGGGTGCGTGTGTGTGGGTGCCTGCGTGCATATATGCTTCAAACCTGTGTTTCCCAACCACTTTCCTGCCCAGGACACCCTTTTCACAGTGAAAAAAAACTCCATGGCACCATGGTCAGTGTCGCAACCGATCTGCCGGTGGCGGACACATCTTTTCTAATGACCGGCAGTCTGCCGTCACTCCGGCAAAAGAGTCGGTCAGCGAGTCAAGCCAAAATGGGTGAGAGCGTTTGGCAGAAGTCATGCGGGGGCGAAGATTTAGCCTCCTCGAGTCATTTGAGTCCGAGATTTAGAGGATCGTCTTCTTCTTGTGTGTCGCGGGGGAAAAAAGCTTTGGGGAACACTGGTGTAACCTACACTGACTGTTTTGTGTTTTCTATAATGTACACGGAGCTCTGCGTGTTGTCCGTGTGTCCAGCTCCTCTTATTATTCTTCTGTTTTTGCATCTTTGCCTGTCGTAAATTATAGGTTTTCAACCCCGGGGAACAATAGTGTTATATCCACATTCCCAGAGACACGTTCTAAGTGATATGTTTGCATATTTGACAAGCAGGTGTTATATTTGATGATTGTCCGCAGAGCCGCACACACGGGTCGGCCTCGAAATAATTGTGTAGCAGTTGTTGATGATTAAAGAATGAATAAAGAGACATTGCAGGTTGAGAAGTACCACTCCACTTGCAGACTAACTCTGTTCTAGATGCAATGACACAAATACTCTGTGTCTATGTCCAGCAGCTGACAGCACAGGTAAAAAAAATAATAATAATAAAATAAAGTAATAATAATAATAATAATAATAATAATAATAATAATAATAATAATAATAATAATAATAATAATAATAATTGTGCTGTCTTAAATCGACATAATCCCAACTAACCTTCTTTAAAAGGGTTTTTCTTGACGTCCCTATAAACCATACGATACGTAAAGGACAAAATACCTGAAAACAAACCAGCATTACAGTAGGACACTCGCACACACTCACAGATTGTCAGATTGTCTCATAATAACGGGTCCTCATAAGGTCCTCAGGTTTTTAAACATTTTTAAATTTCCTATGTACAACTTCTGATTAACTCTCGATAATCACTGTGCTGTTGTCTTCATATTCTACTGTGCATCATCCTAATAAATCTTGTTTTAAAAGGTTTTTATGTCCCCAGAAACCACTTATACATGAAAGCATGAGTGTGTGTGCGTGTGTATGTGTGTGCGTGCATGCGTGTGTGTGTGTGTGGTTTAAAAGGGCAAAATACCTGAATACCGACGAGCATTAACAGGACACTTAGGATTGTCAGGTTTTAAGGATTTAAGGTCCCCGTAATAACGGGGTCCTCATGAGGTGCTTGTATTTTTAAGCATTTTTAAATATATTTTTGAAAATTTGATATTCACCTTCTGATTCACTCGCTTTTTCCAGATGTCCCCATAAATCACTTATACCGGAAGGTGTGTGTGTGTGTGTGTGTGCGCGCGCGTGCGTGCGTGTGTGCGTGTGTGTGTGTGTGTGTGTGTGCGTGTGTGCGTTTGTGTTTGTGTGTGTGCGTGCGTGTGTGTGAGACAGCCACAGACGGCCGTCCTCTCCTCCAGCTCCGCCAAAATGGAATTCACTCAGATCGCTCCGAACAAAAGCGCTTCCTGGAGCGGCGGTGGGCGACGCCGCAGATGAGGATCCATGTGATTCATTCACCCACTCAACCCCGAATTTGAAGATCAACCGAGCAGAGCTTAAAAAAATAAATTAAAAAAACAAAACATGAAAAAAAAGAGGCTGATAAGACCAGACGAAGGGCTGAGGAGGTGATTGCTGAATGGGTGTGTGATTAGTAAACCTCATTAGCGAGCGGCGAGTCTTTCCAGGTTCCAATGGAGTTCATCCGTCCATGCCTTTCAGTGCCGAGACAGAGTGATTAGCGGGAACAAAGAGGAAGCGCAGGGATCTCTCTGTCTCTGTCTCTCTCTCTCTCTCTGTCTCTCTCTCTGTCGCTGTCCCTCTCTCTCTCTCTCTCTCTCTCTCTCTCTATGGAGCCCTTGCCCTTCAGGAGCCGATAGGGTGAAGCCTGATGGCACCGGTGCTGGCGGCTGATACGTCCGGAGCCGCTGTCGGGGGCCCCCGAAGATCAGCCGACCGTCTGGGGTGGAGGGACCCGGAAGACAAAGGTGAAAGGGAAGGACACACACACACACACACACACACTTATACACACCTACACAGAAAATACTGTACATGTTGTGTGCAATGACAACAACAGTAACAACACACACATACGAGGAGTACCAGGTACCCACATTTTCACACACATGCTCACACATGCTGACACACACACACACACACACACACACACACACACACACATTCTGTTTCAACTTGTTACCGTATCTTTTTTTGTTGTTGTTTCCAATCAAAGATGTTCCGTTTTGAAACTGTATTATTCTCTCACATTGTTCATCAGGTATTTCTCACATGAATCCAAGAGCAACGACATTAATTCACTTTGGCAACTAAAAATATATGTTTTTCCACATTTTATTATGAGCTGTTTACTAGATAAACGGTATGTATTTGGCTTGATTCACGAGCTGAATAACATATGCATTACATGCCAGGCTGTATTAAAAAACAAATTGTTAAAAATTGTGATCGGTTGAGACAGCAGTGGGATGGACAAAAGGGAACGCTGCTTATTTTGCTTAAACTTCAAGAAATTCAAGAAGACTTGTCGATTGTGTGGGCGACATTTGGCCCCCGGACCGCCAGTTGGCTACCCTCTCATAATCAGTGGGATCTCATTACAAAAACACACACGTTTTGCAGCTATTGTGCTGTTTCTTGCAGTGGATTCTACAGCCTCGACGCTGGATATCTGCACCGTGGGTCTGAAGACATCGACTGTTCCGCCGGAAACTCCAGAGTCGGATGTTTTGGCTCTTCAGAGGAATTTCATATTTTTCTTCTTCTTCATCAACCCAGAACCGTGCTTACTGCATGGGCCTGATTTAGCTCATTGCTCACTACGTCTACATCTGTAACTGGTGTGTGTGTGTGCGCGTGCACGCGTGTGTGTGTGTGTGTGTGTGTGCACGTGCGTGTGTGTGTGTGTGTGTGTGTTTCCCGAACAGCGGAATCAGACGGACAATAAAAAAAAAAAAGTCTCCATCGGATCTTCATAACCGCCGTCGGAGGAGGTCTCTCGGAGCCGCCCGTTTAAAATGCAGAGCCCGGTGACTTGGCCGCCGAGCCATTTTCCATTACCGTAGTCGCCCTTGTTATTGCCGGGGGGGGAATTTATGACGCTTCATGGACCGCCATTCGGCGGGTTTTTACTGCCGCTAGTCCGTCCAAGATCAAACTTTACCGAGACCCCAGGGAGCAGCTGTCCGTCCGTCTGTCCCTTCCTATCACCGTCTGCCTGAACATGGCCGCCTCCTTTTCTTTCAAAGTGGAGTCCTACCCTCCTGCCAAGCCTGAGTCATGGCTGAAACTTTTCCTTCTTCCCTTCCTCCACCTCCTAAGATAGCAATGATGTGTGTTTATGTGTGTGTGTGTGTGTGTGTGTGTGTGCGTGTGTGTGTGTGTGTGTGTGTGTGTGTGTGTGTGTGTAGGGCAAGTAGCCAGTGTTATTTGCTGCTTATAGACCTGAGAGATTCCTCCCCGGCCTCCCTGGAACCAGGTTGCGGTCGCAGGGGGACCGTCCCGTCTGACTCGCCCTCGTTTACACCGACACACCGGGCCTTCTGCAGATGTTCCGCCATCGAGGGCGGGATTTTCAGCTCCAGAGCGACTGATCTTTTTAACGACCCAAATGGGAAGTATGCGTGTGTGTGTATGTGTGTGTGTGTGTGTGTGTGTGTGTGTGTGTGTGTGTGTGGCTCGGTCCGATATGAGCGCTACGTGGGCCGGCTGGGGTTTCAGGAGCTGCACAGCGAGCCTCCCTTATTGGACATCATACCTCGGCCGATGTCCTCGGCCGCTACAAAGGTGCATTCCGCCATGTTGGAGTCACTGAGCGAGCCTAGTCATGAGCTCAGGGGCCTATTTCCGCTCGGTCGCCCGCCCTAAATCAACCACAAAAGGTGTCTGCCCGTCTGAATGAGCCGTGTCGGGCTCGCTCCGTCACTCCTCTCCGCTCTTCGTCGCCAATAAAATGATTAGGGCCTCGTGCGAGGGCATGTTGCCGTAAGTGATCTTGATGTATGGCAGAGGCTGGAGTTGATTTAGTCCGAGACTCCATCGGCCGCCGGTCTTTCCTTTATGGCCTCCTCATGATGGACACCCACCAGGTCAGGGGTCGGCCGTGTGTGGTGATGACCTTGGCTTCGGTCTTGACCTTGGGAACGTGTCGAGGCAGCGAGGCCTCAGAGGCCCCCCCCGGGGGGTGGGGGGTGGGGGGTGGCGGATTCAATAAGGCCCTTCTTTGCCACTTGACAAATGAACGCCTGTGTCATTGGTGAGAAAAAAAAAAAAAAGGAAAGGAAAACAAAACAAAAAAAAACACACACACACACACCCTTTCCAAACTGCGGGGCTTTAGGGATCGCCGGGGGGCCCGGGACCCGTCTCGGGGATACGACCGAGAACCGCAGCGGGCGCAGGATCGTGTTCCTAAATAACGCCCCGGGACGGGATTTATGGAGTCGCACCTCGGAGCCGGGGTTGGGTGGGGGTCACCTCTGATGGAGAATAGGCCCATCACTGTGTTGTTGAACGTGGGAGCGACAGGGTCCGTCCAGGCGGCGCCCGCCCGCCCAGGGAAGGGCGTCGCCGGGCAGATCTCGGCGGCCGCCCGTGCTCCGGCTCGCCTCTTCTCCCTCGACCTCCTTCTTGTATAATCGCCGGAGAAAATGATTAAAGCTACAAATGACTCGGGCCGCGGAGGTTCCGCCGGTGATGGCAAGCAGATGGCGGCAGGTCTGGGGGAGACCCCTTCCTCCCCCGTCACCCCCGTCCCCCCGCCCCCTCGCATAAAGAACCATTTGCATTTCATGAGCCTTAATTGTGTCTGTTGCCCTCCTCCCCACCGGCCCGGCGATGTTGCGCCTGTCACCGAGCGACCGCGCTCCCGGAGAAGGGCCGTGATAGATTAAGGAGGACCTTCTGTTTGCGTCGCGCCCCTCATTATGTCGCCAGAAATTAGAAAATATTATCTCCCCGCGGACGCTCCGAAAAGGGGGAGGCGTCAGGTGATAATGGCGTCGGGGGGGGGGGGGGGCCCGACGTAGCGGGCGGGCGTTTGGGGTGACGTTAATGAATGGGAAAGTGATTATTTCGCCGCCTCGTCCTTGACCCTGTGAAAGGAGCGGCGGCGGCGCTCCCACGCAGCCCCCCCCGCGGGGGGGGGGGGGGGGGGCGCGCGGGGTCCATCCGCGACAAGACGTCGGACGCCGGCGTCGCGTCCGTCGCGTCCGTCGCGGCGCTCACGTCGCGCTCACACCTTCGGCGTCCGCGGGTCACGGGGCCGTACGTCCGTCTTCTCGCGGAAATGAAAGCGGGTGGCGGTTGACGGGTGTTCCGGGGCGACGATCGGACGCGGATCCGTCATCGTCACCGTAGGAAATGTGGCGTGGAGCGGGGAACACCTTCCCAGACAAAACAAAGCGTCGGATGTAAATGACGCGATCAATCTGTCTGACGTGCGTCTGCGCCGCCTTCCCAGTAATAATTTGTTTGTGTGTTGATGTGTATTAATCAAGTTAATTTCGGCAGCGGTCCTTCAAATCAAAGCGCTCCGTTCATTCCGGGGGCGGAGGTTGGTCAGGAATGGATTGGAGCCGCTGCACGGGTCGGGGTTGAGAAGGTAAAGGTTTTGCCTCTCGGATTACATTTTATGGCCGTCCACTCGCCTATAAGTCACAATAGCAATAACTAAATCCAGGTATATTTAACTGCCTGTATCACATACAGCGTGATTGTACATGTTTTCCTTTTCACTAGGACGTAGTTTAACAAATTGCGGATTAGTTTCTTCTGTTCTTCCGTAAATAATTCAAAATTTTGTGTGTTTTTTCGTTTAGATTTGCTTAAAATCCAGCCAAGTTTGATTCAGCAGAATCGGGATCGGAATGGGTTAACTCCACCAGGTGCATTTACACGCACTAGAATTTGTCGTGGTGAGTAAAACGATTAAGCTTTAAAAAAAATAATAATAATAATAAATAAATGAAAAAGCTTAACAGAAAATAAAATAATAATGTAGAATAAAGTAGAATATAATAAAAAAAATTAAGTTGAAAGAGTAAAAATAAACAGAAATTGCCAAATATACACAAATAGCCAAAGGAATACATAAGGCGTGTTGTTAGTTACGGTGTGAATTTATCTGTAATTTAAGTTTCCGAGGAAAAACATACCAGATCCCTTCTCCTTCGTGTGCCTCCGTGACGATCCATGCATTTTAAATCCCCCTTTTTCCCCCCCTACAACTGGGGCCTCCTCAGAGCTCCGGGTCGGGGAGGAGGAGCGGTCATCCATGAGGCGGACTGAGGAGCAGCGGGACAGCGGACAAATGGAAGAAATCATCCCACGCACGCAGAACAGCCCTCCCTCCCAAACAAGACGAGCACCGCGGGTTTAATGACCATAAAGACAGGGCTTGACCTTCAGCGCACTTAATTAAAATGAAATTTAAAAAAAATAAAATAAAAAATAAAAAAGGGACGCTCGGGTGAGCTTCCTCCTCGGGCGTCGGGCGGCGGATCGAGGTGTGACGCCCGCGCCGCACCACGCGGGGGCGGTGCTGAGCAGCCCGGCGTCGGACATCGTGGTCGTGTCGGTGCCGATCGCATCCTGCGGGGGGCGCTGTTAGCGCGTTAATCACCACAGAGAGAGAGAGAGAGAGAGAGAGAGAGGGAGAGAGAGAGGAGAGAGGGAGAGAGGGGGAGAGAGAGAGAGAGAGGGAGGGAGGGAGAGAGAGAGAGAGAGAGGGAGGGAGAGAGAGAGAGAGAGAGGGAGGGAGGGAGAGAGAGAGAGAGAGAGGGAGGGAGAGAGAGAGAGAGAGAGAGAGAGAGAGAGAGGGAGAGGGAGAGAGAGGGAGAGAGAGGAGAGAGGGAGAGAGGGGGAGAGAGAGAGAGAGAGGGAGGGAGGAGAGAGAGAGAGAGAGGAGAGGGAGGGAGAGAGAGAGAGGAGGGAGAGAGGGAGAGGGAGGGAGAGGGAGAGGGAGAGAGGGAGAGGGAGAGAGAGAGGGAGGGAGGGACTCAGCCTGTGCTCATCTCGGTGTATGTTCTCAGAAAATGTTCTAATCTAACTTTATATATATATATTTTTTTTCACAGTAATTAGTTATATATGTATATGTAAATGTTTATGTAATAATTCATTTTCTGCTTTAATTTTATGATGTATTTTTATGTTTTTGTGGTTTTCCCCATCCCAATAAAGCCTTTCTATATATATTCTATACCCTATACCCTATATACTGTATACTGTGTACTGTATACTGTGTACTATATACTGTATACTGTGTACTGTGTACTGTGTACTGTATACTGTATACTGTATACTGTGTACTGTGTACTGTGTACTATATACTGTATACTGTGTACTGTATACTGTGTACTATATACTGTATACTGTGTACTGTGTACTGTATACTGTATACTGTATACTGTATATAATAATTGTAAGGTAATTCTGGAGTCCACCACCAGATGCCGCTGACGGATAAATTGAGCGCCGGACCGCGTGTGAGTGCGCATGTGCGCAGGGTTGCCCGCTCGTTTTGGCGCCGCTCCAGGTAAGTAGCGAGCGCGACCTGCGCAACTCGTGACGTTAGAACGAGTTGTGAATGCAGATTGACGTCATCACAAGTTCACTTTACGGTTTGATCGCCATGTTTTGCCTCCAACCGGGGCTGGGTCGGAGCCCGCGCTTGGCCGCCGTGCGGACTGGGGCGGCCGCCGACGACGATGTCGCTCAGTTGCTGGTGTCACTGACGCTGCCTTTAATGTGGTGTTTACGTGCAGTGCTGAGGCGTGATGTGAGCCGCGGGACAGTTACATTCGCTGCCTCTTCCATCTGTTGTGTTATACTTGACTCTATACTTTATGAGGCTCATGTTTTCATACTGTACAGAAACGAATTGAGGTGTTTGTTCCACGCTGCCCTAAGGTGAGGCCCTAAGGCTGTTTACCGGATGCCATTAGGGAATGTGAAGTTGGACGGTTGCTATGGGCTCCTCTCGCCATCTTTGGAGGACGCTCCCATTCAATTGCATAGAGCAATAGATCGAATGTACTGTATGAAATGTACAGAAGCGCAGAAAAAGAAGGGCCGAGGTTCCCCCGCAAGATTTTCTGTGGCAGTTTTTTCCAACCGCACGAGACCTCCAAGCCGCCCTTTGGCTCAAAAATGGCGACCGACGTTCACAGTCATCGCGAGCGATCCCCCAGATATGGCGGCTTGCTCCAGCAATGTGTCGTCAGCTGCACATTCCCTATTAAATGCCTCCCTGTTCCAGCACAAATCCCGAACCAGTGCTCCATCCACTCCCCCCAAAAACAACAGGACGCGGAGCACCAGACCCAGGAGACACTGGACATATTTTTCCGTTTTAATCTTGATGTCACACAACCTTGATGTGTATATACGTATACTGTATATACAATATATTAAGTGCAATATGTAAATCTTCACACTTTGTTTTGTACCCGGTTAATCTTGTGTTTCCCATGCCAATAAACCCCTTTGAATTTCAGCTGAGGGAGAAAGACACATACAAGCACAGGGAGGGAGGTCTGTGTCCCTGTTTTACCCGCAGCTATCTCAGATATGTTGGGAGGGGAGGTGGTGGGTGACTGTGACCGCTGCGGCTCGCAGGAAGAATCCCCCACCCCACCCTCACTCCCCACTCCATCATGGGAGTTCAGTTTCACAGCGGGAGATTCAGACCCATCTCAACCACTGTATAGCAGAGCGCTGCACGGTTCTAAACTGAGGGCTTCGTTCTGGTAAAAACAAAGTATTCAGTATTCATATTGTATTCAGACAAAGTATGCATTGAGTTGGTTTGTAGTAACTTAGAACCCTGAGTGTGGCGTCCTAGTAAGTAGTTCCAACAAAGACACAATCCCACAAGTCGCAGTAGTGGTGGTAAGAAACATTCTTTATTGGTTTAAATCAAAGTAGTTTTTGGTAATATCACGAACACTTGATGGTTTAGGGCTAAAACAGTGTAGGTAGCGAGAGGCAGTTTTAGAGCTTGGTGGTGTTACAGAAACCAGGGCAGTTGTCATTAGAGACATAGAAACATCACTTCTAACTGAACCCCTTGACACGGTGGCAGTAAAAAGTCCCAAATAGTACTCATTATTATTATTATTATTATTACTATTATGATTTAAGATATCTGGTTGTGGGAAGCTTATTGAGTTATTTGTGGACATGATGGTTGTCAATCAAATGCTCTGTAATGGATCTCTGCATGCACACACTACATAAGTCGTTTTGCATTGATTACATTTTTTTTTTATTAATGGCACGTATGCATCTCTTCCATCCAATATAGCTTATAATCGTGTGTTTAAGGGTTTACAGGCAGATATGTATATGGAACAGCGCAGCAGCTTGGAAAAAAACTTTGAAATATCTGCATAGTAGGATTCTCTAGCTACTCATGCTGTCTTTGTGAATATAAAATATTGATATCATGTGGAAATGATAGAATGGTAAAGAGTTTTCTTTTTTCCGTTTCTATTTTATTGAATTAAGCTAGATTGTCGCTCACATTTTGTTATGCAAAAGTTATAAACAACGTATTTATACAGTAGAGGCGTCCTCAGCGGGGCAGCGGCCGCAGCAAGGCAAACTTCAAGTATGTGAAACAAAGTATTTAATATCACCACTGCAAACATCCGCTGTCCTTACTCATAACGTACACCTAATACTAAGCTTGTGTTATGCTACTACCTACCTATCTTCTGGTCTTTTTTTTTTGTTACAGATATGGCTTCATCTCGACGACATTGTTCCTAAGGTTAATAGAGAAATCATCCCTAATCCCTAAAAAGCTATAAAAGCAACATTTGCGTCTTTACAGTGTTTTGGCATCTAGAGAGTTAACTGGTCATAGATAGACAAAGGAAAACAAAGGAAAAAAGGTTAAAAACATTGACATGGAAAAGAGGTGAGGTGGTGAAAAGCTAAAAAAAAAAAGTTCATGAAATGTAAGTGTACCATTTGCTTTTTTTAAACCAACCGAAGATGATCTCACAATACTGACATTTTACGTGGTAATATGATCTGTCGATGTGCCGCACCCAGACCCAGTTATTTTTTGTGTTACAGTAGGTGATCGGATCAAGTTCGGACACAGTGGAGTATTCTGCTCGTTACGTTTTGAGTTAATACCCCAATCTCCCCTCCATGGCGAGCTGTTTGACGTGAAACAGCGCCAAGGTAACTGTAAATCATCGCTGTAAGTTATAGGAATGGTAAATATATAGCACCGTCTTTGTTTGAAAACAAGAAATAGAAAAAATAATGTAAAATAAAAACAGTGAAACTTGCAAATTCCACAAATAGAAAAAGGACCAAAAACCTACGATGTTCGACGTCTACCCTAGGGATCCATCTAGTTTTTTTTTCGGATGTCAACACTCTTTCCTTGAAGTAAGTTTGTCAAAAAAAAAATAAAAAATCATTCTACACTTTCTATGTTCTTATACATGCTTTAGGTTAAAATACTTCAAGAAACTTGGCTTTTACTAATTCTTAATAAGAGAGGGAAATACGAGAACTAAAACACAACAAAAAAAAGGCATCTAATTATTTCATCATTACGAACAAACAAACATTGAGGCACTTAATCAGCAAAAACAAAGCTCTTGGCGAGTATCTTTGTTGACAGAGCAACACAAAAAAAACTATGTACATATATGTAAAAAGTGTTATAAATAGGTTTTAAACCATAGATACTATATACATCCTCAAATTGAGACAGTAATGGTTGTTGGTTGCCTTGTATTTCTGTTACCCTCCCCCTTGTTATCTTTATCTGGATGTAGGAGCCTGGAGGCTTCAAGGGCTGTTTTGGTAAACACGCTTCAAAACTTCTACTTTAGTGGGGGTGGGGGTGGGTTGGTGGATTCGTGTAGGATGACTGAGAGCACAGGAAATAGGAGATGGCCGATCGCCGTCTCATTCTCGCTTTCTCAAGATGACATAGATGAGTCCGCTGATCAGCGCCAGCGGGAAGGCCACCCACGCCAGGATGTAGGAGTAGCCGAAGGCGTCCTTCGCCGGCACCCACTCCGGGCTCATCACCGTGTAGATGATTGCACCGCTCATCACGAACAGACCTGGGAGAGAGACAAAGACAGGGTGGAGAAGAGGAAACAAGGTTAGGAGAGTTACGACCACCAGAGGGCGTTAGGTCAATACATTGGGGTGCTGAGCCAAGTAAATTGGCGAATTTCTTGACTTCTGAGTTATTGGGAGGATCTCGTCTTGGTCAATGAAAGCATTGGCCAGAGGAGGCAAGTTGTGCGCTCCAGGATTGCTGGGACATCATATGACCATATATGGACATGGACTGGGGATTTCTTTATTGTTTTACTCCTTTTTGGTCGCAACCATTTCTGGTAGCCATCATTAGTAAAGGTTGCTACCCATACTGTCTCGCTCCATGGTTGGAACAAGTCGAGAGGCAGCTAGAAGTGATGCTGCGTTCCATTGGATCACTGAGACCGGGGCTGAGCAGATTTGTGACTGGGCTATAGCGCCCCCTAGAGCCCTCTTGTAGGGCCGCCCATGCACCTTGTCACTCAATCACTCTCCATTCCCTGTCTTGGATCATGCGCCTGAAGGTGAAAGGGGCATGAGTGTCAGTGTTTTGCAGACTCCCTCGCCCCACAACATTACATCACACCGCATAACCCTAAATAAGCTTGGAATGGTTTCCCCTCCTTCCCATCTCCCGCGTTGGCACGGCGCCAACCCCTGCGTCCAACCGCCCTGCCTGTGTGACATGTGTCATGCTCCTGTTTGTTATTTAAAACCCCCTGGCTCGTCGGCCGCTCTCTTTTTGACATTTCAACACGTGTCGCTGGCATGGCGCCCGGCCCCACTCCCATCAGGGTGAGTGGGCACCTGTATGGCGGCCATTGTGCAGCTCGCCGCCTTCGGGTTTCCACTGGGAGAAGGCGTGTGGTGCTGACCTGAAGCAGGGTTGATGGTTAGGGCTGCCAAGCGAGGGAACAATAGGCCGGCGTTGGAGCCAAAGGGCACAAAGTACAATAGACAAGTGGAACATTAATCCATAACAGACTGGCACAAAGTCTCTCCGAGTAATGCGCCTAGTCAAGGCTGTGTCTGAGTGTTTTATTAGCGCTGTAAATGAGGAGTTGGGAAGTCCAAGTCTGGAAAATCCAGCCACCGCCTGCACATTTTGGTGTCTCACCGAGCCAAAATATGGGCATGTTGTGTCTGCTTGATCACAGTTACATCAACGCTGTAGAAAAGGTCCAGAATTCCAGGTTGCTCTGCACATGCACTGATTTCACTCAAAAGTTGGACCTCAGGTAGAATTTCTACTCTCTGAACCCGGACTTTCAACCTCTGCACCAGAGGAGTGCCAAAGAACGGAGAAGATGGACAACTGACTTACTGGCAAGGATCTGGAAGGTTCCGGTGAGGAAGAAGCGTCCACCCTTTTGCAAAGTGAAGAGCTGGCAGAAGAAGAGGAAGAGAGACAGGCAGCTGAAGATGATGGACAGGATCATGAGGGCCTGGACCGACTGGATCCACTCTGCGGAAGGAGAAGGGAAAGACGTAGAGGGGGAAAAATGAATTATAGTTACTATACAGTCCAATACAGAAATAATAACCGCAGTGTCATTCGCATGACTTCAGAAGAATCTAGGTGACGGCAAAAGGTCTGTGAGCTCACGCTGGCGAACACAAATACCTCAAAGTGAGGCAGCTTGAGGGCAGTAAAAATTGTTCCATAATAATAAAGCTGCTTGGGTATCTTGTTCCTAAAACGCCTCTTATCACCCCTCTCTCATATCACATCCAAAGACTAAATGTACTATATCGATGTACTTAGCTATTAGCCTTCCAAGGCCAGGCGGATGTAGGCTATTGACTCATATACAGTAAGTCCCAATCGTATCGACAGGGAAGTCCAAGCACAACCTATCTATGGTGTGTGTGTGCGTGTACGTTTGTAAGCATGTGTGTGCCTATGCTTGTACATCTTCCCGAAAGGTGGAACCGGGCCAGGAATTCCAGGATTTCCAAGCAGGGGCTATTTCTTGTCCGAGTGTTATACATGAAGCTTCCCTGGCCTCTCAAGTTTCCCACTCACGCCACTCCCCACCTTTCTCTCTCTCTCACTTAATATCCATCTCTTCATACTCTCTCCCCCTCATGTTTGGCTGGTGCCGACGTGTGACTGGTGTTGCTGTACAGAACATGAACCAGATTGAATCTCTGACCTTCCCCCTTCCCTAATAGACTCGACAACATCACAGTGTCGTCGCATTATGTCGATCAAATACACACGTTATGTGGTTTTAATGGGTTGCCACTGCAAACAACCTCATACTGCAATATTCATCAGTAGACATTCTCCCGTAGACTTATTGATAGCTAAGTGATGAGATTACTTTGTGTGGACCTTGACTGACTGCACCCTTACATAGCTTCTCTATCTGTGTGCAGCTCTTTAAGGAAACCTGTACTCTTGCTACAGATGCATGGCCAGGCGGGGCGATCTCTCTAATTCCGATTTTAGTGGAAAAAAAACAATAGGTTGATGAATGGCGCCGGGTCGACAGGATAGAGTCGAGTTACTAGGAATAACAATCCAGGGTTCATTTTTAGAGACAGAGAGATGAGGGAGGAAACACGACACCCCATGCCAACCTATTCACAAAAAAAAAAAAAAAAGAATCTCTGTCCAATCCAATGGATGCACTCAAGACAATACAAAATTGGAAAGGCAATTATGATTGAAGATTACCATGATTTAATTTTTGTAATTGCTTAATACAATAACGGTGACAGCCAATAGGTTCATAACGTTCCACCTTATTCTAAGAATAGTTTGTCTATAAATAAGATTGCTATATTATCCCTGCTTTCCAGATAAACACAACTCTTGTCTTCCTTCCTTCCCTGACAGACTGCTAATAAGGAAACAGTGGTGTGTGTGTGTGTGTGTGTGTGTGTGTGTGTGTGTGTGTGTGTGTGTGTGTGTGTGTGTGTGTGTGTGTGTGTGTGTGTGTGTGTGTGTGTGTGCGTGCGTGCGTGCGTGCGTGTGTGTGTGTGTGTGTGTGTGTGTGTGTGTGTGTGTTACAAGGTGTGGTCCATTCCTCAGAATGTCTGATAAACTCTTGTGCTCCCGCTAAGAAATGAATGGCGCGGTCCGTGGCTTTGGAGGCACAACACTGAAGCTCGGTGTGTTTTCGTGATTGTTTCAAACATTGTCTGGTGATTCCCAGTGCCCCTGCTCTACTGATATAACACATTATGTCGGTCACTAAAGTCACATTAACTGCAGCGTTTGCTCTGCATGTGTGGGTGGCACGGATGGATAGGCAACATTTCTTCTTCTTTGGACACTGATAATGGATTAATTGCTTACATCCCTAATTTCATAGTGAGAGGAATCCATTATGTTGTTAATTCCTAGGTTTATACCGTCCATGAACAATGTCGAACATGAGATTAACATGTGATAGTCAGCAGACATGTATCGCCTGTATCATCCTGGCTGTATTCAACTGTGATGACTAACTCTGTATTTAAAAAAAAAACAAAAAACAATTTCTACAGCAGAAGCAAAGTCATGGGAAAGGCAGAACCGTCCAGACCATCTTGGCTGCACATTGCTTTTTTCCCAATCCGCGGGACAAAAGGGGAGTGCCGCGCACTCTCCCCCTGGTTCTTGCTGTGATTGCTCAGCAAAGCGTCGAAAGGCTCTTTTGGATTTTGTTTTAGGCTTGGCTCGCACGTGAGCACCGGCCGCACTATCGTCCATCTCCCAAAGCCCATGCACAAATGCGGACACACGAGCCCACTTAAACAAACAGTGTGCGTCAGGGCTCCAATGAAAGCAGCTCAAGCAGAGCGGCCGTGCCACAAAACCAGCTGGCAGAACTCGCCAGCCCTGTTGCCCGGACAAAACACACACACTGGCTGAGCTCTGCTCATTCTAGACACATGACATCACCCGCTGCAGCCAGCCGCCGCACCACCATGACAGCACGTTTAGCAGCAAAACACTGCGCTACCGCTCATCCACTTGATGTAACCTTTACTACAACCTAGTGAAAACAGTTTAAGCAACACAAGCCCGCGTCAGAGAAAAGCGTAGACTATTCTAAATAAGGCTTCAAAACTACGGCTGCAGCTATCTCCGTTTTTTAATAATGGTTCACACACTTGAATCTGACAATTGGATGTGATCGACTCAGCACATTAAATTCTGCATAAAGTGCCTGAACCCTCCATGCTTTCAAACACACACACACACACACACACACACACACCCACACACACATGCATATTCATGCAAACACACACGCATGCATACACACTCAGACACAGGACACAAGCAAACACTTTGCGGCCCCTCCCTGGTCAACACCTTCTAAGCCCATTCCCTCTCGGTGGAGAGACTCCCAAACATGGGGCTTGGATATGGACATCATGCTATGACTATTTATACAGCCTCAGCCTATCATCTGGGACCCTGCAGCTGCAGTTGCACATTCTCTCCCCTAGATGGCATCAGAGCGCTGACACGCCCTCTTCAGCATATTGAAACAGGGAGATTCGCCCCAAGTTGAGCATCTAACATTTTAATGCAGATCCTTTCAGCCAAGTCAGTGCTGATGTGTTACACAGTTGGAATAGAAAAACAAGCAGCTGCATCCATCCTACCTCCGGCTGAGGCGGGGCTACAGTGGTATCCTGCATTGGCAGAAGTGCAGTTTCGCCAGAGGTCTGAGGTGCTGGTTTCACCTGTGGTCCATGCCTGATTCCAGGAACACAAACAAGTGGGTTTTTAACATTGGAGTATTTTACATCCACAGACAAAATATTTGCAAGCAGCCTGCAATGCAATCACAGTTGCAGGAAGTCTGCAATTATTGAAACAGCTACACACGTGTAATTAAGACCGTAATATGACCTTTTTAAATTCTACTCACGCTGACAATAGTCGAGACAAACAGGAGAACCAGACCAGCGACGTGCAGGAGGATGATTCCCAGTAGTAGAAGCAGCATCTTGGTGGAGGTCTGGACAAACGAAGCCACAGAAGAATATAGTCACTCTGACAGGAGGCCTGGCGTGTGTGTGTGTGTGTGTGTGTGTGTGTGTGTGTGTGTGTGTGTGTGTGTGTGTGTGTGTGTGTGTGTGTGTGTGTGTGTGTGTGCGCGCGCGTCTGGATGTCTCACATTAGTGTGGCACATGGGTGGGTCGCAGCATCACCAAAGTGAAACTTGAAACATCCCGTTGCCTACGCCTCTCTTGCCAAATGGCAATAAAAGAGACGCGAGTGTTTGCGCACAGTTTGTGGGGTACAACGGCACATTGCGTAATAAAAAGAAAAATAAGAATTAGTCAAGAAATAGGTAAATCCAAACACACGTTTTATCAGACCGTTTCCTTTTTTCTTTTAGTTTTGTTCAACAACGTGGAGGGAAAAAACGACATTCACAGCGAACCATTGAACTTTAAATGAACACAAGATCTTCCCATAAAATGATTAAAAAAAAAAAAAATAATAATAATAATACTAATAATACTAATAATAATAATAATAATAATAATAATACTAATAATAATAATAATAATGCCTGTCTCCGCTGGACTCTCATCTCAAATTTTATCCCCATAATTTCTCCATAATGAAAATGTTTTGTTTTTTTTATCTTACAGATTTCAATTAACATTGGCCAATTCAGTGAAGTTGAACTGTTACCTTCTGCTCTGTAGTCGTTCAACTCAGTATCTTTATTATTAGTAAATTTATAAAATAATGGTTTTATAATGATTTTCAATCATGATTTTATCGTTTTACTAATGCGTGCGCGCAGTGCAATCTAATAATAACAAGTCAACTTACTTTGAGCGGAGAGCTTGTATTTCCACACACGAAAAAAGAAAGGATTCCGGCTTGGGAAGGTTGATTTTGTTGTTTGTTCTTTTAGCCCCACAGTAGTCCCACTGAGCGCAGAGTTCCGCGGCAGATCGCAGCCCGGGCTCCGTGCGCTGTTATAAAGCGTCTCATTATGGAAAAACAACGCCCTGCGTGCGTCATGACGTCACGGAGCGCCCCTCGCCGTACAGCGCAGAGAGAGCGTGCGCTGTTTGGTAGCCATGGAGACGCTGCTCCGCACTCTAGGAATTTCGTCATCGCCTTGAAATGACATAATATGATGAACGCGGTGATGTGTACATGTGATCATAACGTTGGATAGCCGAGGAGCAAAAGCGAACACTCTGATTCGTTAATTAAATGACGTGTTTCCTCAGGTGTGGTTTCGAATCACAGTTGTTATGCTAAAGGAAAATGTTTTTTTATTAACTTCGTAGTAACACTGCTAAGGCAAAGTGCTTTCCCCAACGCAACGGAAATAGCCTCATATATTGAGATCTAATATATTGAAATTTGTTTCATTTGTTAATATATGTCACGTGATGACACAAACAGTTGGTATGATCTTATAAAGTAAAATCTAAGATTATAAAAAAATTAAATGATAATATAAATACAATTTATTACAGAACAAACCAATTTTTGAATTCCATAGATTGTAAAATGTATCGCCATATATTTTGCAAAGATATATTATTTAAAATATATTTGAGTGATAGAAATATAGGAAAGTCAAGCTATCGCATTTTGTAAACACATTCGTATGTATTGCTAAATATATGTGGAGCCATTCCATTTATATATATATATATATATATATATATTCAAGATAAGTAAATTATATGTTTGTTCCATGAGGATATGTTGGCTTATTTCCCTGAAAAGTCAAGGTGCACGTTGTCCGGGTGATGAGAAACACAAACGTTGTGATGCGATGTGGTGAGGGCTCATTTCCCTGCGCCCGTGGAGTAATGTCCATGTGACTCACATCGTGTTTGAAAGTGTGGATGGGAATGCCTAGCGCCTTTTGCTATGATTCATTCCCAAAAGGAGTGGGAGGGAGGGTGTTCATAGGGATCCCACTCCCCCTCTACAAACACAGAGCGTGCAGTGCTAGTGGCTCTTGAGATAGCGGCTCCATAAATATGGGTGGAGCAATCGTTGCTATTATTAGAACTAAAATAAAAGGGTGTTTTACCCGGATGGAGGGGACAAGTCAGAGATTCATTCTACGGAGCTGTTCCACTGGAGTCTCCTGGAGTCTGGAGTGGTGTTGGTTGTGGTCACTGGTGGCTTAACTGCAGGGATTGTCGGAACCTAAATTCAAGACGGGGTTCGCTTCACAAAGTGACACTTAGCGCGCTCTGAGTGGTGGGTCCATGAGGGGGGAGGCCGCTGGCTTCAGATAATCCCTGTCAGCTTCTACTTTGTCTTTCCTCCTCACTTTGCTTGCCCTTCATCGGCGTCTGGCAAACACTTTTCACACCCGCGCACGAAACAAAGGCCTTCTCACGGAATTCAGAGCGAGAGACATCGGCCGCCAATCTGCTGTTCTTGAGTGAGAGAACGCTTAGTTGACAGGAAAACATAACAGTTACAAGCCCCTCTTGGCCAATGCCTGATAAGGGATATCTCCACGACTCAACCCAGACATGTTTGGGTAATTCATTGTGTGTAGAATATCTATCAACTGCAACTGACCGACTCTTTGGCTCTTTGGCCCATTTGAGCTTTGAACCAGTCAACACCGAAAGATACATACAAGCATCTGTGTGGAGAACAACTGTCTCTTTAATCTAAAGAGTAGCTGTGACAATCCCCCCCCCCCCCCCCCCCGCCCCCCAAAAGAAGTCTCCCTCCTTTGACATCCCTTATATGTCAATGTTTGTAAAAGTCTGACAATCAGCGGGCTGAGCGGACACACCACAGGGGAGTGCTAAGTTTACTCCAATCTCAAAGACAATGGCTCGTGGCCAAACCTTCCCGGGAGAGATGCTCGATACACAGTGTTGCCAAGATACTTTACTCCATCATATTGCGACTGGAGCAGTATGTCATTTGGTTGATGTGATTTATCTCCCATGTCACATGTATTTGAAAATTGCATTCAAAGACCATAGAAGGGAGCGTCAAGCTATAATGGCAGAAAGGTATGGACGAGCTGAAGAGGAGAGAAGTCACTGGGTTGCAGTAACGCCGTCCACAAACCAATACCCAAGACTGTGTCCCCAGCACAACAGGGCTTTTTCTTTTACTAAAAACAGGCATCGAAATAGTGGAAAACAATACCGATTGAAAAGAAACATCAGACAGTGAAGGCTTCCCTGAGATTGTCCTTGGTGCAATTTGTTCTTGCCACTGTTGTGCTTTTGGGAAGAACAATGTGACCCACCAAAAAACCTTCCGTCTCAACCTTCTGTCCCCCAGATTGCATTAGACGCCATTAGACTTAATTCTGCCCAGACGATCGATTTTTTTTGTTGTTGGGAGAGTAATGGTTCTCGTACTTACAATGGATGTTCTTTCCAATTGACTTGGAGCCAAATGTTTCCAGCTTGGTCAAGGGGTGGAGGGTGTGGAGGTGGAGGTCCGGTTTACGTCACTTCACCGATTGACCGCGGTTGTTGGGGTCCAAAATGGGGTCGCTTACTCCTTGTGTCCTGTCGTCAGTGTGTGAAGTTCCATTCTCTGTTTGTCATCGGAATTTAGTTCAAGGCCCCCACCGCCACCTCCACCTCCTACTACTGGCTTCTAGGACCACGCCCCCTCCCCACCCCCTTCACTAACAGTCCAGATGGGCCTCCGTCTACCTACTATAGAAGCTGTTTGTAGACAGAGTGTGTTTCTTTCACACAGTATGCTGATACAGGCTGCATTTGCATCTGCACTTTCAGATGCTCTTGAATCTGCACTTTCAGATGCATGAGCAAACAGTCTCTCTCTCTCTCTCACACACACACACACACACACACACACACACACACACACACACACACACTTAAACTGAATGCATGTGATCCAATAACTAATAATGTGCTTAGGTAATAGAGGCTAATTAAGCCCGAAAATGCCAATGAGGGAAGGCTGCAGCCATTCACAAAGCAGATCCCAGGGACATGCAGGACGGGTGTAGGGAAAGTAAAAAAGGTTAGAAAAGAGGACAAGAGGGAGATAGAGACAGACAGAGGTTATAAGAGAGAGATGGGTAGAGAGAGAGAGACAAAGGTAAATACAGTGTGTTTGTGCACCATTGGGTTTGGGACCACTCAGACAAATGGTCTTGTCATCAGATTTTAATCAGAAAATCTAAACATAGAGCAAAGTCAACAAAGAGGACATCTGCCAGCATTATGCTGCCCGAAAAAAAAATAAAAATAAAAACACAGTAGAAGATAAAAAGCATTTGCAGCAATTTCATTATTTTCTGCATTCACTAGTTAATGACATTAAAATGTATTAAAATGCAGAAAACTTGCTATCCAAATGCTTCTGTTCTAACTTGTAGTAATTCTATCTATAATAATGAAGGTATCATAGGTATAGGTATCAGGTGTTTTTCTTCTTCCTTTCCCCCATTTTTTAAAATAATAAATGGGACATCCACTTCCTGTCATTTCCCTGGTGCGAGGTATAAAAATAAACAGTGTCCGGAAAAAAAAAAAAAAGGGCAGACCCTTAATTATCAGTCGCTATGATTCAGCAGGAAAGCCATATCGCGACCTGCCGTGACTCTCCCCCCCCTCTATCTCTTTCCTCCCGTTAAGAAATTCAGAACCTGAGAAGAATGAGAAAAGCGGATCAATCTTATGGATTGTTCCGGAATTCCACTCAAGCCCGCTCTCCATGTGACCGCCACCTCGCCGGCTCCGTGGGGTTTGATCCTCCATCTGGTCAGAAAGGCTATGCACGGAATGCCAAAGATGATAACGCTGATTGGATGAATGCTCATTCATATGGATGATGAGGAGGGAGGAGGACGGTTGACAGTTTTCGGTTGCCAGTTGTAACCAGTACAATGAGGCCAGTTTTAGTTACATTGCACTGTACGGTGGGTTCGGGCAGTTAAAGGGGGGGTCCGTCTTATCTTTTAGTCTCCAGCTTCCTCTCCCTCAACACAGTTCAGTTACTGGTCCACTTCATGCTTTGACCTCAAAGGAAACTGCGGTGTAGATGGAAAATGTGAAAGAAAACAACTCATATTGCATCATTCACTGGAAATGCTGCTCGTCGGTCTACATCAAATATTGGCAGGAAATGAAAAAACACATTACTGGTGCATTCCGTTGATGTCGGAACCTTTGACCTCCCTACTTGGTAGTGCAAGTGCAAAGGAACAGACATTATAAACTTGGTACATTTATATTATAAATGTATGTATGCATGCACTATTTATCAGAATCACAATGTGTTTGTTAGGCCAGGTACATTTACAGATATACTAGGAATTTGTCATGGTGAGCTTTGGTGTGTTTCACTACAGACGATTAGCATAAAACAACAGTCTGGAAAAAAATGGAGAGTAAAATAATAATAAAATACAATGACAATCTAAAATGAAGTAAAAATACTATAGTAATATGTACAAATAGCTGAAAAATACAAAACAGAATTATATGCATTGTTTTTAATGTGATTCTGATTTACTACCCCTGTACCCTTTCTGTCAATATGGAAATAATTGCTATATCCATAAATCTAAATCCCTTGGCTTGAAAAACATGTTGGATTACATCATGTTCATCTAAAAGTGTGAGAGTCCTCACAAGCTGCCGTGTTGCTCTCTTTTTTTTTTATCCTCAACAAGTGTGAGGTTATGTGAAATACATAAAATACACGAGGCAGAGGGCGTCTATAACAAGAGTTGTCGGTAAAAATAAACTGCTAATATGTGCAGACCGCGGAGAGAGATTCCAGAGTACATTCCCCGTGTGTCGGGGTGAGGCCGGAGGTTGAGGAGGGGGGCGAGGCTCTATTTACGCCCCATCCCAAAAGCGAGATCCATAACATCAACACAAATAAAGAATAAGGTAACAGGAGGAAAGATGTAGAGATGGATTTACAGTATACTCTACGCGTGACCCCGCGTGGAGAGAGAGAGCGAGACAGAGAATACCTCAGCGTTCTGTTTGTGCTAATAAATTTAATAACAGAGTGATGAGAGCGCCGAGTCTTGTGATGGAAGGTGGAAGGCAGACAACAGGAAGGCTGTGTCTGTGCTGCCCGGGCCCAGGAATGTGGCTTTGGCCTACTGGGGGTCTGCACATAGTCTCACACACACACACACACACACACACACACACACACACACACACACTCTCACACACACACACACTCACAGACACACACACGCAAAGACATACCTCCACCATCTATTTGCTTCTGAAGGTTGTGGTCAATCACAACTTTGTTTGCACAGCAGAGCGGAGGACTTCACCCTTGTGTGACTGACAGTGTGTATCAGTGATTAAACATTACACCCAAATCAAAGTTTCACAAACACACACACCCTCAGTATTATCTTTACAACCTTCCCCTCCGTTTCTCCCCAGGCCTCCGTTGAAAAATCTCGTAAAGTGAAGTCAGCTTTTATTTTTCTTGGCGTTTTTCTTGACTAAATACTTTTTTTTTTCACTGTAGTGCTGTGTCTGATTGGAGTAAGTGGGAGCAGTCGCTTTTAGAAGCTCCTCCATTAAATTTGGGCTTACTGTATATCAACCGAACGGTAAACCCTTCCATCTTGAGCTTCCCTATTGTTGTGTCACCCTGCAGCCTCAGATTGTAATTTGTATTTTAATTTGTATTGTAATTTGTATGTACCATAAATGCACATGTACTGAACATCTGGGTGTCGAAACAGATAGGATGGGTGGGAAACGAAAGAAACACCTTCTTACCCTCTGCCTCAATGTGATGAATTCTCAGCCGGACGTACGAATATGGTGTTGATTACATTACTTTTGATTATGTTGTGTGTCTTAACTTCCCTTTTATCTGGTAGGTGTGATTGATTTAATGGCGGATCAGAGGCAAGTGATTGAATAGTGGCCACATAAGAAGTTAAACTCAAACACTGGTATTGACTTAAGCTCATTGGCATTCCACAGTTGAGATAAAGGACCGTACAGTAGGTGCAGCATAGGAGGGCTTGGTCAACCAGTGTGTATGTGTGTTTGTGTGTGTGTGTGTGTGCTTAGGTTGCCCAAGCACTAGAAGCTGTTAAAATTAAATCCATACTCTGCATACCTTTCACTGTGTAGCCATTGGAATTTGCCTTTTTTGCATCAGCCTGCGTTCAACCGGTCTCAACCTCTCTTATTTGACGGGTAACTCCATTTGGAGGACAGAGTGAAGAATTGGGGTGAAACAAGGTTGAGAAACCGCTGATGGGTTAGGAGGCAATAATATTGTATTCTGAGATTGTTTCCCAGAGTTCCTCCTTAAGGTGAAATGTGGAATATGCTGGGAATAAAAGCCTATACCGTATTGCTTTGTGGAGGTTTAGTTACATGACTGATCTTTGAATGTCCTCAACCAAACTGAACATAAACAAAGAGCGCGTAGCCCTACGTGCTGAATTGATGTACACTTAAGTGTTGGCCTTGTGTGATGTTGGGGTCAGTTTGGGCAGGCAGATCTGAGCAAGCCATCAAAGCCCTGCGTATTTGTCTTCCTCCTCTCCATTTCCACTCTAGTAACCAATACAGGCCATTTCTTTGGGGATCTCTCATGTCACTTCTGCTACCAGGGACCCCAGCTTTGCGTTCGACTGGCTCCGCTTCGCTTCGCTTGTTTGCATGTTCTCCCCGTGCTCACATGGGGTTTCCTCCACCTAACGTCAGTAAGGACCCCCCCCCCCCCCCCCCGCACACATCATTGTCTGACCAGCGATTGTCTGACACTCACCAGGTCCCCGTTCGCGTTGACGATCCTGCCCACTGCTCCTGACTGCCCCCCCAGAGGAAGGACAAGCCAGGATGGGTTAAATGCAGAGGCCTCATTTCACTGGCCACCATCCAAAAAGCGTGTGTGTGCATGTGTTGTAGTGTGGTGTGTTGTGTGATAATTAAAGATTCTTCTTCTTCTTCTTCTTCCTGGCCCGTCCTCCTCATAGCTCAGAGCAAACAGACTCCACAAGTCTCCAGAAGGAAGAAGCTACTACTGCTGCTGTGTGATGTGGGACAAGTGACTCATTGTAGTATAAAATCGGCACTAAAACATCCAACACTACAAATAATTACGCACTTATTTAGTCAGTCATTTGGACATTCTCGCTCTTCCTTGACACATGAGGCACATAAGTATATAGTTATAATTAATAACGATAACCCTATACAGTATCCATTGCTAGCATATTTCAACCAATCTCTAGACCAATGGTGTGTTGCAATTAACAAAACAAGGATTTCTCTAATGGAGTATGGAAGTACAATCAACATTAATCAATCTCAAAGCTTTTAATGCATGTATGTGTGTGCATATTATGTTACGTAAAATTTCGCCAGACTTGCACGTCTTTTCCTGAAGACAACATTCTCTAGCGTACATTAGCATAGCATAGCATACATACATATAAGTGATTGCAGTACATTTGTAGCACCATGATATTATCAATAGCTTTCATCGTTTAGAACTTGAGATCAGCGGACGTAAAGCCAAAACAATTTCAATTTTAATCAAACCTCTACTACAGTATAACCCCCGAAAACACTAAGCACTCAATACATTGGAACACATGAATGAATTTCGAGCTCCTTGTCCTCTCAGGTCCAGCCCGGTGAAGCTGTCTCATCTTTAGGTGTAGCCCACCAGGCGAGGGGTGCTGGGAAAGCTCTTGCGCATGCTCATGCACTTTTCCTGGTCCAGGAACAGCGAGTTGGCCTTGACGGACAGGTCGTGCTCCAGGATCACCTTGGTCTTGACCAGCGTCTGTAGGGTACTCTCCGCCTCCATCAGCCTCTCCTGGAGCCTCTGGATGGTGTCCTCGATCTCCCTCACCTCGCCCACCAGTCTGAGGATGAAAAAGATGTGACAGGGATGGATTAACCCCTAGAAGAAGAATCACTTTATTGGTTCTTGTGCGGAAATTTCTCCTCTAACCTATCCTCACTATTAAGGTAGTAGTGGAAAGACATTGCATGGTGCCCAGGGACCAGGGACCAATACCTTGGTCAAAAGTCTCAGCAGAAGTGTCATGCAGGGTTTTTAAGATGGGAAGAGCATGGGGATAACATGCAAACCCCACAGAGAGAAGCTCCACTTGTGTTACAAACCATACCTATTTGCTTTGAGTCAACAGTGCTAACCACTGAGCCACCATGCCACTTAAGGCAAAAACTCCAGCAAAACAATATATATTTTCACCACCTAGCCCATGGGGACCAAATTTGTTCTCCAGCAGCACAAACTAGCTAAGGTGCTACCTGTGATGCGGGTTGTCCCTGCAGAGTTCAACGTTGGGCCTGTGGGTCCTCTCCTCCATTCTGGTTTGAGCCACTTTCAGCGGGCTCTCCTTGTCCTTCAGGGCCCTCTTCAGAGACTCGATCAGCATCTCCGTCTGAAAGATCTCCTGCAAGGTCTGTGGAGAGACAAGAATGGTGAGGTTGCTTCATAATACAAGACTAAATAATCCATCATCGATCGATGATAGCTACAGGTCATTTGATTCAGAGGGATTCAGGTGAAATGGGCTGACAGGAGAATGAAAGCAAACCCTTTTTTTTTTTTTTTTTCAAAATCCCTTTGTTGTTAACTCATCCAAAAAGACAAGCACACGAGTTAAGGAAACTTTGAACTGTCTTATTGCTATTGACAAATATTACAGTACTATGAAGTGATAACTCCACTCCCTCGACTCTTCAAGAATCAAGGTTTGTGAAAGATTCTGTGGCTTACATAACAGCTGTTGTCTGGGCATGAGGACATCCAACAGGTGATGTGATTTTTAAACCATAAGCCCTGACAATTTAGTGTGGGAACAGTAGAGTCCAGTGTGGAGAACAAACAGAGGATAAGAGCCCACGTAATAAAAGAGCCGTCTATTTTAGCTCCCTTCTGTTTCTCTGTAAATAGTATTTGTTCAAATTGCTCGCCATAAGGAAAGGACTGAGTGCTTAATTTTAGCAGCGGCACATCAGGGCTTTTGAGAGGAAGAGTGGAACCGTTCCAAAAACTCACATGGTCTTCGTCTACATGTTTGTTCCTATTAAACGGTAAACTTAGTTAGACACCGCAAGACGCCGGTGAATGGAGTATTGTTTTCAGCCTCAACATATGAGGAGGAAAAACAAAACATATTCCTAGTTATAATTCCTGAGGTTTTATGCTTCGTTACTTAGAATACGCAAGGTAAATGAAAACGGAACCATGACAGAAACAAAGAGGGCCAAACAAGCGAAGGTGAGGAGGTGATGGCGCTCGACGTTGACCTTGGCCAGGTGTGTTTGCAGGCTGTTCTTGGCGTCTGCGGTTTCTGAAATGCGATTGGTGAAAGCCACGTTGACGTTGTTGAAATGGCTCCACATCTCATTGGACGTGGTGTTAAGCAGCACCTCGATCTCGTCCCTGAGCTTGTGGGAGGCAGCGCGCTCGCTCTGTGACAGCAGGATGTTGTCATCTGTGAACTTAGACCACGAGTCCGGAAGGGAGAGCCTAAGGCGAGTAGAAAAAAACAGCATCAAAACACAGGAAAACAACCATAGAGCGATATAATAATTATCACAATATATTTACATTACTTTATATTATGCCACCTGAAAATCGCATTCTATGTACGTACTATCTAATTAAAGGCCCTCATGCGTCAAATATGAAACTCACGAGGGGTCCATCCTTTCGATTCCTCTGTAGTAGCTGATCCCATCTGAAGTGTTCCTCAGATGGTGGCACCTGTTGTCTATTCTCTGGGCCGTCACTTTGTCGCTCAGGTCTCTCTCCAGCTCATGCTGGGCGGCTCGGTTTGACCTGAAGTCACCCGCACAGCCCACAGGCACAATTAAACGATGCGGAGCTACATCAAAACCATTCACCAGTCACTCAACAAAATGGCGGGACAGTCTTTTTACCCCACAATGCAACGTAAAAACTGGCATTTTGTAGATGTAGATTTGCTATCTAATGTTAATGCTAATCTAATGTTTGAATGCTATACATGTGCACATGGTGTTTGATGATGATTCAGTGACAAGACAGCGATGGAGTCAGATATAATTTTTAAGTTCGGCAAGTTCTATTTTTTAGCTGTCTTAGTTCAAACTCACACCAATTGTGCGACTGCTCTTTCCAGATGCCGCCTCATTCTCTCCTGACACGACTTAATGACTTCCACCTCCTACATGCCGCAGAAAAACATGACATGAGTAAATACATAAAAATATATGAAATGCAATTGATGTGACAGATCACACAGAAAACGTGCGAGGTGCATTTCCAAACCCTTGCTTTGTTACCCTCATTAGGTCTTTCTCCACACGGTCGTGGACCAGATCGATGGACCTCCGCTTCTCTCGGTGGTAGAGACACTCTTGAGACATCTGGTAAAGTATTAAAGTAAACAAAAGTTTTTGTGATTTTGTCAAGTAGCATGAAGACCTTGGGAATTTTGCACTCAACAATATGAAAACACTAGTTTTGGATCAGGAATATAACGACCAATCAAAAGATAACAAGTGCAAGATCAGTTTTCTAGTGCTTGTAGAACGTGGTCTGGTCACTATAGCATTGT
Organism: Zeus faber; assembly: GCF_960531495.2. NCBI lineage: Eukaryota > Metazoa > Chordata > Actinopteri > Zeiformes > Zeidae > Zeus > Zeus faber. The sequence goes on from NC_137207.1 coordinate 24,259,568, forward strand.
CATGTTAGAGAAAAGGGAGACTGCACTGAAACAAATAAGAAAGAAATTTTCAGAAAAAATTGAGAAATTGGGAGCATCAGAGTCATTCCGTCATTGGGGAGAGGTGTGTAGGAGAACTATCCTGTATCCTGGAAGGAACTCAGAAGGCAGAGGCAAGTGTATGCTATGTTTGTAGCGGAACACAGGGCACGAGCATGCAGGTGTGCTGGTATAGATCTCTTAGCAACCTTTTACCCCCGCACCGCAGTTTTGAATTCAATACAGTCAGCCAAGGTAGGCCACTGTTGGACTAATATGGGAGAATCAGCAAAGGCTGAATATGAGACAGAAATTAGCGGAACAAAGCAATTTTGTAGACATGAGAGGATTGATAGCGAGACTAACTTCCTCAAGGAGGCCACATGCGCTGGTCAAAAAAAAAAGTGCTAATTTGTTTCTGAGGTCCGTGAGAACACCTCCTGCTATCTGATCAGATATCAGCGTCACCCTATCTCCAGCCCCATCGAGTTGACTCGACCTTTAGGATCAAATGCTATCTGGGTTGAACACAAGAGCAGAGCTGCCTTTTATAGGCGGTTGCCTGGTAACTAACAAGCCATAATGTGACCTAATTAAGAGTGAATGAGGACCTCTTGCTCTGAGCCACCGCAAAGGATGACTGGGGATGTAGTGATGCTCAACATACAGACCTCCTTCACTGCCAAACAAGGTGATCATTGATGATTATTAAAGAGTGCACTGGAGGCAAAAATGCTAGTTGTAAATACAATTTACAAATTGGGTCCATTAAGGTACACGCTAGAATAGTAGTAGTGGCATTTCATTGAGGATTAGTTCAAACCTGTTGGGGCCCTTCGGTCTCTGCCAGAGCTCTCTCCAGCCTCCTCTTGACCTCAGTGAGCGCCGCTATCTCAGTCACCATGTTGTCGATCTCATGGTTAAGCTCGGACCTCCAGAAGACGATGTCGTTGAGGCGCTCCCCGATGTTTTTGCTGGTGCTCTCCTGAGTACGTCTGGTCAGCTGCTCCTTGTCCTGCATCAGCCGGATGGTGTCCTTCCTGAGCCTCTCGGCGCTATTCCTCGATGACTCGGACTCGCGGTAGTTGTACTGGTTGGACTTGTACCAGTCATCAGGAGTGTAGCGGGTGTTCAGGACCGTCCGGTTGGAGGGGTAGAACATGGTCTTGGCACGCACCAGGTCCAGGTTCTCCCTCTGTATGGTGGCCAGAGACGGAATGACTCCACTGGCCTTGTAGTAGTTGCTAGTCCTCCACAGGTTGGCACTGGAATTCATGGCCAGGGCCGGCTGGGGGCTGCGGTAACTGGATGCCATGGTGGAGATGGCCGGAAGAAAGTGGCTGGTTTTGGGCCGGGCATATGTGGCTGTCAGCGTAGAACCAATTAGCTCCATTTGTTCCACGCAGGACACCTCTGTTCTTCTGAATTCATGAAATACATTGTCTGTTACTTAATGCTTTTATAAACATTTACAATTGACCCTTTTTTGGGCTTTATACTAACCATATGACTATGCATAAGCAGTGTGCATTTCAGAATATTAAATATTTTATTTTTCATTGTTTTACAAGTGTAGCTACACTCTTAACAATGGAAATTGCTATGTTGAAGGTTGAAAATCTGGCCTCCAACAGAATGCAGTTCAATGGCCCTACAATACTGATAAATACAAAATATAATAGAAATACAACAAGAATCCAATACAAAGACAAAATTCACTGTAGTTATGAGTGAAGTAATGAAAAATAAGCCACACTGCGTGTTTTATCAAAGCCCACTAACATTAATACAGTAGATAAAAGTTAGAGCAATTCAACTGATATATTATATCTGATATCTAACTTCTTTAAATCACTGTCATGATCCAACTAAGTGCAAAATAGATTTTTTTTTTTAATCACTTACCAGTATCAACAAAGCTTTTTTCCTCCAGCATCCAGCTCTTAGCAGAGTGTACCTGGAAATGAGCTCAAGAATGCAACAAAGCTCCGCTGACATACATAATAGATACAACAAGTCTGCAGGCTATTCGTCCAAGTTCCAGGGAGCCAATGGCGCTGCAAAGACCTGCGGCAGGAACAGGACTGTCCAAGATTTCTGTTGACTGAGAAGCGGTTGCCGTGGGTTACCATGACAGTGAGGTAGAGGCTTCTGGGTGAGATTTCCAGATTAATTGCAAGCAGGTGCATTGACTTAGCTGAAGTAAATATGTTGGAATTCCAAATTTCTCATGCAAAGTTAAGGGTTTCACAATTTGTTCAAATGGAAATGTCATGTAATTTCTACCGGGGGGTGGTTTTGTTTTGTTTTAGTTTACCTGAACTGTCTTATTGTTCTTTGTGTTGTTCGATACGGTTGATCCGACAGGTGGCTTTTAACAAAAACCCAAAACAAAGTGTGATGAAGTGAACTCAAAGTGCAACTCCATTTCCTCCCAGGGATTAATAAGACTTATCTTATCTTATCTTAGTAAAGTTATCTTTAGGTTTTCAGTGCTGTTTGCCTGCCAAGGCGGGATTTCTTAGCCATGACCAGAAAATGAAACTTTTTTGAATTTATTTTCACACACATCCTCAAGATATGTTGTGTTGGATGGAGTTTATGTCTGAGTGTCAGGAATATGAGGTTTCTTGTGATGTGTACAAGTTTGGTTTTCTACCAGCATCGGATAACCAGCCCTCACCCTGAGATAACTAGCACCACGTATGAGTTACACTCGCCTGCTCAATGATTCATGCCACTGGAAGAGTCCACACAGGACACTGTGGCACACAGTAATAATCTGTGTTGTGTTACCTCCCATTGGAAATGGTATCATTTACACTAATCTGTTCAATAGGGGAAGAGAGATGGTGGGGTGCTTTCCACTGCAGCCAGACAGAGGTATTCAGGGCATGGCTGATCTTAATATCACTTTATTTTTTAACATAAGAATGTATCAACAAATGGTAGCGTTATTTGGTATCTTGTCACCGCTAAAACCCGACATTTGAGTTCAACAGAGCTCTGGGCCTAAACAGACTTCTGGACCTTAATCAAGCTCACAGTCTGAAACCTGACATTTAATTATTATATGTTAACATTACATTACATTTAGTCATTTAGCAGACGCTTTTATCCAAAGCGACTTACAATTGTTCAAACACCGACGGCCGCAGCCATCAGGAGCAATTAGGGGTTAAGTGTCTTGCTCAAGGACACTACAGCATGCTAGCAGGAGGAGCCTGGGATCCAACCAGCAACCTTTAGATCACTAGACCACCAGCTCTACCGCCTGAGCTACCATCCCCGTTAAAATAAATGTAGCTTTTATTTGAATTTGCGTTGGGGCCTTTGGAGCAATAATTGGCTTAATTCAATAACCAAATTATGTCATATTAAGCCACGCACAGCAGATCTACTCTTTCAGATTGGTGTCATGAAAAGTCAGAACAAGTTGCACATATGAATGCACATCTCGTCATATAACCAGGTGTGTTCTCTCTCTTATAGAGGGGGGTCATTTGTTAGGTGATACGACTCTTCATTGTCATGTCTTCCATAGTGTGAGCTTCTCTGTATGGTGTTGTAGTTGGCTCCCCAATGGGGTGACTTCACGAGCAAAACACTGCGTTACCGCTTTTCCACAACCATGGGCCATTGTCCTCCCAACAACATGTTACATGAGACTTTCCAGGTCTGAAGTCAGGAGGTGCAGGCCAATGTGCCAACCTAATTGCAGCTGTTAAGTATGGATTCTTTGGAAGAATACATTGTAATTGAAGGCTTCAATTACAGTATATTATCCCCCCAAAAATCAAATAGCACCCTTCTCTTGTCACAACTTAGTGTTTTTAATGTATATTTTATGTGTGGCACATTCATTTCTAGGAAATAGCAATTGAATTACAGCGATCAAGTTTGCCTCCACTGGTCTTGCATTCATTGCAGGAGGGTCAGAACTGCTCCTGAAGAATGTTGTACAGATCCCTCTTATCTACAGTTCCTGAGTGGACACCTATTCGCTTTCATCGACATGCATGTGCTTCCACACACAATAACATTCCATTTAATCCCATTATTTATCCCTTATTATCCAATTATTTTCCCTTATGAGTCCAATTTTGAATGGGACGGGGGCCCCGTGGTGGCTCCGCATAACCCACCGTGGGGGCCAGGCCAATATTATCATTAACATGGAGGTTTGGATTTAGAATGGAATGACATGTCGTTGCTCCGCCCCCCGTGGCCTCAGTGTCACTTAACGTAGCTAGTTTGGAGTAAGCCACCACGGATGCCTCTGCTGCCCTGACCTCAGCCACTATAAATACAGCCCAGAAAAGCATGGAAAGCCATCGCCCCAATTGAAATTCCTCAGTTGGATAGAGTGTCCTCTGAAAAAGCTCTCCCCTGTCAATCTCTCAGGAGACCCCAGACTATAACGTGAGTGAGCGAGGTCATAGTGCCTATATACAGTATACTCCTGTCTTGTGGCTCGGGACAGTATGTTGTGGACCACTGTACGGTAGGGATGTCAGCGGGAGCGAGCTCCTCTGAGAATGAAATTAAACTAATGAGCGGAGAAGCGGTATGTTAATGCTTTGCAAGTGAATTGCATAAAAGCCTTCAATTACAATATATTATCCCCCCAAAAAAACAAATAGCACCCTTCTCTTGTCACAACTTAGTGTTTTTAATGTATATTTTATGTGTGGCACATTCATTTCTAGGAAATAGCAATTGAATTACAGCGATCAAGTTTGCCTCCACTGGTCTTGCCATCTAATAATTAATCAAGTCCTGGAAGTATTTGACACCTGGATTTATCCAATTGAGGCCTGGGTGAGCGCTTTGGTGTGGACAAAAGAGTCAGAAGGAATGATGTTCTGAAAACTAAGCTGAAACTAATCCTCTCGGGTAAAAGCTCCTGGTGAACTGGAATGACTGTGAACACTTGAGAACTTCAGACTCTGCTTGGCCCATACAAACAAGACACCTTCCCCCAACGCCGACACACACATGCACGCAAGCACACACACCCTTAAAGCCTTGACATATCCTTAACCTTTTACCATTAACCTCACATCAGCCCCTTATCAGGTACAAATAGAGAGAGGAAGGATGTGTGATTTGCTCTCTAAACATCATTCACGCCCAGTGAAAACATGTCCCCCGCCTGTTGTCTGTAGGTCTTCGTCTTTCCACGGCGTCCCCTCTTCCAGAGTAACACGGGACACTTCCTGCTTGGTCAAAGCATTGAGTCCGTCACAGTTTCCACTAAAACTTTGTTTTTTCCATAGCCAAACAACTGCTTATTTCACAGCCTTCATAGTGTTTCATCAATCAATAGTTGCCACTCTGTCCGTCTCTGTCTCGGCCTCCAGCTGTCTATTTTACCCTTGTTCGCTCTATATTCTTTGTCTCTTTCTGTCCATCAGCTTATTAGTCCATTGTGATGAAATCAATCTGCATTCATGAATTATGGGTGGAGTTCTGTGAGGAAGGTGGCCACACCTGGGGAGCAACACACGAGAGGAACTGAGCCTTTTGCACATGATGACAGCTCTGCGGTTCTGGCACCGAGCCAGCGGCCTATGCAGATTTTGAAAATCACAGAAGTCCCCCCTGCACTCATCTCAAGTCGACAAACATCCAAGATGGATCAAAGACTTGTTTTGCTGCGTGGTTGGTGTTTGGACTCGTTACATGGGACACCACATGTATTCCTGTGATACAATGTCAATTGTTTTTCATCATTGGTGCTATGATGGCCAGTGCAGCCTGTTTTGAAACAAAAACGTCACTTTTAAAGGGGTGTCGTCATAGAAGCATGTACATAGAAGCAGATGGGATATAGAAAAACAAACAATTCAACCTGGCAGTAAACAATTAATCTCAGGTACTGGAGAATTATTAAGGAGTAGGGCTGGGCAATATACTGATATATTATCAATTGTTAGTTAAAGTTATCGAACTTCGTATGAGACGAGACATCGTCTGGGATTTTGTTTTTTTCGTACGATCGTGGTATAGTAAAATTTCATCTTTGAGGCGGCTTTACAGTAAAGTAATGTCATTATGTTCTCAGTAGACATGTTTTTATAATGAGCAAGAAGTCCCCATTTGAAGAGCTGTCTGTCTGCTTTTGTCTGCTGCATTGTTTGAGTTTATTGGATAAGTGAGTGACAGTAATTTGAGGATCGCCATTCTGCTGGCACTGGTACATTCTTTCTCTACTGTTGTTTTGCTGCTGACTCACTGTGGATATTCCTGGCTATGAAAACGACAGAATAGCATTTTGACGTATTCTCTAAATGCCTTATTCTATCTTATGAAATACATATCAATATATTCATATTGATATTCATATCAATATATTTCAATATTCTAGTGGCCTGTAGATATCAAGATCGATGGTGTAATGTGTAGTAATGGCTACAAACACTCGACATACAGTATAAGCCAGAAAGTTATGGCTTTTGGGTGAGCCGGTTAATGTCTAAACCTCTGGTGGAAAGAGCCTCCAAGGTGCAGTGTATTGTGTGCAGGCTCTATAACATTACCAGAGAGAGCAAATAGACACAGTGCATTAGACTCTGAGGAGGAGGAGGCAGACGCCAGGCAGAAAGCCAGGCAGCAGACAATCGCTTATACTGTAGATCATTTCGTGATATGCGGTCTCAAGTAGCCTAGCCCCAAATATGACTTACACTCAAATTTTGCACTGTGTCATCCCTTGCCTTGGCTTTATTATCATTGAAATACTTAATACGCAGGGGTTATGGGGTGAGTGAGGTTGTTCGATAATTAATTCCAGTTCTCGTCACCCGCCTCATCTTCAGCGTGTGTCAGCGATTATTCTGTGACTTCCTACTGGCGACACGCGTCGAATGCTTCCCATTCCCCACGAGGCGGCCAAGCAGATGCGTGTCTGCATTGAATGAAATTACTGCTGAAAATGTCGTTAGTTGAAAGGGCTGAACACTGAATTCATTAGAGACAATGAGAGACACCCATCCTGAGTCATCACTACTTTGGATCTTCCCTACCTTGCTCATTTCATTTCATAGTATCAACATTCCCTCTCTCTCTCTCTCTCTCTCTCTCTCTCTCTCTCTCTCTCTCTCTCTCTCTCTCTCTCTCTCTCTCTCTCTCTCTCTCTCTCTCTCTCTCTCTCTCTCTCTCTCTCTCTCTCTCTCGAACACTCCTATCAAATCCGTCACGGAGGACTGATTTTACCTCAACCGGCCAACTCATGGCACATTCGCACATGGCGTCTTCAAATTGAAAGCCTCCTGCTCTCCCTCCCCTACAGAAGGCATTTCAAATGAACTCCGGCTCGTTGCCTGGGTGATAAACCTCCATTTACATGTGAGGCATGAACTGTTTACCTCTGGAGATACTCCACCCCAGCCCGAGCGACTGAGTCAGGAAGTGTTTGAAGCATGTGTGAGGACTGTGGGCTGGACCAGGAGGGAGGTGTCTGGAGGACGGTGGGTGGGGTGGGGCAGGGGGGGGTCAGTGAAAGATCAGTTCCCTTTCCCCCTTTGGGAACCAACCCTAACCTTCCATGTTGGCTATTTGTGGCAACATGTTGTATTTTTCAATGTCTTAGTCTAACAACACATTGTCGATGTAGTTTTTGTTTATCATGCCGGAAAATCAATTTGAACAAAACAGGAAAAAAGTGTCGAGATAAAAGCTTTTGCTGCCGGCCCCGGGCAGCGTTGGCGGGCTGCACATGTCTGACAGAAAGACAGGAGGAGGGACAGATCGACCCCCCTCGCCCCTGATCAAGGCTCCCAGTCGCAGGCTCCCAGAGTGGGATGTGGGGCCATGAATGCAGGGCTTTGTCCAGTACATGGTCATCACATTCCACTGGAGCCACTCTGTGGATCGCAGCAGAGTGGAGGAGAGGGCAGGGCAGGGCACGACAGGGGAGGAGAGGGCTCCCGAAATCACACTGCGGGGGGGGGTGGCAAATACGCTGCCAGTCTCTGCATTCGCAGTTCAAAGATCACGCCAGAGGCCCTTGAAATTGTAGTTCCTTTTTTTCCTGTTTCTAAAATGTTCACGATTTCAGAATATACGTTTTGTAAATATTGTTTATGTTGCCCGATTAAAAAACTATGTTTGTTCCCCAGAGGAACACAAAACACACCAATACATGAGCTCAACTGTCTCTGTTGTTCAAGATTCAAGAGGTTTATTTGTCACATACATAGTTGCTGAACTCTTCGTGTAATCATAAGTAGTAACTTACTGCAGGATTGTCAAACTCATGTTAATGACTCGAGAGGCCAACAAAACCTACTCAGCAGCTCTTTTGGGCTCATAAAAGTAATGAATAAACTGCAACTGATCACGATGGGCCTTGCATGTGCAGCATGCAGTGCAATACAATATGCCTTTATCTAAAATTAGGAGAGGGAACTGGGCGAAGACAAAATTGCTGACGTCCACAAGAGGCACATCCAAAATTATATATACTGTATATAAATAAATATTTAAGATAGATAAATTGTGGGTGCATACTGTATCACAGATGGACTGGAAAGCTGCTCCAATGCATGGGAGCATAAAAACAGAAGGCAGCTTTGCCAGCTTTTGTATTAACTCTTGGATTGTGTAAAAGGCAAGAGGACTTGGGAGACCTGATTGGCTCATAGCAGACAAGCATGTTGGAAATATCATTTGGCGTCAGGCCGGTGAGAGCTTTGTGAAACATCATAGATATTGGAAGTGGATAGTAATAGTGTAATTGTTTGTGAACTATCTTTTCAGGAATTTTACTGAGAAATGGGAGGTTATTATAGGGTTAGGGTGATTGCAGTCTTTTACCCCTCTGGGGAAAAAAAAAGGCACAATCTCGGACAACACAAGGAATGATCGGATCATTTGCTAACTTTTTCAGATTATCATCAAAATCCTGGAGGCCCAAGGACAAACCTGCTACCAGGCAGAGGTCACCATGGCCAGAGGGAGAGAGTTTTAACCCTGGAAGAAAGGAATATCAAGGTATTGCACTGCAAGTCATTTGTTTGATAAAATGAATGAATAAACGGGTAAAAGTCAGTTGTTGTGATGTGTGATGATTCTCACGTAAGAGTCCTCTCTTCATGTACATGCGTAAGGAACAAAGACTTGTTCAGACATCTGAATGAATGCCCTGACAAGGGTCACTCATAACCTTTTTCGCCCTTCCTCGTGACCTGGAAGTATAGAGGTCCTGAAGAGTGGACAGGTCACAGACGATGATCCTCTCTGCCGCTCTGAGGACCTGATGTTGAGCTGATGTTGAGCTGATGTTGAGTCTGGCCTTATCCTGGACGTTGGCAGGCCCATACCAGACACGCAGTTTTATTTAGTTTTTTATGTATTTTTTATTGGTGTATTTTCCATTATTGACTGCTATGTGTCACTTGCTGATGTAGGTTAAAATTGCTACGGCCAATTTGACCCCAAACATGAAGGATTTATGTTTATTTGAACATAATCAGCTTAGCTGGGTTAATTTTGATTTTGACAACACAGGATTCAATAAAGGTGCCAAGGGTCACTGTCTTTCATCAGTAGCTCACAGGGTCTTCCAGTGCCTACTCACATTGTTTAATAGATTGTTAATAAGAAATTGTTTGAAGAAATACATTTGATTTAAACGTTACATGAAACATTTAAAATTATTATAGACTTTCTCAAGACTTATTGAATTTACTTTATATTATCCCATTTTTGAGAGTCAATTGACTTTTTAAATATATTTCTAATGAATAGACTTTGTATGGTTTTTGAATCTATGTGCTAACTTAAGATAAGCTAAGATAACCCTTTATAAATCCCCAGAGGGAAATTCAGGCGTCATAGCAGCAACAGTAATGAGAATGAAACACAGTAGAGGTACCGGTAGGAGTAAGTAAAGAGCCCAGAGCCGAACCAAGATAATAAGAAACAATATAAATAACAAAAAATAAAGATAAAATAAGATAAAACACTGGGCTGCTGGCCCTAGATATCTGCACTGGATCCCTAGAGAGTGAATGAGTGAACATATGTATAGTTTATCGATGAATGTAAACATGTACATACAATATGTATGTAAGTCAATATGTCCAGATTAGTCTGTCCATCACTCTATCATGAAATATAATATACAGTATATATGAATGTACATATATACATACATAATGAGTATGTGAGTCCATGTGTAATTGCACCAGCGAGTCTCTGCAGGATTCAGTGGTTAACAGGGGCTTCACGGAGAAAAACAATGAACACGAGACCAACTCCCGCTGCTCACGTAACGTGTTTCCTGTCGACCACGGACGTGCCTCGTACTCTTGAATATTAGTGAAAACATTGCGTTTTGCACACAGAACATATTTATGTCAAATGAATAAATAGCCTGAAATGATGCCATGAGCTTGACTGGATACTTTTACTGGATTGGACACATTCTCTACTCATTTCCTAAAGGACAGTGCCCCCAGTGGCCAGTAGCAGGTAGTGCACTAATCATCTCCGCAGTAATGAAGTGCTCCATGTTGCACTGGTTCAGGCCAGCGGTGGAAGGTATGAGTCATTGGCATCAACAGAGTCCTCCTTACAGTCACAGAGAAATAGCTTTGTCTGCAGTCTATCTGCTCAGTGCACTGCAGTCAAATCCAAGCCTTTCTGAAAGCCTTTCTGTCCGTTCATGATTTTATTGTACGCACATCCTCTGTTGGATTATCCGGTTCATCTCTCTTTGAATCATCTTGGGATTCCCTCAAATTAGCACTGTTTGTCTGAGTTAATATTTACATTGCAGGGTTTTTAAACAGTCCTTGTTCAAGTTGAGAGTTGGATTTTGGAGCCGTACCTTCTGTAACGGTGTTGGAGCTTATGGTTCTAGCTATTTTTGTACCAGCGTATAAAGCAGAGAGCAGTGTCACGTCTCAATGCTGACTCAGCAGTTGAATTATTCACCCTGGGCGTGGCTGATTGTGCTCACAGACTGACCTCCACCCCAAATTAGGAGAAAAGGCAGCTCAAGCATGTCAGGGGAGCATGAGAGGGAAGTTAACATGGGCCATAAAACCCTCACATGGCTGCGCAGTGACTCACATCCATGGAAGTCACGGTCAGGCGAATATCTGAACCCTTAATCACAAGAGAGGGAACTCACATTCATCTTGGCACTGGAGGGAGAGTGTGAAGTGAGGTGTGTTCAACATAAGGCCATGCTGCCGTGTGAACAGTGCAATATGTTGGAGCCAAAAAGACAAATAGTGAGGACGGAAATGGGAAGTCTGCGTGTACGTCCTTCCATGTCCGCCGTCCCTCGTGTTTGTCCTCTCCTCTTTCACACGCACCCTTTGCCACCATTCTCCTCCGCCCTAAACCACCCTTTCAGTTGCTAAGTGTTCCATTTGCCTGGTTCTCTCTGTGTCGGTTTTACAGCCATCCTCAGCCCGTGTCGCTTCACACAATGCAGGTCTCTGTCAGTGTTAATGGGAGGCTGTGCACAGCTGGGTAGGAAACTGTCCACTTGGAACTGGGCTTGGGATCGCTGCGTCCAGATGGGCACTGTGAAGTGCTGTAATGTCCTCAAGGCATTTCACAGGAGTTCTCAGTAGTCCTCAAATCCTCCTCTGTTTCCATCTCCATCCAAGAGGAGATGGAAACGGTTGACATGAAAAGCCCAAGAGAGAACAGCTTTCCTGTTCTTCCTTGGCATATATTGACAGTCCTAGTACTCTATGTGCTGGGATCCTTAGTTGTCTACCATGCGTTTTTTAGTGTTATCGCTGTTTTGTTCAAACATACCATCATGGTCCTGGTCCAACAATGTCTTGTATTGCTACCAATAGTGACATGTTGGTAGCATGTTGATCAGACATGCTGACAACCGCTGCTGCCAAACTTTTCTGCGTGTCTGGAATTTAAGTCCAGCTCAAGAACGACATGCCATTTCCCTAATGGCGATTAGCAGTAGATGTTGTCCAAATAGAGAAAAAGTGAATGACAGACACATGAGAGATGGAGACAGTTAATGATCAATAGAGAGAGGGGTAGGATTGAATTTCGATCCACTTAGGCAAACGGAATTCATATGAACCCGTATTGGCGCAGTCACTGCCAATGTACGTATGCACCACTCTTGCATTCTTGGTGCATGCTGCCAAAGGTCAGGGAGCACGGGGCCTCATATCGGATGGATGCAAAGGCATGTTCTCAAGTTAAGCCCTCAGACACACCCTGCTTCAAACGAGTCCTGTTGCCAGTTAGCAACTACTAATTAGACCTACATATTTACCTACAGTATGATGTACCTATTGATGATTTAACAGTCTGATGTTCTTTCTAGCGCTGGAGGAGAGGTGACAAAAGTCCTGCTTCTACTCTGTTCACACGTCTCATTCTGTGTCTTACTACACCACCGAGGATGATTCAGATGAATACATAAGGAGGAGAAGGGCGGTCAAGATCACAGCCCTTTTGTCCATTTTGGCATTTTGCAAGCCCTGTGCCCCCCTCTCCTTCTTAAATGCCAGTGTCATCTGGCTCAGAGTCGCAACAAGCTTTTAAATTGTCCCCCTTCGCCTAAATTTGAAATGGAACAGAATAGGGCTATTCTTCGAAGGATTGTGAAACAGACATGAGAGAAAATTAAACAGCTTCCCAGGCATCCAAACGCTCTCCTCATAGATGGGCGTACTGGGAATCCTCTATTTTGTCAGAAGAATTATTTGCTACGCTGTTATTTCTTATTGTGGCCCGACGGACATCGTAGGTTGAGCTTACCGGAATTGTACTGTGGGTCGCTGGAATCCCATCTATTCATTGGCGATTACAGGATATAGAGGGTGGAGGTATGTGATATATGTGGACACACTCGTTATTCGGACATTCCACAAAACGGGACAGGTTATCCGTAATAAAGTCGAAATGTCCCACAGTTTAAGCGGCAAGGCCATTGGCTTTGTCTTCGGCCGATTGTAATCGCGATGATCCTTCTGTTTATGTGTGTGTGGACTGTAGTGGTGTGTCAGGTGTATATGCCACGTGAGGCCTGTTTGGAGATATGAATTAGCCATATAGCCTAATGGTGTGTGTGGACAGGATCGGCCACAGCAGCTGGGAATGCACATTGACCACATTGACTGGGTGGAGCCAAGGTCACCAGCCACAAGGCCACATGCGGGCTGTGTAGTCACCTCTGAGGCAGCGGGTACAATACAATTACATATGAAGTTCTGAAAAATGACGTGAACAATTTCAAGCTCATGGAATCCAATTTGGGAAAAAAAAAAAGCCTTCATTGGCCGTGCCAATTCAACTATGATGAAACTCAACTCCTTCGGATCCCTGGACCCTTATTAGCAAACTGGCGCGCTTCAAAGCCTACAGGTTGACATTGCGTTACACAGTATCACATGTCGGCACACGGTACGGTGCGGTCAGATCTCCGGGGATGAATTGTCTGGAATTTGCAGTATGCAAACAGATTCAACTTATACTTGCTGCAGCAATCACCCGCCCAACTATTTCTGTCTCCTCTGTCTCTCCACTGTCGACCCTCCTACTACGGCTCGTATCCCTGTGCGGCACAGAAGTCGCTGTGGTTAAATCTCCAGTTGTTTAACAGAGCGTGTTATTATTCTTTTTTTTCCTCAACCCGAGCCACGCACAGTGTAGGGCGACCACCCAAGGCCTGTGACCGCACTGCGCGGGAAGGCAGAGGAAGCCTTTGCCAGCGTTCCCGCCTCATCCCTCTCGCCCTCTCTTCCCCCGACATGGGAGGGTCACGTGACCAAATACACGGTCCCCGTTGCCGAGGATAGCAGTGCACAGCTGCACTCCGGGCTGGGTTTCACTCTCCTCACGTTGGAAAAACTCTTTACCCATGTCCCTCACTCTCCCCGGGACAGCTGCAGACCACCAAGCTTCGACCCATCTATGGGCTCTGCTTGCATGACGGATGAGGTGTTCACAGAGGGGCCATGCTTCTGGTCAATACCACACATTTATTAGTTTGTTTGGCTAACTATACTGTTCCAAGAGCATCAATGAAAACTTGAATTTTATGCAAACCTTGCAATATAAGTCACTGGGCTAGTTAGTTAGTGGCTGTTATGTGCATCCCTTGCTGTGCTTTAAAGCTGAAAAGGCCAGATAATAATAATAATAATAATAATAATAATAATAATAATAATAAATATAGCCGCAGGCAGCAATACACAGGGTCCAGTTTATTCCTTTTAGGTATGTATTATAGTTTTTTTGATTTCTGTGAAATGCATCACATGTTACAAAGATAACAAACATCGCGGACTTACGTCTCGACCAATCAACATGGACTACTGTCTGTATGTTTCTCTTCTGGCTTTCAGTTTAGATATACCTAAAAAACTGTGTTTTAAGGTGATGCAGTGTCCACACTGCGTCACCCAGGAATTTTAGTGGTGACTTTTTTTCCTTGAATTACATTTTCAATAAGTTAAGTTTTCATGAAATACAAAAGACGTTGTGATATTTCTGTGAATAATTACCATTGCACAGCTTCTATTTTTCCAACGGCTCGCCGGATCTTGAACACATCACTCACTTGTATATTCAAGTGGACTCGACTTGGTCACAAGTTTATGTGGACTACTTTTTTTTCATTTTTGTCCAAAGAGGGACCAAAGAGATAAAATATCAATCAAAGAGATCCACAGACATCTATCTGTAAGAAAGTACATAAATATACACGTAAACCCATAGTTTGTAATCTCAAACCACTACAGAGCGACGGAGTCTACACAGCACACTGGACACCTACACATTTATAGCAAATAGTATGATGATGTCATAAAGCGTGACTGTAAATCTCATCTTGTTCATTTTGTTTTTGAATAGTGGCATGTTGGTCAAGCAGGACCAGCTCAATACTTGGGGTCAAATTTGTTTGGTTTTTCACAAATTTCTGCTCCGTATGTGGATCGATTTGGATTAACTTAAACCACGAGATGCTTGTAACATACTGGTTTAAAGGCCACCTCAACCATGTTCGTAGCTTATGTAATTGTTGTGTTCCAGATACTTATAGCCGGGTTGGACATATTTTGGAGTTGAATGCATTGGACCGTGTCTGTGATTTCGGTCAGATTTGGTCAGTTTTTCACTTATTTCTGCTCCGTATGTGGATCGATTCGGATGAAACTTCAACCACGAGATGTTTGTGACATATTGCTTCAAACAAGACATCAACCGCGTTCATAGCTACTGCCGTTCTTCTGTGTCAAATAGTTTTATATTTCGAAATTCTGAGAATTTTCCCCGAACAATATCGATACTGCAGGCTGGACCCTAATAATAATAATAATAATAATAATAATTATACTACTACATTGAATTTCTAATGCACCTTTCATTGCAACCAATCTCAAGCTGCCCAAGATAGTCTTTTGTTCTGAATTTAGCAACACATTTAGTTTTTTTGTTTTTTTTTTCAGTTTCCCTCCTATCCAGTCTGCTTCAACGCTATCTTAGTCATCAGTCACGCCGTTTACAGTGAAGTCATTCCTAGTGCGTCAAGGGGATCTAAATACAGAAAGTCACATTTTGTACGTATAACTCATATTTACTCACCTCACATGGGTGGATCCCTATTGGAAGTGAGTCATTTTAGCAGCTTTCTTTTATTTGAGAGCCCCTCTGATCAGACTGTTGAAAGGACCAATGTGTGCCACTGTGAAACGCAGGCCCGTCAATCACGCCATCACTATTCACCTAACACACAAGACACACGCGCATACTTGCGCCCGCTGTCCATAATCACCAGCCCCACCAGGCATAGACTGCTTCACAAGACGGTGAAGAATGTTGCAGAATGGTGCAAGTGCTCAGTAGCGCTGATATGAGGCGGACCTGTGTACTGTATAAAAACAAACGGTGGCGGCTACACAGAAAATAAATCACATCGTCTCCTCCCGTCCCTAGATGGTCTGCAGATGAACTCTAGCGGACGGATTAGCTTGTACGAAGGAGTTGCCTTTCCACTGTTTACAATGTGTAGCGTAGTTCATCAGCCCCGAAACGCACAATCACTTATCCGTACACCTAATAGAACACACACACACTTACACACACTCCTTTTTAATGGCTGTGCACTAGCGTGGAGGACGAAGCAGAAGGTCCTTGCAGGGATGGCAGCCCCGTGCCCCCTGTCTATACCGGCAGACAAAGGACGTCTCTGTCCTCTCTCAGTTTGACGGTCTCGTCGGTCCATGTCCCCACCACTCTTGCCGCCAAGCTAATGTTCGTCCCGAGCAGAGATAATGTCCCTGCTGTTTCTCGATTGATTTCTTCGCCTGACATTCTCCCACCGCCGAATTGATATCATACCACCATCCCACCACTGCTTCGGCTGCTGCTGCTGCTGCAGTGTGTGAGTGTGTGTGTGTGTGTGTGTGTGTGTGTGTGTATGTGCGCGCGCGCGCGCGCGTTTAAGGGTATGACTGTGCATTTCAATGGGTCATTTTAGTCCAACACAGTCAGTCTTCCTACCTTTACATCTTTTATCTGCAGCAAATGATGGTGAAGGAATAGCCACTACGGGTAACCTGGGAGGGTTTTAGGAGAGTCGTGATGAGAACTAAGGGCTGTTTTGGACCTGGTAGAGGGAAGAGGGAGGCAACTAAGTGAAGAGCATGAAGGTGAAGGCTGGGCGGGAGGCAGAAGGTGAGCAGTGGGGAGGAGTTGTTCTGTGGGAATCCCGACAGCCCACGGAGTGAAGTCGAGAGTCCAGACTGGGCAGAAGTTAAAAGAAAATTAAAAAAACCTTGGATGTCAGTGGGAAGGGAAGAATTTGGCAGCTCACTGTGTCAGACAAACAAATCAGGTAATGAAAACAACTTCTCCATTTGTTTAGATCCCAGTCCATTTCACACATTTCAGATGAGAGGTACCTAGTTACTGTGGCATGTCTATAACTGCACTGTTCTACACTGATCAGCCACAAAATTAAAACCACCTCCCTAATATTGTGTCGGTCCCCCTTGTGCCTCCAAAACAGCTCTGACCCGTGGAGGCATGGACTCCACAAGACCTCTGAAGGTGTCCTGTAGTATATGGCACCAAGCCATGAGCTGCAGACCCTTTAAGTCTTGTTGTTCCAACACATCCCACACATGCTACATTGGAATGTGAAGTCAACACTTTGAATTCTATGTCATGTTCCTCAAACCATTCCTGAACATTCTTTGCAGTGTGGCAGAGCACATTATCCTGCTGAAAGAGGCCACTGCCATCAGGAAATACCGTTGCCATGAAGGGGTGTACTTGGTCTGCAACAATGTTTAGGAAGGTGCTACATGTCAAAGTAACATCCACATGAATACCAGGACCCAAGGTTTCCCCAGCAGAACATCACCCAGAGCATCACACTGCCTCCACCGGCTTTCCTTCTTCCCATAGTGCATCCTGGTGCCATCTCTTCCCCAGGTAAACAATGCACATGCACCTGCCCATCCACATGATGTAGGAGAAAACATGATTCATCAGACCAGGCCACCTTCTTCCATTGCTCCATGGTCCAGTTCTGACGCTCACGTGCCCATTGTAGGTGCTTTCGGTGGTTGACAGGGGTCAGCATGGGCACTCTACACAGCAAGCTGCGATGCACTGTGTGTTCTGACACCTTTCTATCATAGCCAGCATTAACTTTATCAGCAATGTAGTACAGTAGCTCCTCTGTGGGACCGGACCAGACGGGTAAGACTTTGCTCCTCACACGCATCAATGCATGGCCCTGTCGCCGGTTCACCGGTTGTCCTTCCTTGTACCACTTTTGGTCGGTAGTATCCACTGCATAACGGGAACACCCCACAAGACCTGTCCTTTTGGAGATGCTCTTACCCAGTCGCTGAGATCCGTACCCATTACCCATTATTCCTGCTTCCAAGACAACAGACCTGACTGACTGTTCACTTGCTGCCTAATATATCCCACCCATTGACAGGCGCCATTGTAACGAAAAGATCAATGTTTTTCGCTTCACCTGTCATTTTAACATTGTGGTGTATGTCAGGCTCAGTGAAGAGCACAGTACAAGGTGGCCGTCCCCCCTTGCGGCTCGGTGACAGTGAGGGAGCTTGAACTGAGGAACCCCACTTAGTTTGAGTTGCCTGGTTTATCATTGGGGCACAATGTGGAACAGACAGGACGGACAGTTGGTGGACTAGTCTGCCAATTGTCTCATTAGCCTCCATAGATGCTTTGTGTGGAACATCCATAAATAAGAACAATAGCTCAGTTGCAGAGGAATGTCTACAGCTCTTTTATGTAGCATGAAAGGGCCAAGAATCCAGGCTGTTTGTAATTACAAATACTTTGTTCTTTGGGTCGATTGGAGGCAATCCCTTAGCGCTAAGCAAATCAATATGGACTGTCCTTCCTGTGAAGAATGCATTGCTTCATGCATGGAAGATTGTTGTGACTTTCATTGTGTGCGTGAGAAAAACGTTTCATCCGGATTTTATCCTCAGCACCCATTGGGCCCCATTGTGGCTCGTAAAACTTTGTGAGAGAATCGGGTTACAGTCCGAGTTTAGGTTGCCGAGTGCATTACTGATCCGAATGTTGGCCCTCTCGTCTACCCTAATTCCTCCTCTGAATTTAAAATAAATAAATAAATAAAAGGCGAAGAACAGCTTCACATGCACTGAAAATCGTATTCCTTCACATCTTATTTCCTGTACCCAAGGACCGGTCTGGCAAATTCCCCAAAACTCCCACAGAAGACTCTGTGTCGTAGAGGGCAAGTCGCAGGATATCTATACAGTTCTATACCTCTACAGTTACTCCTGCACACATTTTCAATTGGCACGCAGCCGTTTATGATCTGAGTTCCTTTTTGATGCGAGCGGAATCACACCGCCGGGCTCTGTCCCTTTTCAGTTGTCGGTTGGATCTTTTATAAAGGTGATTAAAGGTCCGTGAAAGTGAGACTCCGTGCTGGTGTTTCTTCTCACACTTTTTTCTCATGAGATGCCGTGTTATATGCCATGGCACTGACTCTCACCGAGCTCTCTGCTCTGTTGTGCAAACCGCCTTAAGAGCTCCACAACAGTGAACTAGTTACCATGCCCCCTTTATAGAAAAAGAGGCTCATTGGGGAGAAAAAAAAAAAAAACATAATCAAATCGTTTCATTTTCTAGTGCCAAGAAACCCCAAAAGGTATGTGCTGACCCATTGTTTCTGCTCCCAAGACACTCTGGCTCAAATTATATTCTCATCAGCTCTTTTCCATCTTCGTTACATCTTTTTGGATTTTATTCCTTCCAACTATCCGTCCTGATGAAGCTCAGTGGCCTGTTTTACGACGAGTAGCAGCGGAAGATGCGTGGAGGGTTGTGTTTTTTTTTCCTCCCCCTCTCTTTCCCTTTCTTGGCAGGTGGCGACTCCCCTGTGAGGCTCCTTCCTCCATGAATCCTTAAATGAATGCCGGCCATAGGGATCGGCCTCAACAAAAAAAAACGAGGCAGAGGAGAACTTATTCACATCTCTCCCATCAGCTAGAAAGAAATCAATCTTTGTGTTTTTTGAATAGGGCAGCGACGCAATAATGTGAATTTAACGGCCACGTTTTGCCACTCCCTTCCCACTACTATATAGAAGCAAGAGTAGAACTGAGCGTATACTGTATACAGTAACTTTGTTAATTTTCTCAAAAGTCTCCACCTCACGCCCCAAACATCTGCACAGAATGTGTAATCTGTGTGAGGCATTCCTGGTTTTAGTTAAATCGGTAGGTTGAGGAATTGAGGAAGGCCCGCTTCACGCCCAATCCGAAATCGCACCGGATCATCCCCTAGCGGCCGTTGGCGGCACTGCGTCTGGTGTTTCGCACCACAAAATACCGTATGTCATGGAAAGTGAGGGAGTTTGTTCTTTTTCCAGGACAGCGAGCAGTTTGTTCAGCTGGACATTTAGCATGTTGCATGAATGACCGTGCGGAATCTGACTTTCCATATGAATGAATGGGCTTTCGGTGTGATGTTGTGGTCCGTCTGATTCGGTGTGAAGCGGGCTTTAGGACTTGTGTCTGTACACGCATATACGTGTTAATGTGCGCACGAGATAAAAACAAGAGCGAGCGCACCCGAGAGAAAGCCAACGCCGCTCTTTTCTGGACATGCTGAATGGGATAGCGCTGCCCCCGTAACCGCTTGTGTACTTAAGTCAGTCAACATGACACTTTGAATGCCAGCGACTGACAGCTTCCAAAGACAAAAATAACTTAATACCACGGTTGTAGCACAGGCGTGCGCCATTTTGAGTGCAACTATGGGATTTTGAGAAGAAGTCCGGGGGTTTGGTTTGTTACACTTGACGATTTTTGGCGGGAAAATATTTGTGATTCTTTTGCTGTGTGTGTGTGTGTGTGTGTGTGTGTGTGTGTGTGTGTGTGTGTGTGTGTGTGTGTGTGTGTGTGTACACAGTATAAGAACGCCACTGGCCATCGGCCATAGTTTCTGGTAATGGCATCCCCGGCATGCCAGGCCGGGCAGCGCGCTCCACTTATAAATACACCCTTCGAGACATGTCCGAAATTCACTGAGTGGCTTTTGCGAGTGCCAGGTTAAGGGGCTCAAACGATACGGGGTCGCCGCGTGTATTTGCGTATGGCCCGCCAACGCCTGTACGCCTGATATCTGACGGGTCACCGCTGGAGTATGTGCCATCATGATCCCCCCTGCCCCCCTGAGTATTTACAGTCGGCAAAAAGCTGGTCTGGATTTACACAAAACTGCCTCCCAAGCACACACACACACACACACACACACACACACACACACACACACACACACACACACACACACACACACACACACACACACACACACACACACACACACACACACACACACACACACACACACAACCTGATTTCACTGTAGGGGTGTGTTTATGTAGCCATACTATAGGTCACATCTGCACCTTAGATCGCCACAGCTCAATCTGAGACCAGGCTCTGGACACCGCTGTCACCCAAGGGATCGGTCCCGGGAAATAAACATCAATAGAGGCGGGAGGGAGGGAGGGAGGGAGGGAAGAAGTGCAGGGTGTACAATGTCGTTGCCTTCATTCGCTCCAGTCAAACAGATTTGCCCGATGTCTCCTGTCCAGGGACGGTCAAAGTAGTGGCTTTACGCTCTGTCTCATCAAAAAATACTTTGGAATACTTTAAGGTTCGGTCTCCCAGAGATAATGAAGACAAAAGCACATTGGACACAATTAGGAGCAGAGACTGCGACTCTGAAGGGACTTTGTTTGTTATTTGAGGCTAATAAATAGGTCAGTTTCCGAGCATTTCTCATCGTCGGTCCTAGTTCCAATTTCATAAAAAAAAAACCCCACAAAATAGCCCAAACGTGAGAAAACCAATGCATGTGGGCCACTCTTTGTGCGTCATTATTTTGTCCCAGTATGTTTCAGGTAATTACGGATCATTGGCCCACACTTTAAGGTGTCGCCCTAAAATACAGTAATATTCAAGGCCTGAATCACCTGTCCTATGCTAGTGGTGTGTATGAATCCATGCGGTGGGCGGGGGCCTAAAGGTTCACACCCCTAATAAGGTGGTCTGCGAGCCTCCAAAATAGCTGCTCTGTTTCCCAACCGAGGAAGAAATGGCCTTTTAACCTGCTGAGGCGCTGCCAGGAATGTGTCGAGGCAGGATATAAATAATGTGCAGAATTGCAAAATCTTGTTCGACATTCATTCATCTCTCGTGGTTTTTTAAATTTATTTATTATTTTTTATTATTTTGTGCGTCTGGGGTGCTATTATTTATGTACATGAACTCATTGAAGGAAGTTCAATCTTGGTTAAAAAAAAAAAAAGACAAAACAACGCCCTTCTTTTTTTCACTGATCCTGAGGTGAAGTGACAAGTAAAGCTCTAAAAAATAAAGATAATAATAATATGTAGCGTTAATTCACATAAAAACAATCAAATGCAGCATACTCAAGAAACAAATAAATTATCTTGGGTGTTTTTTAGAGCTTAACTTCTGTACTCCACCTATTTAAAGAAATATATATTTATATACATCAATAAGGAGATCTTTTTCATTCGAAACATGAGCTGTTAACCAGAATATTAAATAAATGGCTTTCAGATGTATTCCCTTTTGAATGAGAGGATATATCTGCGGCCCGTGAAAATAAACCCTCGACTTAAAGTAGAGCTATGGGGCTGCGCTGTGTGTGGTCCTCCTCAACATTCCTACCCAGGCACATGCACAATGATACTGGCCGAACATACGATTGAGGGTGACTGTCACATTCCCCAAATATCCCGTGGTTTAGCTATAGTCTCTGTCTCACTCTTTCACCGCTCCCACTACTGTAGATAATTATATTACAATTGTTGAATTCGGCAGGTAAGAAGACTCATCGGCAACGGGAAAAGCATCGTTACCTCTTGAGAAAAGAAGCCTAAAACGTGAAAAGGCTGTTTTGCAAGTGGTCGCGATGAAATTAAAAGGAAAAAGAAATACGCAAAAATGGGTTTAACTTGAGGTACACGGCCAGAAAAGTTTCTTAAAACGTGAAACACTGATGGCACCGCCAAATCCACAATTCTGCGAATCATTCGTCACATCGAAAAAGTTTACCCAGAAGTTGCTGTTTGTCAGTCGCCAGGTAACCTTGCCCTAGCCTTGTCGCCACCTCGGCAGGAAATGGAGCCGGCGCTTTCTGAATCGGCGTCTGGGTGCGCTGAGACGGTCGGGGGAAGGAAGGGCCACGCCCACCGTGCCCGAACATGAACGGGAGAGCATCCAATCAAGGCGCCCGCAGCCCTAAATATACTGTAACTCGCTTAGAGCCTGACTTATCCTCTTCATGGAACAATAATGTTTCTCACGTATCACCGGTAAGCTTCACTTTGGGGACCCTCAAGTCGCAAAATGTCCCCCGAGAAGTTTCTCCTTTTTCCGTTGACTTCCACCGAGCGGGAGGTTTCCTGGCGCCAGCATCCGTTCGGCGACCTGCAGTTGGAGGAACCTCCACGTTGGCTTCGTCGCTCCCTGCTCGCAGGTCACTGTCGGCCGCGTGAAATGGACAACCCAACCGAAACGGGCCAAGCAGCGCGCGTTCAAGCGCCCAACCTCCCGGGAATTCTGTTTGCCGGTGCTGCCGGTGCCGCGAGCCCAATTTGGGGAGCGCAGCGTGCCACGGCAGCGCTGCACGAGACGCTGCAGTGGTGGAAACAACGGGAAATGATGACGGACAACATTAGGGTCGATCATTGATATTACTTGGCCTTTCGGGAATCTGCGTTTATTTTCCGTACATCTTTAACGTCATGTTAAACTCGTTGGAGCAAAGTCACCCGCTGCCGAGGACATTGTCGAGGACGATCGCTCAATCGGCTGAGTCGCGGCGCGCCTTTCACGAGATCCAAATCAGCCCGGATAATGAACGTGTGTTTAAATCAAAGTTGTGCAATAAAATGTAGTTATTAATAAAGATGGGAAACATTCTACGAGGGAGGGAGGGAGGGGGGAGTGATGTCATTGTGGACGTTTCACTCCTCTGGATTGGATGGAGTCCACAGAGTGCTTTTGAACCCCGTGTCTTCCAATCCAAAGTCGGGGGGTTGAGCCAAGCTCATAGGACACACACACACACACACACACACACACACACACACACACACACACACACACACACACACACACACACACACACACACACACACACATCTGGCCAAAGATAAACAGCGGAGGGGAAAGGGAGGTGCGGATGATGGAGTGGCGAGGAATCCGTCCGTCCGTTCCGTTTCCTCCTTGCTTCGCGAAACGCTTTGTTTTAAACATCCAGCCTTCTCATTCAGAGGGAGGGAATGCGGGGGGGACACGCCCGTGCTTTTTGTAAACACCGTGGGACCCCCCCCCCCCAGGGAAGGAAGCTGAGAAGTCCCCGCCCTGCCTGAGGGGTTGTTGCAGCTCAGTGGGCAAGGCGGTGGAGGCGGTGGATGTTGCCGACCTTCCACTGACAGCAGGAAACACGAGGAGGAAATTGTGTGTGCGCGCGTGCGTCGCCGCGGTAACCTGCAGGATGTCCAATGTCAGAGCGGCGCCCGTGACCCTGGGTCCCCGTGACTCCGCGGACAAAAGCGGGCCGCCGCCGCGTCGGGCGTTCTGGGCGGTATGAGGGCGTGGCCGCTTGTTAAGGTGCAACGTTTGGTCAAAACAAAATGTTCTCAACAGTGAAGTGCATCACACATAACGAGGGAGTCAAATGAGAAACTTGTTGACATTTTACCCACTTGTAGGCCACCATCGGTGCTGCTGGAAAAAAGTAAAAAAGCAAATATAATGTCACTTATTTTGGGGATAGGCGTACTGTTGTTCCGCCGGCAGCGAAAAAAGGTTCATTATCAACCATTAAAGGTCTTTACTTTAAACAGAGAATCCATTATTTTTCATAAAAAACACAAGAATGGGTTTTATTTTTAATTATGTCTAATTTTAGGGTTATATTTAATGTTTATCATTGGATTTGTGTTGTACATGACCATTTTTTTAATCTTTAGGTTTGTCTTTCTGGTTCACTGTTTATGTCATTAGTTTACTTTCAAGGTCATTTTTATTATTTTATTGTTTTCTGTTACTTTTTAGGTCCTATTTGTTAATCATTAGGTTAAGTCTATATTGTCTTATTTTTATTGTGTGCAAATAACAGTTAGGTCTATATTATATTTTCACATTTTTCCATTTTACTGTCTGTAGGTTTTCCCCATGTGCTTCCGCTTTTGAAAATTCAAGATGGTAAAAAGCCTCAAGTAAAATGTTTTCCCACATTATTCTCACCTTCTTTGACACGGTGTCCAGGAATCCCAGCCTCTGCGAAATAAACCAAGAGGGTAGAAATAAAACACTTAAAAAAAAAAAAAAAAAAGCTTTTTTTCCCGGCATGTTTCCTGAGGATCCCCCCATCCCCCATTTCCTAACTCCTGCTTGTCCGTGTGTTTTTAGGGGCTATTAATTTGTACTTTTTTTCCACCCTCCTTCCTAGAAATGTGCTTCCACGGCTCGTATCTTGCCAAAGAAAGCACCCGCCAGACCAATTAATCCCAAAATCACGCGGACCGGCACGACGATGGCGCGTGAGGCTTTTTGTTGTTTTTTTTGACGTATCACGTTGAGACGTAAGAGCCTCACCACGCGTTCGGCTTCATTACGCACCAAACCAGGGTTTGTTTGACCCCACACTCTCCCGTCCGAGAAGATGAATGGTCCGGCGGTCGACCGGCTCAGCTTTAATGAACCAAATATTTAGATTTTTGAGTCGTGGGCGGTTCGGCCTCGGACCCCCCCGGTAGTAGTCTCCACGCCAAAGATGAACAGACTGAGTAATAAAACATATAATTTAATTTAAAAAGGTGTATAGAATAAAAAAATAAAAAACAGCCAAATATACAGAAATAGAATAGTAATAGTAATAGAAATAGCTGAATATATATTTTAAAAAAAAATACAAAATATACAATGTGTGATTATGTGCACCGGATAGATGATTGGTATTGGTACTGGGGGAGGGGAGAGAAGAGCTTAGTCCATCTAAAGTCCAGCCCCAAACCCTCATGGTCTTACTGGTGTTGAGCAGCAGGTGGAGAAAACAGTGAATGGAGAGGAATAAATGGGAGAGTGGGTCAAGAGGTCAACCAAGGTGGAGGGTGATGGAGGCTGAGGACAGGGCCGGTGTGCGGGGAGCTTTTTAAAATGGTCTATTTATTGTAATTTGATAGACAGGAAGCATACACTGTTTTGTTTTTGGGCTTTTTTTGTTATTGCAAATGCAAATGGATCTCAAACAAAAATAACAGCGTCTTATTATAAGGGAAGTTTGGTCACTGTCTCCCTCTAGCGGTGATTCATCGCTTCTACAACCATGGGAAATACTTGAATCCGCAAGTATTACAATTCATTATGTAAATATGCTTGTTTTCTGATGTTATTAAAAAGAAAACATGCATTCTCTTCATTGCTAATATTTATGATATATTTATAAATAAATATTAAATATATATAGTTTTAATTTTCAATTTCAGAATTGAAGCACAATTACATCCTCAGACATCCTAAAATTACTATTTTCTCACTATTTTTTCCAAAATCAGTGGTCCTGATAGTCTTTTTTTTAAAACAGTACGGCTGAATGCGCTCTTTTATACCAAACAAACTTAATGTACTTGTGTTTACCATATAGTTTAAATTTAAATTTAAATTTACAAAAGCTGACAGTTTTTCCAGATAATCTAGCCACTGGGGGTGCACAAGCCAGTGTGTCATCAGTGCCGGTCCCAAGCCCGGATGAATAGAGAGGGTTGCGTCAGGAAGGGCATCCGGCATAAAAACCATGCCAAATCAAACATGCAGACAACAAATCCGATTTCCATACCGAGGAGTGTTGCATGCAATTTAGGGAAGAGGTAAGGCAGGCAATGGGTGGGAATGAAGGGTTACCAGATGACTGGGAAACAACTGTAGAAGTGGTGAGGGAGACGGCCAAGAAGGTACTCGGTGTATCATGCGGGAAGAGGAAGGAAGACAAGGACTCATGGTGGTGGAATGAGGAAGTACAGGAGAGCATAAAGCAGAAGAAGAAATTAGAATTTTCAAATCTTCTTTTTCAAAGTTTGTTTTCAAATCTTCCTCGTTTGCAATGGTGATGGACAGGTTAAGAGATGAAATCGGGCAGGAGTCTCCGTGGACTACGATGTTCGCGGATGACATTGTGATCGAGTAGGGAGCAGGTGGAGGAGAGCCTGGAGAAGTGGAGGCATGCGTTAGAGAGAAGAGCAATGGAAGGCAGCAGGAGTAAGACACAATACATGTGCCTGAATGGGAGGGAGGGCGGCCAAAAGCTCAGAATGCAAGGAGCGGAGGTGGAGAAGGCGGATGAGTTCAAGTACTCTGGGTCGAGCATCCACAGCAGCGGAGAGTGCGGGAGAGAGGGGAAGAAGAGAGTACAGGCAGGGCGGAGCGGGTGGAGAAGAGTGTCCGGAGTGATCTGTGACAGAAGGGTTCCGGCAAGAGTGAAGGGGAAGGTGTACAGGACGGTAGTGAGAGCAGCCATGTTGTACGGTTTAGAGGCGGTGGCACCGACTAAAAGGCAGGTGGCTGAAGTGGAGGTGGCAGAGTGGAGGACGTTGATGTTTTCATTGGGAGCGACGAGGATGAAGAGGATTAAGAACGAGCACATTAGAGGGACGGCTCAGGTTGGACAGTTTGGTGGAAAAGTGAGAGCGGCCAGATTGAGATGGTTTGGACACGTTGCGTAGGAGAGATGAGAGTTGCGTTTGGGAGGAGGAGGCTGAGGGTGGAGCTGCCGGGCAAGAGGAAAAGAGGAAGCCAAAGAGAAGGTTCATGGACGCGGTGAGGGAGGAGGTGCAGGCGGTTGGTGTAAGGGAGGAAGATGCGCAGAACAGAAGGCGTCGGAGGCAGATGATCCGCTGTGGCCACACCTAACGGGAGCAGCCCAGAGAAGACGACGACAGAAGATGTAAATAACAGTAGTTGTTTGTGTTAAGACAAAACAACAAACTCAGGTTGTGTTTCCCCTTCTTCAAACTATAAGTAGACAGTCATGACATTTAAACAGTCATGACATTCCCCTTTCAAGGTTAATAAAGAAACATGTTTAAATATTAGATTTGACCCTTAACGCTCTCCGTAGAACCTTAGTGTTACGAGCACAGCATCTCGGGGACGAGCTTCTCGTGAACGCGCGCTCCCCTCGCCGTTTGAAGGGGGCGGGGCGAGGGTTTCGCGCAGGGAGACATCAGGCCCATAACCATGGTGAAACAACTTGGGCAAATCTATTATGGTCTGGACACAGGCTGCGTGTTATTTAACACATGTACGACGAGCACATGAGACTTTGAACTACGGTGACCAAACGGCGCGGTCCGTCCGTGCTGTCCCAGCTGAGTCCCCACAAATATCTGTCAAACGCCCAAATGTCCCGGTTTACGCCACAATATAATAAAAAAATAATCTATATCATATGAATAATAAAATGAATAATAATAATAATAATAATAATAATAATAATAATAAAAAAATAATAATAATAATAAAATAATAATAATAATAATAATAAAATAATAATAATAATAAAATAATAATAATAATAATAATAATAATAATAAAATAATAATAATAATAATAATAATAATAATAATAAAAAAAAAATAATAATAAAATAATAATAATAATAATAATAATAAAATAATAATAATAATAATAATAATAATAATAATAATAATAAAAATAATAATAATAATAAAATAATAATAATAATAATAATAATAATAATAATAATATAAGGGCATACATCGGACATTTAAAGTCACACGTGGCCAGGTGGCATCAGACCATACTTCACCCCCGGGCTTCTCTCCTTTTTTCACTCTTCTTTCCCGGTTGTCGATTGTCCCTGAACCACAAATGTTACGTGTTTCGAGCAAAGTCAAAGGTTTGTCGCGGCAGTTCCTTCTTCCCGTGTTGACACGGGTCATACGGCGCATGTGTCACGTCTCCTGAATTAAACAAGTGAAGGGGCCGCCAACCCGCGTCACGGCGGGTGGCTGTGTTGGAGGCTCGCTTCGTGTCAACCCTCCACCCATGTGGTCAAACGGTGGAGGACGAACAAACGCTTCCATAACTTCCACGTGTTGTGCGGCAGGAAGCTCCGCGCTGAGCTCTGGTTTGAATACGGCCCTCCTGGCCCCTGATTGGCCGAGGGGTGGACCAATCAGAGAGGAGAACGATCGAGCGACCGTCGCACGTGGGCGCCCCCTATCGGTCCGGGGGGTGAACTGTCTCCACTTCCATCCGTGACGGTTTTCCATCTCATGCCAAGAGGAGCCCGTTTATCTAATGAATTCCTGTAACTTGTAATTATTATACTACAAAATTATAATAATTATATTACTATATTACTTTTAATTATTATACCACTAAATTATAATTAATTATATTACTATATTACTTATAATTATTGTAATACTAAATTATAATTAATTATATTACTAAATTACTTATAATTATTGTAAGATAAGATAAACCTTTATTGGCCCCACAACGGGGGGCCAATAAAGATGATTAAAATGATTATATAAACACTAAATGACGTGTGTATATAGTTATGAACACACTAACTGACGTGTGGTCCGTATAGTGTGTTTTGCTCTCCTACATTTTCTCTCTCCTCTACCTGTGTCTCTCCTCTACCTGTGTCTCTCCTCTACCTGTCCATCTCCTCTACCTGTCTCGCTGTTCTATACCTGTCCATCTCCTCTATCTGTCTCTCTTCTCTACCTGTCTCTCTCCTCTACCTGTCTGCTCCAAGAGTGGAACACCTGGAGCCAATCAAATCAATCAGGACAGAGATGGCGCCGAGCAGCAGACACCCCGCACACACCTGCTCGACAGCCGGCAGCACAGCTCATAATTCTTCGGCGTTTCCTTTTCCAACCAGGTTATTTTCTCCCTCGGTATCATCTTGGTATGTTGTGTTTTGGTTTAAGTTGCTCTTTGATTTTGGGTGGGGCATCACCGTTAGTCCAGTTATGGTGTTTAGTTTTGGTTTATCTGACACACTTTTTGGGAGTTGAGAGGATTAACTGCGTTGGTACGGCCCGCTGCCTGGCCGGCCCGGTAGCTTTCCTGTCTTTGGTTCTGTTTGGCCCATTTTGGTTGTTTTCTTCCTTGCACTTTGAGTCTTTTTTTTCCTCTTTTCTTAGTCAAAGCCAGTTTGTTTTTGTGACTCAAGGTGTCGACATCCTTTCATATGTTTGGTCTCTGTAGCAGCCAGTTGGGTAGAGGGACAGTAACAGTCATTAAGTCATCAGGGTAGACAGGGTAACAGTCGGTAAATCATCTTTTGTTCTGTAAAATGTCAGGAAACTGTCCAAGGTGACTTCTACAACCTGCTTTTTGGTCTGACCAACACAAAACCCAAATATATCCTTTATGGTGATTTAACACAAAAGCAGCATATTCTCAGATTTGGGAATCTGAATCTAACAATATGTACTTAATAAATGACTTTAGTCTCATACCATTAAAGTGTAAATGGTGAAAAAAGGGAGAATAAGCCACTAATATTTATTTTACTTACCAAATAATCCAGCCACATAACTATCTGTTCATGAAATGGCATAGTTTAGGATCCTCCTCATCCCAGAATATGCAGCAACATTAGTGGTTTGTCAAATTTTAGATATTTATCATTTATGGACCAGCAACACCCGAGCACTAGTACAAATACTAGTATATTCAAGCTGGTGTTGATTTGAATAGTATTGTTTATAGACCAGCAATACCCAGGCTGGGAGTAATGGTCTGTACCTTAGCAGAAGCCCAAAAAATAGTTCATTTTTGTTCAATTTGAGATATTTAGACTTGGTTTCAATATTTATTGTATAACGTTATAACGTGTAATGTTTATAGACCTGCCTTAAAGGGTAAGTCCTTCAAGTTTTCAAAATCAAAGTGATAGACATCGATGAAACACTGTCTGGATCTACAAAGCAGGCCATCGTGATGGCCAGCTGGCAACAAACCTTTGCTCTTTAAATATGTGTTTTGGTCTTACAGTAGCCTAGAGCATCCATCCATTATGCTTATAAGTGGTGCTATCAAGGGCTGGTGTCTGTGTGTGGGGTGGGTAGCAGTGGAGTATCCAGGCTGGTTGCAGTGGGCGGGTCTGAGTAAAAAGTCCAGGGCCATTTTCTTTAGTCCCAGTCAGACCCTGCACGCACCCCTGCACTGATGCCGAAACCTCATTCTATTTTGTAAGTAAATGACTTGTGATTATTGGTTAAACATTTGTCCTTTTGACGTCTGTTTCTAGATCTATGATCTCGAATCAGCTCAAGCTTTTCTCTTATAAGTTGTATTTATATTTTCTATGTGAGTCTCAAACTGTGCCTTTAAAGGACTTTCCGCGATAAAATGATCAATCAATAACTTAACGGATAAGAAGTGAGACTGAATGGATTGTGTGGTATCAGAACCAGATGTTTGAACACAAACCACAAACTAAAAAGATTTAATATTTCTAAAAATCAAGCTTTTATTTAAACAGAATTGATCTGGTGGTGGAGGGCCCACATATCCGGCAGGTGTAGGCTATGGCGGGGCTGACTTCCAGGTGTCTTGTGCTGAGCACACTCGGGGCATGCGGCTGGATGGGGCGTCTGGCTGGCCTCGCATGGGGCATTGGTTGTGGGGGGGCCCCTGCCGGCTCAATTATGTGTCGCTGTTACCCACAGTGCATTGTGGTACCTGTCCAGGTGCGGTGGCCGGCCAGGGGCAGCTCCAAGTGGTGGACCTCCAGGGCGGCATGGAGCCCTGCTGCATGAGGGTCCAGGGGGTTGATCCGGAGGGTGTCGGGGCCTTCTTCCTCCCCCAGCCCCATGTTGTTGTTCTCTCCATCCTCCGTCTTCTCGATGAAGTTGATCCCCTTGGCATCGTGGTCGCTCACCGTGCTCTGGGTCTCCATGGAGGACCAGGATGTAGGGCGGAGAGAGATATCTGGATATATCTGAACGCTGGACTCTACAACTAGCGGCTCCTTTGGTCTGACTGTTTACTCTTTAAATTTAGATTTTTCAGACCCCTGGCAGCAGCGCCAGGTTTGGATGTGGGTGGGGTCACATGGTGCCATGTGCTCCTACCTCCTCAGTGGGTGCTGTGGGAGGCTTAATGCCCCTGACGGGATTCTCCTCCTCAGGGCGGGATCTGCACAGGGGGTCGGCCCCGCCTGCAGGGGGCACCAGGCGGGTCGGATTGGCAGCATGTTTGTTTTGGCGGGAGGGTAGAGTCTCTTCTGGACCTCGGCGCACCACGCAACAGCCACACGCCCCTGCTGGGAGAGCGGCATGGGCCTCGAGGTGACCAGCGAGTCATCCTGGTCCAACGCCATGAAGTCCAGGTTGAAGGGCTCTGTGGTTCCAGAACCCAGAATTAGACCTGGGGGTCTTGCAGTTCAGATAGATGAGCCAGTCCTAGGGTCTGGTTCTCAGACCCAGGAGCTAAGTCCAGGTTCCAGTTCCTGGAACAAGGAGCCTATTCCAGGACCAGAACCCTGAATTAGACCCACCCCCCCCACAGGAGTCGGGTGGAGCCTGGTCGACTAGGATGCCGACGAGGACGGTGCGGGATTCAACCCCACACAGGACTGGTTAGAGGTCTCGACAGTCCAATTGATGGCGTTGTTATCAAGGAAGGTCTCGTTTTCCAGCCAGAAGATGGGGAGCCCCCATTGGCCAGGCTCGTGCCTCACATCTGAGGCTGGGCGCAAGGGCGGGGGTCCAGTGCCTCCCCCTGACTCCACCACTTGTGGTGGGTGTTGATATGCGGCTGTCACCAGGTCCCGCCACCCTTTTCACGGTCACATGACTGTGCCAGAGGAGGGGGCTGCACACCCCTCAGGATCCGTCAAGTCCAGCAGGGTCACCTCAGGGAGCGTCTCGTCCATTAGCAGGGGGGTGGCCCGCTAGGGGGTCTCTCGGGCCCTTCAGGGGAATTGGTGTGACGGCGCTGTGGAGCGGAGCCCCTCTAGGGTTGGGATGACTCCGTAGGGCCGATCCCTTGGTCCAGAGTCCCAGCTGAGAAGACCCACAGAGTTCCTGGAGCCAGGAACTGCGCAGATCCGTTCTCCTGTGGTCCAGGTCGCTCAGAACTCATGGTGGGGTCAATGAAGGCTGCCTGCGTCGCCAGATAAATCCTGAAAGCATGAATTAAACCATGTCATGAAGAAGACACTAGACAGCAAACATGGCCGCACGCAGTACGTCGGAGCATTGTTGTTGTTTATGGAGGTTAAACCAACAGAAGTGGCCAAGAGCAGCTGGTCTGTTGGCCCATTCCAACCAGAGAATGGAGAGGGTATTCAAACCTATGTCCTGCTCAGAGGAACTGACTCCGCTATGGAACGGAGTCACAATGTGGAATTTCTCCCTCATTGCAAGATTCTCTCAAAAGAAAGTGCACATAAACAAAAATGGATGTACTTCTCCGGTGGACAGGCCAGGAGCAGCTTACACAACAGTGCCTTCAACATCCATCGCTGGTCAGACGTTTCTTGTACATGTTTTTAGTGGGTGTTCTTAGGATGTTATATGGAGGAAACCCCATGTGAGCACAGGTAGAACATGCACAAAAATGTGCCGCACAAAAACGACAATTACTGTTTAACGTCAAAAGGTAGTGGGCTGAAAAACGTCCAAAAGCAATCTGTGAAATTGTCAAAGTTTACTACATGGAAACGTTCAAAAATTACAATTACTATGTTGAAAATGTCCAAATAAAATGAAAAACTTCTATCACCAACATGCTATGCCGAAAAACATCCAGAAACATAATACACTGATTATTGGTTAAACATTTGTCCTTTTGACGTTTGTTTCTAGATCTATGATCTCGAATCAGCTCAAGCTTTTCTCTTATAAGTTGTATTTATATTTTCTATGTGAGTCTCAAACTGTGCCTTTAAAGGACTTTCCGCGATAAAATGATCAATCAATAACTTAACGGATAAGAAGTGAGACTGAATGGATTGTGTGGTATCAGAACCAGATGTTTGAACACAAACCACAAACTAAAAAGATTTAATATTTCTAAAAATCAAGCTTTTATTTAAACAGAATTGATCTGGTGGTGGAGGGCCCACATATCGGGCAGGTGTAGGCTATGGCGGGGCTGACTTCCAGGTGTCTTGTGCTGAGCACACTCGGGGCATGCGGCTGGATGGGGCGTCTGGCTGGCCTCGCATGGGGCATTGGTTGTGGGGGGGCCCCTGCCGGCTCAATTATGTGTCGCTGTTACCCACAGTGCATTGTGGTACCTGTCCATGTGCGGTGGCCGGCCAGGGGCAGCTCCAAGTGGTGGACCTCCAGGGCGACATGGAGCCCTGCTGCATGAGGGTCCAGGGGGTTGATCCGGAGGGTGTCGGGGCCTTCTTCCTCCCCCAGCCCCATGTTGTTGTTCTCTCCATCCTCCGTCTTCTCGATGAAGTTGATCCCCTTGGCATCGTGGTCGCTCACCGTGCTCTGGGTCTCCATGGAGGACCAGGATGTAGGGCGGAGAGAGATATCTGGATATATCTGAACGCTGGACTCTAAAACTAGCGGATCCTTTGGTCTGACTGTTTACTCTTTAAATTTAGATTTTTCAGACCCCTGGCAGCAGCGCCAGGTTTGGATGTGGGTGGGGTCACATGGTGCCATGTGCTCCTACCTCCTCAGGGGGTGCTGTGGGAGGCTTAATGCCCCTGACGGGATTCTCCTCCTCAGGGCGGGATCTGCACAGGGGGTCGGCCCCGCCTGCAGGGGGCACCAGGCGGGTCGGATTGGCAGCATGTTTGTTTTGGCAGCATGTTTGTTTTGGCGGGAGGGTAGAGTCTCTTCTGGACCTCGGCGCACCACGCAACAGCCACACGCCCCTGCTGGGAGAGCGGCATGGGCCTCGAGGTGACCAGAGAGTCATCCTGGTCCAACGCCATGAAGTCCAGGTTGAAGGGCTCTGTGGTTCCAGAACCCAGAATTAGACCTGGGGGTCTTGCAGTTCAGATAGATGAGCCAGTCCTAGGGTCTGGTTCTCAGACCCAGGAGCTAAGTCCAGGTTCCAGTTCCCGGAACAAGGAGCCTATTCCAGGACCAGAACCCTGAATTAGACCCACCCCCCCCATAGGAGTCGGGTGGAGCCTGGTCGACTAGGATGCCGACGAGGACGGTGCGGGATTCAACCCCACACAGGACTGGTTAGAGGTCTCGACAGTCCAATTGATGGCGTTGTTATCAAGGAAGGTCTCGTTTTCCAGCCAGAAGATGGGGAGCCCCCATTGGCCAGGCTCGTGCCTCACATCTGAGGCTGGGCGCAAGGGCGGGGGTCCAGTGCCTCCCCCTGACTCCACCACTTGTGGTGGGTGTTGATATGCGGCTGTCACCAGGTCCCGCCACCCTTTTCACGGTCACATGACTGTGCCAGAGGAGGGGGCTGCACACCCCTCAGGATCCGTCAAGTCCAGCAGGGTCACCTCAGGGAGCGTCTCGTCCATTAGCAGGGGGGTGGCCCGCTAGGGGGTCTCTCGGGCCCTTCAGGGGAATCGGTGTGACGGCGCTGTGGAGCGGAGCCCCTCTAGGGTTGGGATGACTCCGTAGGGCCGATCCCTTGGTCCAGAGTCCCAGCTGAGAAGACCCACAGAGTTCCTGGAGCCAGGAACTGCGCAGATCCGTTCTCCTGTGGTCCAGGTCGCTCAGAACTCATGGTGGGGTCAATGAAGGCTGCCTGCGTCGCCAGATAAATCCTGAAAGCATGAATTAAACCATGTCATGAAGAAGACACTAGACAGCAAACATGGCCGCACGCAGTACGTCGGAGCATTGTTGTTGTTTATGGAGGTTAAACCAACAGAAGTGGCCAAGAGCAGCTGGTCTGTTGGCCCATTCCAACCAGAGAATGGAGAGGGTATTCAAACCTATGTCCTGCTCAGAGGAACTGACTCCGCTATGGAACGGAGTCACAATGTGGAATTTCTCCCTCATTGCAAGATTCTCTCAAAAGAAAGTGCACATAAACAAAAATGGATGTACTTCTCCGGTGGACAGGCCAGGAGCAGCTTACACAACAGTGCCTTCAACATCCATCGCTGGTCAGACGTTTCTTGTACATGTTTTTAGTGGGTGTTCTTAGGATGTTATATGGAGGAAACCCCATGTGAGCACAGGTAGAACATGCACAAAAATGTGCCGCACAAAAACGACAATTACTGTTTAACGTCAAAAGGTAGTGGGCTGAAAAACGTCCAAAAGCAATCTGTGAAATTGTCAAAGTTTACTACATGGAAACGTTCAAAAATTACAATTACTATGTTGAAAATGTCCAAATAAAATGAAAAACTTCTATCACCAACATGCTATGCCGAAAAACATCCAGAAACATAATACACTGATTATTGGTTAAACATTTGTCCTTTTGACGTTTGTTTCTAGATCTATGATCTCGAATCAGCTCAAGCTTTTCTCTTATAAGTTGTATTTATATTTTCTATGTGAGTCTCAAACTGTGCCTTTAAAGGACTTTCCGCGATAAAATGATCAATCAATAACTTAACGGATAAGAAGTGAGACTGAATGGATTGTGTGGTATCAGAACCAGATGTTTGAACACAAACCACAAACTAAAAAGATTTAATATTTCTAAAAATCAAGCTTTTATTTAAACAGAATTGATCTGGTGGTGGAGGGCCCACATATCGGGCAGGTGTAGGCTATGGCGGGGCTGACTTCCAGGTGTCTTGTGCTGAGCACACTCGGGGCATGCGGCTGGATGGGGCGTCTGGCTGGCCTCGCATGGGGCATTGGTTGTGGGGGGGCCCCTGCCGGCTCAATTATGTGTCGCTGTTACCCACAGTGCATTGTGGTACCTGTCCATGTGCGGTGGCCGGCCAGGGGCAGCTCCAAGTGGTGGACCTCCAGGGCGACATGGAGCCCTGCTGCATGAGGGTCCAGGGGGTTGATCCGGAGGGTGTCGGGGCCTTCTTCCTCCCCCAGCCCCATGTTGTTGTTCTCTCCATCCTCCGTCTTCTCGATGAAGTTGATCCCCTTGGCATCGTGGTCGCTCACCGTGCTCTGGGTCTCCATGGAGGACCAGGATGTAGGGCGGAGAGAGATATCTGG
This sequence comes from Zeus faber, assembly GCF_960531495.2. Taxonomy (NCBI): domain Eukaryota; kingdom Metazoa; phylum Chordata; class Actinopteri; order Zeiformes; family Zeidae; genus Zeus; species Zeus faber. Next base: position 24,296,295 of record NC_137207.1, read on the forward strand.
ATATATCTGAACGCTGGACTCTAAAACTAGCGGATCCTTTGGTCTGACTGTTTACTCTTTAAATTTAGATTTTTCAGACCCCTGGCAGCAGCGCCAGGTTTGGATGTGGGTGGGGTCACATGGTGCCATGTGCTCCTACCTCCTCAGGGGGTGCTGTGGGAGGCTTAATGCCCCTGACGGGATTCTCCTCCTCAGGGCGGGATCTGCACAGGGGGTCGGCCCCGCCTGCAGGGGGCACCAGGCGGGTCGGATTGGCAGCATGTTTGTTTTGGCAGCATGTTTGTTTTGGCGGGAGGGTAGAGTCTCTTCTGGACCTCGGCGCACCACGCAACAGCCACACGCCCCTGCTGGGAGAGCGGCATGGGCCTCGAGGTGACCAGCGAGTCATCCTGGTCCAACGCCATGAAGTCCAGGTTGAAGGGCTCTGTGGTTCCAGAACCCAGAATTAGACCTGGGGGTCTTGCAGTTCAGATAGATGAGCCAGTCCTAGGGTCTGGTTCTCAGACCCAGGAGCTAAGTCCAGGTTCCAGTTCCCGGAACAAGGAGCCTATTCCAGGACCAGAACCCTGAATTAGACCCACCCCCCCCACAGGAGTCGGGTGGAGCCTGGTCGACTAGGATGCCGACGAGGACGGTGCGGGATTCAACCCCACACAGGACTGGTTAGAGGTCTCGACAGTCCAATTGATGGCGTTGTTATCAAGGAAGGTCTCGTTTTCCAGCCAGAAGATGGGGAGCCCCCATTGGCCAGGCTCGTGCCTCACATCTGAGGCTGGGCGCAAGGGCGGGGGTCCAGTGCCTCCCCCTGACTCCACCACTTGTGGTGGGTGTTGATATGCGGCTGTCACCAGGTCCCGCCACCCTTTTCACGGTCACATGACTGTGCCAGAGGAGGGGGCTGCACACCCCTCAGGATCCGTCAAGTCCAGCAGGGTCACCTCAGGGAGCGTCTCGTCCATTAGCAGGGGGGTGGCCCGCTAGGGGGTCTCTCGGGCCCTTCAGGGGAATTGGTGTGACGGCGCTGTGGAGCGGAGCCCCTCTAGGGTTGGGATGACTCCGTAGGGCCGATCCCTTGGTCCAGAGTCCCAGCTGAGAAGACCCACAGAGTTCCTGGAGCCAGGAACTGCGCAGATCCGTTCTCCTGTGGTCCAGGTCGCTCAGAACTCATGGTGGGGTCAATGAAGGCTGCCTGCGTCGCCAGATAAATCCTGAAAGCATGAATTAAACCATGTCATGAAGAAGACACTAGACAGCAAACATGGCCGCACGCAGTACGTCGGAGCATTGTTGTTGTTTATGGAGGTTAAACCAACAGAAGTGGCCAAGAGCAGCTGGTCTGTTGGCCCATTCCAACCAGAGAATGGAGAGGGTATTCAAACCTATGTCCTGCTCAGAGGAACTGACTCCGCTATGGAACGGAGTCACAATGTGGAATTTCTCCCTCATTGCAAGATTCTCTCAAAAGAAAGTGCACATAAACAAAAATGGATTTACTTCTCCGGTGGACAGGCCAGGAGCAGCTTACACAACAGTGCCTTCAACATCCATCGCTGGTCAGACGTTTCTTGTACATGTTTTAGTGGGTGTTCTTAGGATGTTATATGGAGGAAACCCCATGTGAGCACAGGTAGAACATGCACAAAAACGACAATTACTGTTTAACGTCAAAAGGTAGTGGGCTGAAAAACGTCCAAAAGCAATCTGTGAAATTGTCAAAGTTTACTACATGGAAACGTTCAAAAATTACAATTACTATGTTGAAAATGTCCAAATAAAATGAAAAACTTCTATCACCAACATGCTATGCCGAAAAACATCCAGAAACATAATACACTGATTATTGGTTAAACATTTGTCCTTTTGACGTTTGTTTCTAGATCTATGATCTCGAATCAGCTCAAGCTTTTCTCTTATAAGTTGTATTTATATTTTCTATGTGAGTCTCAAACTGTGCCTTTAAAGGACTTTCCGCGATAAAATGATCAATCAATAACTTAACGGATAAGAAGTGAGACTGAATGGATTGTGTGGTATCAGAACCAGATGTTTGAACACAAACCACAAACTAAAAAGATTTAATATTTCTAAAAATCAAGCTTTTATTTAAACAGAATTGATCTGGTGGTGGAGGGCCCACATATCGGGCAGGTGTAGGCTATGGCGGGGCTGACTTCCAGGTGTCTTGTGCTGAGCACACTCGGGGCATGCGGCTGGATGGGGCGTCTGGCTGGCCTCGCATGGGGCATTGGTTGTGGGGGGGCCCCTGCCGGCTCAATTATGTGTCGCTGTTACCCACAGTGCATTGTGGTACCTGTCCGGGTGCGGTGGCCGGCCAGGGGCAGCTCCAAGTGGTGGACCTCCAGAGCGACATGGAGCCCTGCTGCATGAGGGTCCAGGGGGTTGATCCGGAGGGTGTCGGGGCCTTCTTCCTCCCCCAGCCCCATGTTGTTGTTCTCTCCATCCTCCGTCTTCTCGATGAAGTTGATCCCCTTGGCATCGTGGTCGCTCACCGTGCTCTGGGTCTCCATGGAGGACCAGGATGTAGGGCGGAGAGAGATATCTGGATATATCTGAACGCTGGACTCTACAACTAGCGGCTCCTTTGGTCTGACTGTTTACTCTTTAAATTTAGATTTTTCAGACCCCTGGCAGCAGCGCCAGGTTTGGATGTGGGTGGGGTCACATGGTGCCATGTGCTCCTACCTCCTCAGGGGGTGCTGTGGGAGGCTTAATGCCCCTGACGGGATTCTCCTCCTCAGGGCGGGATCTGCACAGGGGGTCGGCCCCGCCTGCAGGGGGCACCAGGCGGGTCGGATTGGCAGCATGTTTGTTTTGGCAGCATGTTTGTTTTGGCGGGAGGGTAGAGTCTCTTCTGGACCTCGGCGCACCACGCAACAGCCACACGCCCCTGCTGGGAGAGCGGCATGGGCCTCGAGGTGACCAGCGAGTCATCCTGGTCCAACGCCATGAAGTCCAGGTTGAAGGGCTCTGTGGTTCCAGAACCCAGAATTAGACCTGGGGGTCTTGCAGTTCAGATAGATGAGCCAGTCCTAGGGTCTGGTTCTCAGACCCAGGAGCTAAGTCCAGGTTCCAGTTCCCGGAACAAGGAGCCTATTCCAGGACCAGAACCCTGAATTAGACCCACCCCCCCCCACAGGAGTCGGGTGGAGCCTGGTCGACTAGGATGCCGACGAGGACGGTGCGGGATTCAACCCCACACAGGACTGGTTAGAGGTCTCGACAGTCCAATTGATGGCGTTGTTATCAAGGAAGGTCTCGTTTTCCAGCCAGAAGATGGGGAGCCCCCATTGGCCAGGCTCGTGCCTCACATCTGAGGCTGGGCGCAAGGGCGGGGGTCCAGTGCCTCCCCCTGACTCCACCACTTGTGGTGGGTGTTGATATGCGGCTGTCACCAGGTCCCGCCACCCTTTTCACGGTCACATGACTGTGCCAGAGGAGGGGGCTGCACACCCCTCAGGATCCGTCAAGTCCAGCAGGGTCACCTCAGGGAGCGTCTCGTCCATTAGCAGGGGGGTGGCCCGCTAGGGGGTCTCTCGGGCCCTTCAGGGGAATCGGTGTGACGGCGCTGTGGAGCGGAGCCCCTCTAGGGTTGGGATGACTCCGTAGGGCCGATCCCTTGGTCCAGAGTCCCAGCTGAGAAGACCCACAGAGTTCCTGGAGCCAGGAACTGCGCAGATCCGTTCTCCTGTGGTCCAGGTCGCTCAGAACTCATGGTGGGGTCAATGAAGGCTGCCTGCGTCGCCAGATAAATCCTGAAAGCATGAATTAAACCATGTCATGAAGAAGACACTAGACAGCAAACATGGCCGCACGCAGTACGTCGGAGCATTGTTGTTGTTTATGGAGGTTAAACCAACAGAAGTGGCCAAGAGCAGCTGGTCTGTTGGCCCATTCCAACCAGAGAATGGAGAGGGTATTCAAACCTATGTCCTGCTCAGAGGAACTGACTCCGCTATGGAACGGAGTCACAATGTGGAATTTCTCCCTCATTGCAAGATTCTCTCAAAAGAAAGTGCACATAAACAAAAATGGATTTACTTCTCCGGTGGAGAGGCCAGGAGCAACTTACACAACAGTGCCTTCAACATCCATCGCTGGTCAGACGTTTCTTGTACATGTTTTTAGTGGGTGTTCTTAGGATGTTATATGGAGGAAACCCCATGTGAGCACAGGTAGAACATGCACAAAAACGTGCCGCACAAAAACGACAATTACTGTTTAACGTCAAAAGGTAGTGGGCTGAAAAACGTCCAAAAGCAATCTGTGAAATTGTCAAAGTTTACTACATGGAAACGTTCAAAAATTACAATTACTATGTTGAAAATGTCCAAATAAAATGAAAAACTTCTATCACCAACATGCTATGCCGAAAAACATCCAGAAACATAATACACTGATTATTGGTTAAACATTTGTCCTTTTGACGTTTGTTTCTAGATCTATGATCTCGAATCAGCTCAAGCTTTTCTCTTATAAGTTGTATTTATATTTTCTATGTGAGTCTCAAACTGTGCCTTTAAAGGACTTTCCGCGATAAAATGATCAATCAATAACTTAACGGATAAGAAGTGAGACTGAATGGATTGTGTGGTATCAGAACCAGATGTTTGAACACAAACCACAAACTAAAAAGATTTAATATTTCTAAAAATCAAGCTTTTATTCAAACAGAATTGATCTGGTGGTGGAGGGCCCACATATCGGGCAGGTGTAGGCTATGGCGGGGCTGACTTCCAGGTGTCTTGTGCTGAGCACACTCGGGGCATGCGGCTGGATGGGGCGTCTGGCTGGCCTCGCATGGGGCATTGGTTGTGGGGGGGCCCCTGCCGGCTCAATTATGTGTCGCTGTTACCCACAGTGCATTGTGGTACCTGTCCAGGTGCGGTGGCCGGCCAGGGGCAGCTCCAAGTGGTGGACCTCCAGGGCGACATGGAGCCCTGCTGCATGAGGGTCCAGGGGGTTGATCCGGAGGGTGTCGGGGCCTTCTTCCTCCCCCAGCCCCATGTTGTTGTTCTCTCCATCCTCCATCTTCTCGATGAAGTTGATCCCCTTGGCATCGTGGTCGCTCACCGTGCTCTGGGTCTCCATGGAGGACCAGGATGTTGGGCGGAGAGAGATATCTGGATATATCTGAACGCTGGACTCTACAACTAGCGGCTCCTTTGGTCTGACTGTTTACTCTTTAAATTTAGATTTTTCAGACCCCTGGCAGCAGCGCCAGGTTTGGATGTGGGTGGGGTCACATGGTGCCATGTGCTCCTACCTCCTCAGGGGGTGCTGTGGGAGGCTTAATGCCCCTGACGGGATTCTCCTCCTCAGGGCGGGATCTGCACAGGGGGTCGGCCCCGCCTGCAGGGGGCACCAGGCGGGTCGGATTGGCAGCATGTTTGTTTTGGCGGGAGGGTAGAGTCTCTTCTGGACCTCGGCGCACCACGCAACAGCCACACGCCCCTGCTGGGAGAGCGGCATGGGCCTCGAGGTGACCAGAGAGTCATCCTGGTCCAACGCCATGAAGTCCAGGTTGAAGGGCTCTGTGGTTCCAGAACCCAGAATTAGACCTGGGGGTCTTGCAGTTCAGATAGATGAGCCAGTCCTAGGGTCTGGTTCTCAGACCCAGGAGCTAAGTCCAGGTTCCAGTTCCCGGAACAAGGAGCCTATTCCAGGACCAGAACCCTGAATTAGACCCACCCCCCCCATAGGAGTCGGGTGGAGCCTGGTCGACTAGGATGCCGACGAGGACGGTGCGGGATTCAACCCCACACAGGACTGGTTAGAGGTCTCGACAGTCCAATTGATGGCGTTGTTATCAAGGAAGGTCTCGTTTTCCAGCCAGAAGATGGGGAGCCCCCATTGGCCAGGCTCGTGCCTCACATCTGAGGCTGGGCGCAAGGGCGGGGGTCCAGTGCCTCCCCCTGACTCCACCACTTGTGGTGGGTGTTGATATGCGGCTGTCACCAGGTCCCGCCACCCTTTTCACGGTCACATGACTGTGCCAGAGGAGGGGGCTGCACACCCCTCAGGATCCGTCAAGTCCAGCAGGGTCACCTCAGGGAGCGTCTCGTCCATTAGCAGGGGGGTGGCCCGCTAGGGGGTCTCTCGGGCCCTTCAGGGGAATCGGTGTGACGGCGCTGTGGAGCGGAGCCCCTCTAGGGTTGGGATGACTCCGTAGGGCCGATCCCTTGGTCCAGAGTCCCAGCTGAGAAGACCCACAGAGTTCCTGGAGCCAGGAACTGCGCAGATCCGTTCTCCTGTGGTCCAGGTCGCTCAGAACTCATGGTGGGGTCAATGAAGGCTGCCTGCGTCGCCAGATAAATCCTGAAAGCATGAATTAAACCATGTCATGAAGAAGACACTAGACAGCAAACATGGCCGCACGCAGTACGTCGGAGCATTGTTGTTGTTTATGGAGGTTAAACCAACAGAAGTGGCCAAGAGCAGCTGGTCTGTTGGCCCATTCCAACCAGAGAATGGAGAGGGTATTCAAACCTATGTCCTGCTCAGAGGAACTGACTCCGCTATGGAACGGAGTCACAATGTGGAATTTCTCCCTCATTGCAAGATTCTCTCAAAAGAAAGTGCACATAAACAAAAATGGATTTACTTCTCCGGTGGAGAGGCCAGGAGCAACTTACACAACAGTGCCTTCAACATCCATCGCTGGTCAGACGTTTCTTGTACATGTTTTTAGTGGGTGTTCTTAGGATGTTATATGGAGGAAACCCCATGTGAGCACAGGTAGAACATGCACAAAAACGTGCCGCACAAAAACGACAATTACTGTTTAACGTCAAAAGGTAGTGGGCTGAAAAACGTCCAAAAGCAATCTGTGAAATTGTCAAAGTTTACTACATGGAAACGTTCAAAAATTACAATTACTATGTTGAAAATGTCCAAATAAAATGAAAAACTTCTATCACCAACATGCTATGCCGAAAAACATCCAGAAACATAATACACTGATTATTGGTTAAACATTTGTCCTTTTGACGTTTGTTTCTAGATCTATGATCTCGAATCAGCTCAAGCTTTTCTCTTATAAGTTGTATTTATATTTTCTATGTGAGTCTCAAACTGTGCCTTTAAAGGACTTTCCGCGATAAAATGATCAATCAATAACTTAACGGATAAGAAGTGAGACTGAATGGATTGTGTGGTATCAGAACCAGATGTTTGAACACAAACCACAAACTAAAAAGATTTAATATTTCTAAAAATCAAGCTTTTATTCAAACAGAATTGATCTGGTGGTGGAGGGCCCACATATCGGGCAGGTGTAGGCTATGGCGGGGCTGACTTCCAGGTGTCTTGTGCTGAGCACACTCGGGGCATGCGGCTGGATGGGGCGTCTGGCTGGCCTCGCATGGGGCATTGGTTGTGGGGGGGCCCCTGCCGGCTCAATTATGTGTCGCTGTTACCCACAGTGCATTGTGGTACCTGTCCAGGTGCGGTGGCCGGCCAGGGGCAGCTCCAAGTGGTGGACCTCCAGGGCGACATGGAGCCCTGCTGCATGAGGGTCCAGGGGGTTGATCCGGAGGGTGTCGGGGCCTTCTTCCTCCCCCAGCCCCATGTTGTTGTTCTCTCCATCCTCCATCTTCTCGATGAAGTTGATCCCCTTGGCATCGTGGTCGCTCACCGTGCTCTGGGTCTCCATGGAGGACCAGGATGTTGGGCGGAGAGAGATATCTGGATATATCTGAACGCTGGACTCTACAACTAGCGGCTCCTTTGGTCTGACTGTTTACTCTTTAAATTTAGATTTTTCAGACCCCTGGCAGCAGCGCCAGGTTTGGATGTGGGTGGGGTCACATGGTGCCATGTGCTCCTACCTCCTCAGGGGGTGCTGTGGGAGGCTTAATGCCCCTGACGGGATTCTCCTCCTCAGGGCGGGATCTGCACAGGGGGTCGGCCCCGCCTGCAGGGGGCACCAGGCGGGTCGGATTGGCAGCATGTTTGTTTTGGCGGGAGGGTAGAGTCTCTTCTGGACCTCGGCGCACCACGCAACAGCCACACGCCCCTGCTGGGAGAGCGGCATGGGCCTCGAGGTGACCAGAGAGTCATCCTGGTCCAACGCCATGAAGTCCAGGTTGAAGGGCTCTGTGGTTCCAGAACCCAGAATTAGACCTGGGGGTCTTGCAGTTCAGATAGATGAGCCAGTCCTAGGGTCTGGTTCTCAGACCCAGGAGCTAAGTCCAGGTTCCAGTTCCCGGAACAAGGAGCCTATTCCAGGACCAGAACCCTGAATTAGACCCACCCCCCCCATAGGAGTCGGGTGGAGCCTGGTCGACTAGGATGCCGACGAGGACGGTGCGGGATTCAACCCCACACAGGACTGGTTAGAGGTCTCGACAGTCCAATTGATGGCGTTGTTATCAAGGAAGGTCTCGTTTTCCAGCCAGAAGATGGGGAGCCCCCATTGGCCAGGCTCGTGCCTCACATCTGAGGCTGGGCGCAAGGGCGGGGGTCCAGTGCCTCCCCCTGACTCCACCACTTGTGGTGGGTGTTGATATGCGGCTGTCACCAGGTCCCGCCACCCTTTTCACGGTCACATGACTGTGCCAGAGGAGGGGGCTGCACACCCCTCAGGATCCGTCAAGTCCAGCAGGGTCACCTCAGGGAGCGTCTCGTCCATTAGCAGGGGGGTGGCCCGCTAGGGGGTCTCTCGGGCCCTTCAGGGGAATCGGTGTGACGGCGCTGTGGAGCGGAGCCCCTCTAGGGTTGGGATGACTCCGTAGGGCCGATCCCTTGGTCCAGAGTCCCAGCTGAGAAGACCCACAGAGTTCCTGGAGCCAGGAACTGCGCAGATCCGTTCTCCTGTGGTCCAGGTCGCTCAGAACTCATGGTGGGGTCAATGAAGGCTGCCTGCGTCGCCAGATAAATCCTGAAAGCATGAATTAAACCATGTTGTTAAGGAAATTCTTCCGCAATGATCGGTGAGGTTAATCTGCCCGCTACAAGAAGACAAAACTGAGAATATCCAAGATTATTTATTCTGCAGAATAAAGAGAAAGATTCAGTACTGCTCCAAAGCAGCGCTCGGATCAATCTGATATCACAGAGAAAGACAGGAGGCTTTATACAGTAGAAACAAGGTGTGGTTTGGGTCAGAGGTCTCAGACGAGTCTGCCTTCCCCCTAACTGTCTTCCTGGCTTCCTGGCTTCCTAGAATGTAAATAACAGGTACTTGCAACCTTGACCTGGCTGAATGGGGGTTGCATGACAATGCACTTCCAGGTGTCCCCCATCTCTATAGAAGGTAAACAGGCCACGTGTGATCTGATTCTTTCAAATTAGAATTGACATTGTAGGAGCAAAACATTTCTCTTTACATGAACTCTGGGGTGTTCCTGGGAAGACAGACAAATGTTTTCAGACCCCCTTTTGGAGGTAGAGGCCTTTGTCCTCATTCAAAATAGTTGATCGTAATCATTTTTCCCTCACACTTCCTCCTCTTGTTCCTACTGGAACAACACCATAAGGAAAAATGTAATAATGCTAAAATTCCATATAATGTAATTTGGATACAATACAATTATACTTCAGAGATATCGTCCAATTCTATCTTATTGGAATCTACTAGTAAAAATAACCGCATCTGATACTAAATTTAACTATATGAACTCGTAACCAATTCCAGATATAATTCAAGGATATCTCCACCTCAAATTGGCCAAACCTCTCTTCTCACATTTGGCTGGAGAAAAGTAAAAGACCAGTAAGGGTTATCTACTATACTATGACTACTATAACGCACAGGACAAAAACCCCTGGTCATACAGAGGAAAAATCCTGTGTGGCCATTTTACAATTCTAACTAGAGAACACACACAGAAGGAAATTTATCATGAATCACATAATGAAATAAACAAAGCAAACATGGAGATTTCACTAATACATAATGCTATGAAGATTAATCAATGGTTATCACTCATCTAGTCACCATATTAGAATCATCTTACGAAAGATAGGTACCATACACGCTAGACAGCAACATTGCATTACACGCATTATCACTACAGGTATCAATATCTTTATGAGCGTAGAAATTTCCCCCTGGGATTATTAAAATATTTCTGATTCTAATTTATGGCCCCAGTGCATTTCTTAGTCAAGCAAATGGATCCCAAGTGTTAGCTTGATCTTTCATTAAAATCATCACGTAACTCCTTCATAGCTTGTATGGCTAAAGACAAATTTTCCTGATTCTACATCATTGGCAGGATTGTATGTACAGCATGACTCACCTGTCATAGCACATACACCTCCTTGAGCCTCACTCACTATGTCTACTACCATGCGATTCTGGAGAACTATCAAACGGATCGAAGTTAATTCTTGTTTAACCGCTTGTTCTGCTAATGAACAGTAACAACCTATAATGTATGATATTTAACCACTTCAAAGCTGTAGATGTACCTAGGGGCGCTAATATAGACGTAAAAAATTGTTCTGCTCCACCTACAATCCTATACTCAGCTGGAACCGATGTCACGGACATATATGCTCCTGATCGTCTTACACGTACATCTTGATGGGCCTTGGTCAGATTATACATACAGATTCAACATTGGCATAGAAAAACAGATGATCACACAGGCGTGTCCAATATTTTCCTGTTGATGGGGCATCATCCTTTTCAAGTAGAAATACTGTATTGGCATATCCTCTTCACGGGACAGAGGTTACTAGCACATATCCCGCAAGGATCGTGATCTCAGTTCACGTCCGATGATCCTCTGTTGTTGTCGTTGATCTAGTCCTCTGGAAGGTTGCAGCCTTTCTTGCAATGGGATGCGTGTACCCACGTTGGTCGTTCTGCCATCTTAACTGCCACTGCGATGGTGAGGAGGATCTGGAACGGTCCCAGGAATCTGGCGGAGTTCCAGCTTTTCCTCCGGCAGTCGCTACCCAGTTACCAGGTCAGAGGTGGTGTAGTGGTCCTTCGAGTGGGATGGGTAGGGCTGCTTTGACCTGGGCACATAGACTTAAAAAAACACTTGGGTGAGAGACACACATTTTGACAACATTGTTTCGTCTAGTGCCATGAATGTAAAATAGGGCACGTGGAATAATTCTGTAATTTCTCAAACAGTTATGTTGAATAACCGACTACAGACTCCGCACAGAGGTTTATGTATGCACCCTAGTGTGACAACAATAATATTATCACAATGTCTAATATGTAGGAGATAATGTCCATCGAATCTCGATTAGGCTACAAAACAACTGACAGTGTGTAAATTATGCTTATCAAACTAACACTTTTCAAATTTTCCTAGAACGATTTTTCGAATGTTGTCTGAACATAATCCCATCGACACAATCCATTAATAAAGTTAATCTAACAATGATAAATACTAAACTGGACAATGTGATCACTACTGGTTTACGTGATTCTTTTGTCGACAGAAGACATACTCAACCGCATTGGTCTCCTGGTCAGAAATTCATGCAGGGACAGTCGTGTCGCACCATGTGATTGTCCTCGCATTCCCATCATCACTAATGGCAGGAATGAAAACTCAGTAGAGCTTACCTTTACTGGGATTCCATTCTGAAAACGTCAATTATCACCAAACAATATTTTAATCATGACAAAGCGTCAGCTTGATAAGTCCATCATGAGGTTCCTGCATTGTTCTAAGCACAATCATTATGTTTACTTAATTCTCTAACTATATCCCTCCTTTTTGACAAATGGTACCTACCATATGTCAAACAAGTAAAACAATGGGGGGGAAAAAATAAAAACTTGTGGGAAAAAAATACAGCTCAGTACATACATAATTTAGTGCAGGATGCCTTTGAGTAAAGGAAAAAGAAAACAAGTTAGTGAGCCTGTGTCCTCATCTGTGGAGGAGACAACCATCATTAGACAGAGCATAAATTTGGAACGGCGGGTTTGTTGGCTGCATTGGCTCCAACATTTCCTATAGAGATGGGGTCAAGTACATGTATGTAATGTAAACAACACAAATAGGAAGATCAAAATGGGGGGGGTTATGACATCACAACATTAAACAGATGTTCTGTATGTCTCATCAAACAGGTACGCCTCACTTGCCTGTACATATTCATGCAATCAAAAATAAAAACAAAAAAATAGTTTACCACAGATAGAAACACAAACACAACCGGTTGTACAAAGATAGAAGGACTGTTTTATACAAAAAAACAGATGACGGACAAACAAACCAAAACAAAAAACCCTCCTTTTGTTGTACTCATGAGTTCAAAATCATTGTCGTTGAACTTTTCAAGAACTTCAGTAGCAAGATCTGGCCAAAACCACAAGAGCTATCACTGTCAAGTAATCATGTGAATCTCCATAAGAGTGAAGAAGAGAAGTTGGAGTAAGCAAAGTGAAAGTTGCACATGTCGATGATGGAGAGGAGATGTCTGAGAGAAACAAACCGGTTTGCTTCGTAGCAAGATAAAGGCTACAGCATGTAATCAATCCAATGACCCCAGCACCGAGTTTCCGAGCATAGTATGCAACAAGACGTAGTTCATTTCCATAAGATTGCAACAACACAGCTTACATTAAACCATCGTATTCATCCACAGTTAAAATAATCCAGCAAACCCAACATGGAGCTGGTGCAAAAAACTTCGAAAAACAACAAAAGGTTCTACCGTGTAATGGCTTGGCAAGCATTGCCTCGTTCCATGATCCAAAAACAACAATAACCACAACAGCCAAGAAAGGCCATGCCAGGGTGCGACCCTGAGGAGACAAAATTAAAATAAAATAAATGTCATGACTCAAATAATGTACGTTCTTTTGTGCCGGCTGGAGTTATAAGGGGAAAAAAAAATAAAAATAATAGAAACTGTAAACATCTTGTTGTAAGTATTTTAGGAATTCCTGTGTATCTATGACACAAGTAGATCAATAAACTACAATATTCTAATAAGTGTGCTGCCAGTGATAAATTCAAAAGCAGTCAAAATAAAATATCCGTAATGTGGCAAAAGAAATAATTTCTGGAGGCTCCACATAACTTCAACAACGAGTTAAGCAACTAGAGAGGGTAAAGAAAAAATGTGATTCACATACTAAAACATTTGAATATTTAGCACTCAATACTATATTCCCATTTTAATTTAATAGGTACAGTTAATAACCACAAACAATAAGCCTGGGATGTCAGCAGTCATCAATCTAATAGAACCCTAACATTATCAATATAATAGGAGCCTGACTGGCGTTGATAAAACATTTGATCAACTATCGATTTGATCTGATTAGGAAAAAAATGGAGAGGTTATTTGGCATTCCAATCAAGTTAACACCTTTTTAAAACAAATATATGACAATAACAGAGCCAGCATTCAAATTGAGACCATCTAAAACCTTGAAGGGCTATTAAAAACATATTTGTCAATCAATGAAAAAAAATCACTTTCATCTATGGGGATGGTGGCTCAGGCGGTAGAGCTGGTGGTCTAGTGATCTAAAGGTTGCTGGTTCGATCCCAGGCTCCTCCTGCTAGCATGCTGTAGTGTCCTTGAGCAAGACACTTAACCCCTAATTGCTCCTGATGGCTGCGTCCGTCAGTGTTTGAACAATTGTAAGTCGCTTTGGATAAAAGCGTCTGCTAAATGACTAAATGTAAATGTAATGTATCTATAATCTGTGCCTAATTGTGTCTCTACTTAATTATTGAATTTACAAACTATTCAAAACCTTTTCCTAAAATTTTTTGAAAATTATTTAATTTAAATTTGGCAATATTCTTAGTAGAATGTAGTATTTCTTAGAAATAATCTGTGTATTATCACAATAGACAGATTGAGAAAACAATGGCTGAGAAAACAGAGAAGCAGTCCTTATGGTAATCACACAGATATCATTTCCAGCAGGACTTCAGGTGCTCAGTCATTCCACAGCTCTCAGCTGGAGAAGAAATTCCAATTGCAGTCATTCAGTTTCATCGTGTCTGATGCAGTGACATCATTGAATCCAGTTCCAAAGAAGCACAGTTGATTAGGCTCCTCAACTGTGCACAACATATTTTCCAATTGTGCGTCTGCTGAACTTGGAGGCCAAACACTTCATGTTCGTTGGTGGAGGGGAGGATCAGCAGGAGTCAACGCTTGCATTTGATTTTCCATGACAGAAGCTTTTTCGTTGTTCAGAAAATGTCCCAAGTTTTTTCTTTTTCTATTCAGCCTGACGTTGGCCAAACTGGATCTCGTTTACAAGGTTTTTTACAGATCTTCTCGGAAATGCAGGAGTAGGCAAGTCTCTCAGCAGGATATCAGGCTTTTGGTCTCGTGTGAAAAACCCTTAAGGTGCTTAATGTATTGTTCTCATACATTATCATAAGATGAAAGGAAAAGTCTACCATGTAAGAAGCAGTGTCATAGAGATAGTCACTCCAGGGTGCTCTGACAAGAGTGTTAACACTGGAATCCTTAACTTAGCTTCTGAAGATTGTTTCAACAACTAGACTAGACAACTAGAATGTCATATTAAAATAAGAACTAATCAAGAATTATTCTGGTTGTATAATGCACTCCATAATATTTGATGCTTTTATACATTTTAACGATTGAGCTCGATATGGGATATAGAGCTCAATTCAATCAAGGTCTCTCCTTGTATATACTTGCATGCATATCATGTCAAATTTTCCTATTGAGCCTATTAAGTAATCAAATTTGCAAATCAGTTAAATACAAATAGTAATAACATCAATAATGTACAAGGACCTTTGAATGCTGGACATGTTATGGCCTTACTCATTTGTAGAGCAATTCTCTTTGATCTGATCTCTTTGTCAGTCCCTCAAGTCTTCTCAATCAGACGCAGTCACATCTGCACTGGTCAAAACTGAAAAATGCAGTCAGTGGATTTCTGCTTAAAACTGCGGAAATAAAACACTGAATAGATGGGTTGGTTAATTCATCAATATATAATTACAACAATACTCGAATCACAAGATATTTTCATGTTTAAACTTAAAAAATTTGAATGTCCAAATTGAAAATAAAAAATTATAATAATAATTATATAACATCTAAATGGCCAACGTACTTGACATTTATTCAAGCGTTTTAAATTTTTTAGTAAGCAAAGTACAAAATCTATTACCTCTCCTGTATACAAAACAAAACAATTATTCCTCTTTGTTAAACTACTTGTTAAATGTTATACTGTATATCAACATCTACCTTATTCAATGTCAAATCAAGATAACTTCTAGAGGAAGACAAACATAAAAATTAATAGTATTAATAATGTCGTTCGATCAACTTAAAATCACCAGCCCTACTTGGGAAAAACAAAAAGTAACCTGTAAGGATTTGAAACATACAAACACAGTTGTATATCACACCAAAACTAACAATTCACTCATGCAATATCATGATTTAATGTATAGTGTTCAATCTATACCATTTAGTTATTTATCATATCCTTTGATATAGAATTAACAATTTACTAATGCTTTGTGCCATTCAATTTGTTACCGCTGTAACACTGCAGACTATCCCACTGTGGGATAGATAAAGGATTATCTTATCTCAACCAGCAGATCACTTTGACACAAGAACACAAAAGGGAAAAATAAAGTAAATTTAAAAAATCAATAAATGACTCTTTATAAACCAACCAATTTTGGAATGCTTTTCCATAAATTCTATTAACAAAGCACCAACAATAGTTCTCAAAAAACAAAAATCACCATACTCCTAACCTTAGAAATACTACATAAGTGAACACCCATGACTTCCCTAACCTTCACCATAACTTCCATAACCTCCATAGCCTACATTACTTCCATAACCTTCACCATAACCTCCATAACTTTCATAAGCTCCATGGCCTCCATAACCTCTATGACCTTCATTGTAACCTTCATAACTCCCATAACTTCTGTACTTTCCATAACGTCTATAACCTCCATAACTTCCATAGCCTACATAATTTCCATAACCATCATTGAAACAACATAACTTCTATAACCTTCACCATAACAATTTAATGATCCTAAACATTTTCCAACAATTTAAAACCACAACACTATTGTCAACATCACAATCATCTCTCTAAACACAATCCAACAGTTCAAACTGTGCAATATCTAATCATACTACCACAGCATAGACCTCTGTTGTACAACATTTGACTTTTAGTAAAATTATTCAGTTCTGCAGCTTCCTCCGCTGAACCCATATCTTACTAAAATGACTTTTACGCGCACTCTTCTCCAAGTTTCATCCTAAACAAAGAATCCCAAATGCATCATGGGCAAACTTTTTCACTTTCACTGTCAAGATTAAAAAATAAAAAATAAAAATGTCCTAATTGATTTAAAACCTTACAGTATCCTTTCTAACAATCCTACCAGATATTTCAGATTATAATGCTACTTTTACACCAAGGATGTGTGAAACTAGTTTAACATGTTATGTACAGCACACATACCACGCTTATCTTGCATTTATACATTTGCTTGTTTCATTGAGATTCTATCAGCCAAGAGGCTAAACAAAACCCAAGAAGCTGTCTCTCCGAACTGACTTCTCATCCATACGTGTTCCAGAGTGATCAATCGGCCAGACACCACTTTGATCACACAGGATTTATGTGAAAGTGTTTTATACTGCAACTAGAGTCACACAGTGGGCCCTTGAACTCCGTTCTCCTCGTAACTATCCAAAACCCACTGAAAACTAGCCAGAGAGCAAGTCGCATAGCTGGATTATATATATATAAAAAAAATAAGATAAACAAACAAAAAAAAAATAAAATAAAAACCACGATCATCTCGATTGATACAATATTGGCCACGTCCACGGTTTCTTATACCGATGTATCCACTACCCTTCCTGACTACGCCGCACGCAACAGGCCATACGTCTATATGAGGGGTATGGTTTCTGAGTAAAAACCCATCATTTACTCAGGGCTATTTTCACAATAGCTTCTACTTCGATCGTCTCGATCGACAATATCTCAGTTAGTCCTCACCTTAATTTGTTCCAAGATCTCGTGTTGCTCTCTGCTGGATCTGCCAGTCATGCCAGACGACTCCATTCTCGGATGTCTCCACGGTCAGTTCCTGCCTGCCGTTGTGCACACAACCTGGGCATGAAGAGGTCCAACAGAGGCAAGCAGAGATCCTGCGACAACGCCAAACTGTTAAGGAAATTCTTCCGCAATGATCGGTGAGGTTAATCTGCCCGCTACAAGAAGACAAAACTGAGAATATCCAAGATTATTTATTCTGCAGAATAAAGAGAAAGATTCAGTACTGCTCCAAAGCAGCGCTCGGATCAATCTGATATCACAGAGAAAGACAGGAGGCTTTATACAGTAGAAACAAGGTGTGGTTTGGGTCAGAGGTCTCAGACGAGTCTGCCTTCCCCCTAACTGTCTTCCTGGCTTCCTGGCTTCCTAGAATGTAAATAACAGGTACTTGCAACCTTGACCTGGCTGAATGGGGGTTGCATGACAATGCACTTCCAGGTGTCCCCCATCTCTATAGAAGGTAAACAGGCCACGTGTGATCTGATTCTTTCATATTAGAATTGACATTGTAGGAGCAAGACATTTCTCTTTACATGAACTCTGGGGTGTTCCTGGGAAGACAGACAAATGTTTTCAGACCCCCTTTTGGAGGTAGAGGCCTTTGTCCTCATTCAAAATAGTTGATCGTAATCATTTTTCCCTCACAATGTCATGAAGAAGACACTAGACAGCAAACATGGCCGCACGCAGTACGTCGGAGCATTGTTGTTGTTTATGGAGGTTAAACCAACAGAAGTGGCCAAGAGCAGCTGGTCTGTTGGCCCATTCCAACCAGAGAATGGAGAGGGTATTCAAACCTATGTCCTGCTCAGAGGAACTGACTCCGCTATGGAACGGAGTCACAATGTGGAATTTCTCCCTCATTGCAAGATTCTCTCAAAAGAAAGTGCACATAAACAAAAATGGATGTACTTCTCCGGTGGACAGGCCAGGAGCAGCTTACACAACAGTGCCTTCAACATCCATCGCTGGTCAGACGTTTCTTGTACATGTTTTTAGTGGGTGTTCTTAGGATGTTATATGGAGGAAACCCCATGTGAGCACAGGTAGAACATGCACAAAAACGTGCCGCACAAAAACGACAATTACTGTTTAACGTCAAAAGGTAGTGGGCTGAAAAACGTCCAAAAGCAATCTGTGAAATTGTCAAAGTTTACTACATGGAAACGTTCAAAAATTACAATTACTATGTTGAAAATGTCCAAATAAAATGAAAAACTTCTATCACCAACATGCTATGCCGAAAAACATCCAGAAACATAATACACTGATTATTGGTTAAACATTTGTCCTTTTGACGTTTGTTTCTAGATCTATGATCTCGAATCAGCTCAAGCTTTTCTCTTATAAGTTGTATTTATATTTTCTATGTGAGTCTCAAACTGTGCCTTTAAAGGACTTTCCGCGATAAAATGATCAATCAATAACTTAACGGATAAGAAGTGAGACTGAATGGATTGTGTGGTATCAGAACCAGATGTTTGAACACAAACCACAAACTAAAAAGATTTAATATTTCTAAAAATCAAGCTTTTATTTAAACAGAATTGATCTGGTGGTGGAGGGCCCACATATCGGGCAGGTGTAGGCTATGGCGGGGCTGACTTCCAGGTGTCTTGTGCTGAGCACACTCGGGGCATGCGGCTGGATGGGGCGTCTGGCTGGCCTCGCATGGGGCATTGGTTGTGGGGGGGCCCCTGCCGGCTCAATTATGTGTCGCTGTTACCCACAGTGCATTGTGGTACCTGTCCAGGTGCGGTGGCCGGCCAGGGGCAGCTCCAAGTGGTGGACCTCCAGGGCGACATGGAGCCCTGCTGCATGAGGGTCCAGGGGGTTGATCCGGAGGGTGTCGGGGCCTTCTTCCTCCCCCAGCCCCATGTTGTTGTTCTCTCCATCCTCCGTCTTCTCGATGAAGTTGATCCCCTTGGCATCGTGGTCGCTCACCGTGCTCTGGGTCTCCATGGAGGACCAGGATGTAGGGCGGAGAGAGATATCTGGATATATCTGAACGCTGGACTCTACAACTAGCGGCTCCTTTGGTCTGACTGTTTACTCTTTAAATTTAGATTTTTCAGACCCCTGGCAGCAGCGCCAGGTTTGGATGTGGGTGGGGTCACATGGTGCCATGTGCTCCTACCTCCTCAGGGGGTGCTGTGGGAGGCTTAATGCCCCTGACGGGATTCTCCTCCTCAGGGCGGGATCTGCACAGGGGGTCGGCCCCGCCTGCAGGGGGCACCAGGCGGGTCGGATTGGCAGCATGTTTGTTTTGGCAGCATGTTTGTTTTGGCGGGAGGGTAGAGTCTCTTCTGGACCTCGGCGCACCACGCAACAGCCACACGCCCCTGCTGGGAGAGCGGCATGGGCCTCGAGGTGACCAGCGAGTCATCCTGGTCCAACGCCATGAAGTCCAGGTTGAAGGGCTCTGTGGTTCCAGAACCCAGAATTAGACCTGGGGGTCTTGCAGTTCAGATAGATGAGCCAGTCCTAGGGTCTGGTTCTCAGACCCAGGAGCTAAGTCCAGGTTCCAGTTCCCGGAACAAGGAGCCTATTCCAGGACCAGAACCCTGAATTAGACCCACCCCCCCCACAGGAGTCGGGTGGAGCCTGGTCGACTAGGATGCCGACGAGGACGGTGCGGGATTCAACCCCACACAGGACTGGTTAGAGGTCTCGACAGTCCAATTGATGGCGTTGTTATCAAGGAAGGTCTCGTTTTCCAGCCAGAAGATGGGGAGCCCCCATTGGCCAGGCTCGTGCCTCACATCTGAGGCTGGGCGCAAGGGCGGGGGTCCAGTGCCTCCCCCTGACTCCACCACTTGTGGTGGGTGTTGATATGCGGCTGTCACCAGGTCCCGCCACCCTTTTCACGGTCACATGACTGTGCCAGAGGAGGGGGCTGCACACCCCTCAGGATCCGTCAAGTCCAGCAGGGTCACCTCAGGGAGCGTCTCGTCCATTAGCAGGGGGGTGGCCCGCTAGGGGGTCTCTCGGGCCCTTCAGGGGAATCGGTGTGACGGCGCTGTGGAGCGGAGCCCCTCTAGGGTTGGGATGACTCCGTAGGGCCGATCCCTTGGTCCAGAGTCCCAGCTGAGAAGACCCACAGAGTTCCTGGAGCCAGGAACTGCGCAGATCCGTTCTCCTGTGGTCCAGGTCGCTCAGAACTCATGGTGGGGTCAATGAAGGCTGCCTGCGTCGCCAGATAAATCCTGAAAGCATGAATTAAACCATGTCATGAAGAAGACACTAGACAGCAAACATGGCCGCACGCAGTACGTCGGAGCATTGTTGTTGTTTATGGAGGTTAAACCAACAGAAGTGGCCAAGAGCAGCTGGTCTGTTGGCCCATTCCAACCAGAGAATGGAGAGGGTATTCAAACCTATGTCCTGCTCAGAGGAACTGACTCCGCTATGGAACGGAGTCACAATGTGGAATTTCTCCCTCATTGCAAGATTCTCTCAAAAGAAAGTGCACATAAACAAAAATGGATTTACTTCTCCGGTGGACAGGCCAGGAGCAGCTTACACAACAGTGCCTTCAACATCCATCGCTGGTCAGACGTTTCTTGTACATGTTTTTAGTGGGTGTTCTTAGGATGTTATATGGAGGAAACCCCATGTGAGCACAGGTAGAACATGCACAAAAACGACAATTACTGTTTAACGTCAAAAGGTAGTGGGCTGAAAAACGTCCAAAAGCAATCTGTGAAATTGTCAAAGTTTACTACATGGAAACGTTCAAAAATTACAATTACTATGTTGAAAATGTCCAAATAAAATGAAAAACTTCTATCACCAACATGCTATGCCGAAAAACATCCAGAAACATAATACACTGATTATTGGTTAAACATTTGTCCTTTTGACGTTTGTTTCTAGATCTATGATCTCGAATCAGCTCAAGCTTTTCTCTTATAAGTTGTATTTATATTTTCTATGTGAGTCTCAAACTGTGCCTTTAAAGGACTTTCCGCGATAAAATGATCAATCAATAACTTAACGGATAAGAAGTGAGACTGAATGGATTGTGTGGTATCAGAACCAGATGTTTGAACACAAACCACAAACTAAAAAGATTTAATATTTCTAAAAATCAAGCTTTTATTTAAACAGAATTGATCTGGTGGTGGAGGGCCCACATATCGGGCAGGTGTAGGCTATGGCGGGGCTGACTTCCAGGTGTCTTGTGCTGAGCACACTCGGGGCATGCGGCTGGATGGGGCGTCTGGCTGGCCTCGCATGGGGCATTGGTTGTGGGGGGGCCCCTGCCGGCTCAATTATGTGTCGCTGTTACCCACAGTGCATTGTGGTACCTGTCCAGGTGCGGTGGCCGGCCAGGGGCAGCTCCAAGTGGTGGACCTCCAGGGCGACATGGAGCCCTGCTGCATGAGGGTCCAGGGGGTTGATCCGGAGGGTGTCGGGGCCTTCTTCCTCCCCCAGCCCCATGTTGTTGTTCTCTCCATCCTCCGTCTTCTCGATGAAGTTGATCCCCTTGGCATCGTGGTCGCTCACCGTGCTCTGGGTCTCCATGGAGGACCAGGATGTAGGGCGGAGAGAGATATCTGGATATATCTGAACGCTGGACTCTACAACTAGCGGCTCCTTTGGTCTGACTGTTTACTCTTTAAATTTAGATTTTTCAGACCCCTGGCAGCAGCGCCAGGTTTGGATGTGGGTGGGGTCACATGGTGCCATGTGCTCCTACCTCCTCAGGGGGTGCTGTGGGAGGCTTAATGCCCCTGACGGGATTCTCCTCCTCAGGGCGGGATCTGCACAGGGGGTCGGCCCCGCCTGCAGGGGGCACCAGGCGGGTCGGATTGGCAGCATGTTTGTTTTGGCAGCATGTTTGTTTTGGCGGGAGGGTAGAGTCTCTTCTGGACCTCGGCGCACCACGCAACAGCCACACGCCCCTGCTGGGAGAGCGGCATGGGCCTCGAGGTGACCAGCGAGTCATCCTGGTCCAACGCCATGAAGTCCAGGTTGAAGGGCTCTGTGGTTCCAGAACCCAGAATTAGACCTGGGGGTCTTGCAGTTCAGATAGATGAGCCAGTCCTAGGGTCTGGTTCTCAGACCCAGGAGCTAAGTCCAGGTTCCAGTTCCCGGAACAAGGAGCCTATTCCAGGACCAGAACCCTGAATTAGACCCACCCCCCCCACAGGAGTCGGGTGGAGCCTGGTCGACTAGGATGCCGACGAGGACGGTGCGGGATTCAACCCCACACAGGACTGGTTAGAGGTCTCGACAGTCCAATTGATGGCGTTGTTATCAAGGAAGGTCTCGTTTTCCAGCCAGAAGATGGGGAGCCCCCATTGGCCAGGCTCGTGCCTCACATCTGAGGCTGGGCGCAAGGGCGGGGGTCCAGTGCCTCCCCCTGACTCCACCACTTGTGGTGGGTGTTGATATGCGGCTGTCACCAGGTCCCGCCACCCTTTTCACGGTCACATGACTGTGCCAGAGGAGGGGGCTGCACACCCCTCAGGATCCGTCAAGTCCAGCAGGGTCACCTCAGGGAGCGTCTCATCCATTAGCAGGGGGGTGGCCCGCTAGGGGGTCTCTCGGGCCCTTCAGGGGAATCGGTGTGACGGCGCTGTGGAGCGGAGCCCCTCTAGGGTTGGGATGACTCCGTAGGGCCGATCCCTTGGTCCAGAGTCCCAGCTGAGAAGACCCACAGAGTTCCTGGAGCCAGGAACTGCGCAGATCCGTTCTCCTGTGGTCCAGGTCGCTCAGAACTCATGGTGGGGTCAATGAAGGCTGCCTGCGTCGCCAGATAAATCCTGAAAGCATGAATTAAACCATGTCATGAAGAAGACACTAGACAGCAAACATGGCCGCACGCAGTACGTCGGAGCATTGTTGTTGTTTATGGAGGTTAAACCAACAGAAGTGGCCAAGAGCAGCTGGTCTGTTGGCCCATTCCAACCAGAGAATGGAGAGGGTATTCAAACCTATGTCCTGCTCAGAGGAACTGACTCCGCTATGGAACGGAGTCACAATGTGGAATTTCTCCCTCATTGCAAGATTCTCTCAAAAGAAAGTGCACATAAACAAAAATGGATGTACTTCTCCGGTGGACAGGCCAGGAGCAGCTTACACAACAGTGCCTTCAACATCCATCGCTGGTCAGACGTTTCTTGTACATGTTTTTAGTGGGTGTTCTTAGGATGTTATATGGAGGAAACCCCATGTGAGCACAGGTAGAACATGCACAAAAACGACAATTACTGTTTAACGTCAAAAGGTAGTGGGCTGAAAAACGTCCAAAAGCAATCTGTGAAATTGTCAAAGTTTACTACATGGAAACGTTCAAAAATTACAATTACTATGTTGAAAATGTCCAAATAAAATGAAAAACTTCTATCACCAACATGCTATGCCGAAAAACATCCAGAAACATAATACACTGATTATTGGTTAAACATTTGTCCTTTTGACGTTTGTTTCTAGATCTATGATCTCGAATCAGCTCAAGCTTTTCTCTTATAAGTTGTATTTATATTTTCTATGTGAGTCTCAAACTGTGCCTTTAAAGGACTTTCCGCGATAAAATGATCAATCAATAACTTAACGGATAAGAAGTGAGACTGAATGGATTGTGTGGTATCAGAACCAGATGTTTGAACACAAACCACAAACTAAAAAGATTTAATATTTCTAAAAATCAAGCTTTTATTTAAACAGAATTGATCTGGTGGTGGAGGGCCCACATATCCGGCAGGTGTAGGCTATGGCGGGGCTGACTTCCAGGTGTCTTGTGCTGAGCACACTCGGGGCATGCGGCTGGATGGGGCGTCTGGCTGGCCTCGCATGGGGCATTGGTTGTGGGGGGGCCCCTGCCGGCTCAATTATGTGTCGCTGTTACCCACAGTGCATTGTGGTACCTGTCCGGGTGCGGTGGCCGGCCAGGGGCAGCTCCAAGTGGTGGACCTCCAGGGCGACATGGAGCCCTGCTGCATGAGGGTCCAGGGGGTTGATCCGGAGGGTGTCGGGGCCTTCTTCCTCCCCCAGCCCCATGTTGTTGTTCTCTCCATCCTCCGTCTTCTCGATGAAGTTGATCCCCTTGGCATCGTGGTCGCTCACCGTGCTCTGGGTCTCCATGGAGGACCAGGATGTAGGGCGGAGAGAGATATCTGGATATATCTGAACGCTGGACTCTACAACTAGCGGATCCTTTGGTCTGACTGTTTACTCTTTAAATTTAGATTTTTCAGACCCCTGGCAGCAGCGCCAGGTTTGGATGTGGGTGGGGTCACATGGTGCCATGTGCTCCTACCTCCTCAGGGGGTGCTGTGGGAGGCTTAATGCCCCTGACGGGATTCTCCTCCTCAGGGCGGGATCTGCACAGGGGGTCGGCCCCGCCTGCAGGGGGCACCAGGCGGGTCGGATTGGCAGCATGTTTGTTTTGGCAGCATGTTTGTTTTGGCGGGAGGGTAGAGTCTCTTCTGGACCTCGGCGCACCACGCAACAGCCACACGCCCCTGCTGGGAGAGCGGCATGGGCCTCGAGGTGACCAGCGAGTCATCCTGGTCCAACGCCATGAAGTCCAGGTTGAAGGGCTCTGTGGTTCCAGAACCCAGAATTAGACCTGGGGGTCTTGCAGTTCAGATAGATGAGCCAGTCCTAGGGTCTGGTTCTCAGACCCAGGAGCTAAGTCCAGGTTCCAGTTCCCGGAACAAGGAGCCTATTCCAGGACCAGAACCCTGAATTAGACCCACCCCCCCCACAGGAGTCGGGTGGAGCCTGGTCGACTAGGATGCCGACGAGGACGGTGCGGGATTCAACCCCACACAGGACTGGTTAGAGGTCTCGACAGTCCAATTGATGGCGTTGTTATCAAGGAAGGTCTCGTTTTCCAGCCAGAAGATGGGGAGCCCCCATTGGCCAGGCTCGTGCCTCACATCTGAGGCTGGGCGCAAGGGCGGGGGTCCAGTGCCTCCCCCTGACTCCACCACTTGTGGTGGGTGTTGATATGCGGCTGTCACCAGGTCCCGCCACCCTTTTCACGGTCACATGACTGTGCCAGAGGAGGGGGCTGCACACCCCTCAGGATCCGTCAAGTCCAGCAGGGTCACCTCAGGGAGCGTCTCGTCCATTAGCAGGGGGGTGGCCCGCTAGGGGGTCTCTCGGGCCCTTCAGGGGAATCGGTGTGACGGCGCTGTGGAGCGGAGCCCCTCTAGGGTTGGGATGACTCCGTAGGGCCGATCCCTTGGTCCAGAGTCCCAGCTGAGAAGACCCACAGAGTTCCTGGAGCCAGGAACTGCGCAGAT
Organism: Zeus faber; assembly: GCF_960531495.2. Classification (NCBI taxonomy): domain Eukaryota; kingdom Metazoa; phylum Chordata; class Actinopteri; order Zeiformes; family Zeidae; genus Zeus; species Zeus faber. Next base: position 24,321,615 of record NC_137207.1, read on the forward strand.
CCGTTCTCCTGTGGTCCAGGTCGCTCAGAACTCATGGTGGGGTCAATGAAGGCTGCCTGCGTCGCCAGATAAATCCTGAAAGCATGAATTAAACCATGTCATGAAGAAGACACTAGACAGCAAACATGGCCGCACGCAGTACGTCGGAGCATTGTTGTTGTTTATGGAGGTTAAACCAACAGAAGTGGCCAAGAGCAGCTGGTCTGTTGGCCCATTCCAACCAGAGAATGGAGAGGGTATTCAAACCTATGTCCTGCTCAGAGGAACTGACTCCGCTATGGAACGGAGTCACAATGTGGAATTTCTCCCTCATTGCAAGATTCTCTCAAAAGAAAGTGCACATAAACAAAAATGGATGTACTTCTCCGGTGGACAGGCCAGGAGCAGCTTACACAACAGTGCCTTCAACATCCATCGCTGGTCAGACGTTTCTTGTACATGTTTTTAGTGGGTGTTCTTAGGATGTTATATGGAGGAAACCCCATGTGAGCACAGGTAGAACATGCACAAAAACGACAATTACTGTTTAACGTCAAAAGGTAGTGGGCTGAAAAACGTCCAAAAGCAATCTGTGAAATTGTCAAAGTTTACTACATGGAAACGTTCAAAAATTACAATTACTATGTTGAAAATGTCCAAATAAAATGAAAAACTTCTATCACCAACATGCTATGCCGAAAAACATCCAGAAACATAATACACTGATTATTGGTTAAACATTTGTCCTTTTGACGTTTGTTTCTAGATCTATGATCTCGAATCAGCTCAAGCTTTTCTCTTATAAGTTGTATTTATATTTTCTATGTGAGTCTCAAACTGTGCCTTTAAAGGACTTTCCGCGATAAAATGATCAATCAATAACTTAACGGATAAGAAGTGAGACTGAATGGATTGTGTGGTATCAGAACCAGATGTTTGAACACAAACCACAAACTAAAAAGATTTAATATTTCTAAAAATCAAGCTTTTATTTAAACAGAATTGATCTGGTGGTGGAGGGCCCACATATCCGGCAGGTGTAGGCTATGGCGGGGCTGACTTCCAGGTGTCTTGTGCTGAGCACACTCGGGGCATGCGGCTGGATGGGGCGTCTGGCTGGCCTCGCATGGGGCATTGGTTGTGGGGGGGCCCCTGCCGGCTCAATTATGTGTCGCTGTTACCCACAGTGCATTGTGGTACCTGTCCGGGTGCGGTGGCCGGCCAGGGGCAGCTCCAAGTGGTGGACCTCCAGGGCGACATGGAGCCCTGCTGCATGAGGGTCCAGGGGGTTGATCCGGAGGGTGTCGGGGCCTTCTTCCTCCCCCAGCCCCATGTTGTTGTTCTCTCCATCCTCCGTCTTCTCGATGAAGTTGATCCCCTTGGCATCGTGGTCGCTCACCGTGCTCTGGGTCTCCATGGAGGACCAGGATGTAGGGCGGAGAGAGATATCTGGATATATCTGAACGCTGGACTCTACAACTAGCGGATCCTTTGGTCTGACTGTTTACTCTTTAAATTTAGATTTTTCAGACCCCTGGCAGCAGCGCCAGGTTTGGATGTGGGTGGGGTCACATGGTGCCATGTGCTCCTACCTCCTCAGGGGGTGCTGTGGGAGGCTTAATGCCCCTGACGGGATTCTCCTCCTCAGGGCGGGATCTGCACAGGGGGTCGGCCCCGCCTGCAGGGGGCACCAGGCGGGTCGGATTGGCAGCATGTTTGTTTTGGCAGCATGTTTGTTTTGGCGGGAGGGTAGAGTCTCTTCTGGACCTCGGCGCACCACGCAACAGCCACACGCCCCTGCTGGGAGAGCGGCATGGGCCTCGAGGTGACCAGCGAGTCATCCTGGTCCAACGCCATGAAGTCCAGGTTGAAGGGCTCTGTGGTTCCAGAACCCAGAATTAGACCTGGGGGTCTTGCAGTTCAGATAGATGAGCCAGTCCTAGGGTCTGGTTCTCAGACCCAGGAGCTAAGTCCAGGTTCCAGTTCCCGGAACAAGGAGCCTATTCCAGGACCAGAACCCTGAATTAGACCCACCCCCCCCACAGGAGTCGGGTGGAGCCTGGTCGACTAGGATGCCGACGAGGACGGTGCGGGATTCAACCCCACACAGGACTGGTTAGAGGTCTCGACAGTCCAATTGATGGCGTTGTTATCAAGGAAGGTCTCGGAAACCCCATGTGAGCACAGGTAGAACATGCACAAAAACGACAATTACTGTTTAACGTCAAAAGGTAGTGGGCTGAAAAACGTCCAAAAGCAATCTGTGAAATTGTCAAAGTTTACTACATGGAAACGTTCAAAAATTACAATTACTATGTTGAAAATGTCCAAATAAAATGAAAAACTTCTATCACCAACATGCTATGCCGAAAAACATCCAGAAACATAATACACTGATTATTGGTTAAACATTTGTCCTTTTGACGTTTGTTTCTAGATCTATGATCTCGAATCAGCTCAAGCTTTTCTCTTATAAGTTGTATTTATATTTTCTATGTGAGTCTCAAACTGTGCCTTTAAAGGACTTTCCGCGATAAAATGATCAATCAATAACTTAACGGATAAGAAGTGAGACTGAATGGATTGTGTGGTATCAGAACCAGATGTTTGAACACAAACCACAAACTAAAAAGATTTAATATTTCTAAAAATCAAGCTTTTATTTAAACAGAATTGATCTGGTGGTGGAGGGCCCACATATCCGGCAGGTGTAGGCTATGGCGGGGCTGACTTCCAGGTGTCTTGTGCTGAGCACACTCGGGGCATGCGGCTGGATGGGGCGTCTGGCTGGCCTCGCATGGGGCATTGGTTGTGGGGGGGCCCCTGCCGGCTCAATTATGTGTCGCTGTTACCCACAGTGCATTGTGGTACCTGTCCGGGTGCGGTGGCCGGCCAGGGGCAGCTCCAAGTGGTGGACCTCCAGGGCGACATGGAGCCCTGCTGCATGAGGGTCCAGGGGGTTGATCCGGAGGGTGTCGGGGCCTTCTTCCTCCCCCAGCCCCATGTTGTTGTTCTCTCCATCCTCCGTCTTCTCGATGAAGTTGATCCCCTTGGCATCGTGGTCGCTCACCGTGCTCTGGGTCTCCATGGAGGACCAGGATGTAGGGCGGAGAGAGATATCTGGATATATCTGAACGCTGGACTCTACAACTAGCGGATCCTTTGGTCTGACTGTTTACTCTTTAAATTTAGATTTTTCAGACCCCTGGCAGCAGCGCCAGGTTTGGATGTGGGTGGGGTCACATGGTGCCATGTGCTCCTACCTCCTCAGGGGGTGCTGTGGGAGGCTTAATGCCCCTGACGGGATTCTCCTCCTCAGGGCGGGATCTGCACAGGGGGTCGGCCCCGCCTGCAGGGGGCACCAGGCGGGTCGGATTGGCAGCATGTTTGTTTTGGCAGCATGTTTGTTTTGGCGGGAGGGTAGAGTCTCTTCTGGACCTCGGCGCACCACGCAACAGCCACACGCCCCTGCTGGGAGAGCGGCATGGGCCTCGAGGTGACCAGCGAGTCATCCTGGTCCAACGCCATGAAGTCCAGGTTGAAGGGCTCTGTGGTTCCAGAACCCAGAATTAGACCTGGGGGTCTTGCAGTTCAGATAGATGAGCCAGTCCTAGGGTCTGGTTCTCAGACCCAGGAGCTAAGTCCAGGTTCCAGTTCCCGGAACAAGGAGCCTATTCCAGGACCAGAACCCTGAATTAGACCCACCCCCCCCACAGGAGTCGGGTGGAGCCTGGTCGACTAGGATGCCGACGAGGACGGTGCGGGATTCAACCCCACACAGGACTGGTTAGAGGTCTCGACAGTCCAATTGATGGCGTTGTTATCAAGGAAGGTCTCGTTTTCCAGCCAGAAGATGGGGAGCCCCCATTGGCCAGGCTCGTGCCTCACATCTGAGGCTGGGCGCAAGGGCGGGGGTCCAGTGCCTCCCCCTGACTCCACCACTTGTGGTGGGTGTTGATATGCGGCTGTCACCAGGTCCCGCCACCCTTTTCACGGTCACATGACTGTGCCAGAGGAGGGGGCTGCACACCCCTCAGGATCCGTCAAGTCCAGCAGGGTCACCTCAGGGAGCGTCTCGTCCATTAGCAGGGGGGTGGCCCGCTAGGGGGTCTCTCGGGCCCTTCAGGGGAATCGGTGTGACGGCGCTGTGGAGCGGAGCCCCTCTAGGGTTGGGATGACTCCGTAGGGCCGATCCCTTGGTCCAGAGTCCCAGCTGAGAAGACCCACAGAGTTCCTGGAGCCAGGAACTGCGCAGATCCGTTCTCCTGTGGTCCAGGTCGCTCAGAACTCATGGTGGGGTCAATGAAGGCTGCCTGCGTCGCCAGATAAATCCTGAAAGCATGAATTAAACCATGTCATGAAGAAGACACTAGACAGCAAACATGGCCGCACGCAGTACGTCGGAGCATTGTTGTTGTTTATGGAGGTTAAACCAACAGAAGTGGCCAAGAGCAGCTGGTCTGTTGGCCCATTCCAACCAGAGAATGGAGAGGGTATTCAAACCTATGTCCTGCTCAGAGGAACTGACTCCGCTATGGAACGGAGTCACAATGTGGAATTTCTCCCTCATTGCAAGATTCTCTCAAAAGAAAGTGCACATAAACAAAAATGGATGTACTTCTCCGGTGGACAGGCCAGGAGCAGCTTACACAACAGTGCCTTCAACATCCATCGCTGGTCAGACGTTTCTTGTACATGTTTTTAGTGGGTGTTCTTAGGATGTTATATGGAGGAAACCCCATGCAACCGCAACACAGAAAGGCACCTAATCAGGAGATACCCTCCAGAGCGCGGTGCCAACACCGCCCCCAGGCAGGAATCAAACCCAGGATCTTTGTGCTGTGAGGCAGTTCAATGTGCTACCGTGCCGCACAAAAACGACAATTACTGTTTAACGTCAAAAGGCAGTGGGCTGAAAAACGTCCAAAAGCAATCTGTGAAATTGTCAAAGTTTACTACATGGAAACGTTCAAAAATTACAATTACTATGTTGAAAATGTCCAAATAAAATGAAAAACTTCTATAACCAACATGCTATGCCGAAAAACATCCAGAAACATAGTACACTGTCGGAAAAAGTTAAAATATACTACACTGAAAAACCGCCAAATGCGACATCTTATACTATGTCAAACATTTAAACTATACTACTAGGAAAAACATCCAAAAACAGCTTACTATGTCAAAATCTAACAATATATATTATGTTGAAAAACGATGTACTATACTATGTCGGAAAAACTTAAAATATACTACGTGGAAAATATCCAAAAAACGCCATACATTACTATGTGAATTTTTTTTTTTTTTTTCAAACCATGGGTCCGAAAAAAAAAAAGTGCTGAGAATGAGAAGCAGATGATGTCCATTGACTTAAAGCGCGAAATAATAGAAAAACATGAGCGAGGTGTGCGTGTGATGGAATTGGCGAGGCAGTACGAGCGTAGTACTTCTACGATATGTACCAAACTGAAGCAGAAAGAGACGATAAAGGGTATTACATCAGCCAAGGGCGTTAAAATAATGTCTAAGCTACGGACCGCCATCCATGAAAAGATGGAGAATCTGCTGTTGGTGTGGTTGACGGATAAGTAGCTCGCAGGAGATAGCATGCCAGAGGGTATCATCTGCAAGAAGGCAAAAATGATCTATACATTTTTATTTTAAACAATATTTGTTATTTATAAATACTTTTATTTAAAACCACATAACAGTTTTTTGGGGGGGCTGGAACAGATTAATGGCATTTCAAATAATTTCAATGGGGAAAATTGATTTGCTATATGAGCAGATTGAATTACAAGCTCTGTCACAGAATGAATTAAACTCAAGACTCACTAAGTCAAAGAACCACAAAACGACACTATACATACATACACAATGACAAAAAACAAAAGTAAAGTACACTGAAAAAAATCCAAAAGCAAAATACTGTCAAAATATGCAACATGGAAAAATGTCAAACGACACTGTCAAATAACACAAATATAGTTTACCGAAAAACATCAAACAAGATACTATAGACTATGTTGAAAATGTCAATAAAAATCCAAACATGACATACTATGTCAAAAAACGTCAAAATATAGCACGCCTGGAAAAAGCCTTTTAAGGACGTGGTCAAGTGAACCCAAACGCAGGACACACAGTTTTAGGAGTTTGTACATGGGTTTAATGTGTAGACAGGGAATCAGGAACAGGCAGGGACTCACAAACAGGGAATCAGGAGCAGAGGAGCCGGCGGATAATCAGGAACCAAGAGTTCAGGGTGCGCACACACCCAGGGAAACATGCAGGAACAAACCCTAACACATGCAACGATCCGACCCCGACAGAGTGAATGGGACCAGGTTAAATTCAGAAGGAGTGACGAGGAAGGTGAAGACAGGTGGTGAGATTATTAACTGGGGACAGGCGTGCAGTGACAGGGATGTGACGCCAGACAGACGGAGAGAGCCAGAGGGAGACAGATAGACCTGCAGACAGGCAGGGAATCAAGGCAGGGCAGGATCCTAACAAATCCAAAAATGACAAACTATACTATGTCAAAAAAAAAAGTCCCAATATATACGATACAGGAAAAACGTCAAAAAATGCTATTATGTCGAAAAACGTCACAATAACACATAAAACACATTAAAACAAGGACAACATGAGTGAAACGCCAAACAAAGCATGCTTCAGGTCATTCGAATGAGTTAGGGAGTACGGCCACACACTTGATTGTCCTTTTAACCATGATTTTAAATTCATTTTAAATGAATGATACGTGTTGGCAGACTGTTTCATCCGTCACAAAGGCAAAGCTCCGCTGATTGCTGTGCACATCGCCAATATCATAATAAACAAAGAAAGAATAACACAACAAGAGCATTCATATCAGTATTATCTCGCTATGGGTTTTTTCGCACCCAGGGAAATTTTTTCATCGCTCTCCGAACTTTTGGAGGAACCGTCCCTTTTGTGTTGCGTCCACGCCGCAGGAACTAGGAACGATCGTAGGATCTTAGAACGCTGTTTTTGGGGGACCTTCTTAGCTCCTACTCCAGGGCAGGGACCAACCCGCACAGGAGGAAACGTTAGTGATGTAAGTGCACAGTGATTGGTCGAACACATGCGCTGATGCAGCGCCGGCGAAACCATGAAAGAGCGTAACAAGCAACAACCTAAGCCAAAAATAAGTCGCTTCATTTCGAGTAAACATGTCTTTATTCACACACAATTTATTCCCAAAACATCAATTGTGTGTAATGCAAAAAAATAAAAACGGCGCCTGTCTGGCCAGACCTCGCCGGGGCGAGCCGTACTCGGTAAGGGCAAGGTACGCTCGTACACTCTGCACCAATAAAAAACAGTATTTTAATTGTAGTAGTATTTATTTCATTTTCCAACATGAATTGAATGAAACCAAATTCCCCGTTTCGTGTCCCGCTGCGTGTCCTTGCCTTACGAAAGTCGGATCAAACTCTCAAATTACGTCTCGTGGATGTAACGAGTGAAATGTGGGACGTGACTTTGGAGAACGCCGGAGACACAAATGACGACACAACTAGAATCACCGCGTCGCATTAGTACGTCTCCACCAACCAATCAAGTTGCAGTTTACATCCATGTCTGTCCAGACATCAGATAATATATGTAGTGAAGACTTTGAGGAGTTTTTGACAAAAGGTAGGTGTATTTTTTTGGCAAAATGGAGTTTATCAATATATTGACAGGTATGTTTCCAGCGAGAAACGTGTTGGTCTTCACTAAGAGACTGTTTCAACAGACGACTGATGTCAATTCATCATTTTATCCCGTTAGAAATCCGTGTGAAATTCTGTCTTAATTGGCAAACGAATGATTGAGTTATGGCCAAAAACGTGTTTTGTGACGTCACAGCGACTTTGCCCTCCGACCGCCAAAATGGAATCAGTTCATCCAGTTCCAAGCGGACGGACGGACTGACAACCCAACGGCATGACGCCACGGCCCTGGCCGGCGCCGAGGCACAAAAACACAAAGGGGGCATTTGGGTTTTTTTCGGCCGTATATTTTTGGGGTGACGAATCATATTGGAATGGAATTCAAAGACGTGCTCCAAGGAATGAACAGTGGACAGGACGCTATGGAGGGAGGGAGGGAGGGGCCTACGCCCAAATCAATCAAACACTTTTGTTTTTGCCTTTTTTTATCTCAATAAGTCGCACTACCTCCGGGCGGCGGGCGGGGCACGTGCAGTGGCCGTCCAGAGCGTGCACGCCGCCGGTCACACCGCAGCCCGTGTCAGGCGGGCTGCAGTGTGACCCCCCCCCACACACACACACACACACACACATACACTGGGGCCATTGTCTGGGGGCCCCGGCGCGCTGAGGTCATGGCTGGTGCCGGGAGGGAAGGGAGCCTGCTTCAGCATCACAGCACAGACTGAAAAGACAGACATGAGGATGGTAAGAAGCGCTCTCTCTCCTCTTCACCTTTTATTTATCTCTACATTTTACAGAGCAGCAAATTGGTTTGATTTTGCGAGTGCGGGACTTCAACTCCTGTTTTAACTAAATAAATATATAATATATCAAAATGTAATTAACGTACTGTATTATTAACAAATATACATAAATTAACATAATGATGAATTAAAGTATTTAAAGAATTCAAGTACCATATACATTTCCAGAATATGTTCTCAAATCCTTTGAAAGTGGCTTTAATGTTGCTCACCGTGTGTTCCCAGACCGACCGCTTTGGGGAGATGGCCCTCGCTCTTTTCGGGGCCTTCGCTGTGTCCTCGGCGCTCCTGGGGGGGTCCTCGGCCACGGAAGGTGAGGCTGGGGGGTGGGTCAGTCTAATGAAAGCATCCGATTGTGCGTTTCAAGGAACGGTCCACCATTGTAGGCATTGGAAAGGTAAAACAATTTGAAAATAAAGTCCGATGTCATGTCAAATCCCTCGTTCGTTCTACAGCACACACAACCCACATCCTTCATTTGGCAAATCTCTCTCGAAAATAAAAAGGAAAACAAGCCCCGAATTGAATTCCATGTGGCTGCCATTCTTGAACCTCCCAAACAATCAATGCTTGCCATCTTCTAGTCCATGTGGGCCTCTACTTTAAGTTTTAAAGATCCAAGATTTCCATATATCTGGACATAATTAAGATACCTTGCAGCCAATCAGACTCGAGTATTCAGCCACATGGAGGGAAGCGACCAGCTCTCCAGGGTCAGAGTGCGAAAATACAAAATGCAAAGTTGTTCAAATATTTTTAAAATCATTAGGTGGGAAAAGATAACAATCTTATCGTAAACTTGATCCAAATCAACGCAAGTGGTCATTTATGAATGTTTTTTTTTTAATCCAACAAAACATTTCACACACATTTCGCTCGAAGGGCCATTAAAAAAATATATTTGGATCGTTCCCGAAACAAAGCGCCTGCCTATGAGTGCATCCCTGCCATCCGCCCTGGAAACACAACCCACACCTCGGCATCAAACCCTGGTCGTGTTGTGCTCACCTGGGCGTTTTTGTTGTGTCCGTCGCTCCAGTGGGCCTGAACCGCAAGGTGCTGCTGTTCCCCTACGAGACGGATTTCAGCTTCGTGGCGCTCACGCCCCAGAAGGACATGGAGCTGCGGGCCTTCACGCTGTGCATGCGCCTGGCCACCGAGCTGCAGGGCGAGCGGCAGGTCATCCTGTTCGCCTACCGCACCACGGACTACGACGAGCTCAACGTCTGGCGCGAGAAGGACGGGCGCGTCTCCTTGTACCTGAGCGGGGACGGCGTCTCCTTCCACCTGCCGCCCATCTCCACCTTCCGCACCAGCCTCTGCCTCACCTGGGAGTCCCGCCGGGGCCTCGCCGCCTTCTGGGCCGACGGCAGGCGCAGCACCTACCAGGTGTACAAGCCCGGGCACTTCGTCCGTCCCAAGGGCACCGTGCTCCTGGGCCAGGACCCGGACAAACACCTGGGAGACCTGGAGGCCGTGCAGAGCTTCGTGGGCGAGATGACGGACCTCAACATGTGGGACTACGTGCTGTCGCGGAGCATGATCCAGGCCTGGTACTACGGCCACAGGGTGCCCAAGGGGAACGTCTTCGACTGGGCCACCATCCAGTACGAGCTCAACGGGAACGTCATGGTGGTGGAGGACGACTGACGGGGTGCGCAGTCCGGAGGGGGGAGAGACGGGGAGATGGGGGCCGGGTCTATCCTGCTGTGGGCATCAGCGGTAAGTTTGGGACGAAGTCTAAATTAGAAGGACGGGGCTGTTCGCCCGGCTCAATGGATGGCTGCACTATTTCGGCGGGGTGAACTCTCCATTTTGACAAAGGGAAACCGACATTATAGTCCCATGTGTCTTTTAGTGTGTTTGTTATAAGTCACAGTAATACCACAACTTATTTCAAACTATTTTTTGTAATCGTGGCAGTACAGCCAGAGCCTAACATTGGTTACAGCAGATTGACAGAAGGAAGTGACACAACTTCCTGTTTGTAGTTTATGTTTGTGCGGATGCAGCTAAAAGTGCAGATTTGCAGAAGTGCGATAGAGTAAAAAAAAAAACGAACGCTGGAGAAACCTGATTAAAATGCATGTTTTGCGACCACAAGACCGTCTGACAATAGTGTGAGTTCCCATTTTCAAAAAGGAGCCTTAATTGTTTGCCCCATTGGACTGCATGGGATCACAGTGAGAAGCTGCAGCAGAGTGGTACGTTTCTTTGACCTGGGCATAAACTTTTAACAGATTAAACTTCTGACATGATGTTATTTAATCTTATTTTAAACAACGGTCCAATAAGATAAATGATAGAAAACATGAAAATGTGAATCCCCTCTTTATGTGGTCTATGGGGTCACGATGGTTCAGTAATCCAGACTAGTTGTTCGTGTTTTCAAAATCACATTTGGTTGTTTCAGCTCTCCTTGCTCATATGTTTACTTATGCATCTGCATATTTATTGAGAGTAGAGCGGTGGAAAGTGTCGCCGTTCCAGATGTGTCCACAGGGTGGCGCTCTCCGCCAGTGTCTGGCACGTCATCGTGAGGTCTGAGATCGCCATGGAAACACAAATTGCCAATTGATCAGTGTCATGATCAGAGTTATTTACAGTTGTTTATATTTAAAGAGGAATCATATTATCACTTTGACGATTATGTTGTTGTGAAAAAGCAAATTAACCTAAACTCAAGTTACTTGACAATGAAACGACAAACATATAAACAAAAACAAATAAATGAATATATAAATGAGCTTGTTATATTTATTATTTTAAGAAATAAACTTATAACCTTTAATGTATGAGTCTCTCTCACTGCGGTTTAAGAGTTGTCTTGCATTACTCTATATGCATTATTTAATTCCATGTCATTTTCAAGCATTGGGAAAAGGATAAAATGTATTATAATTGTAGTAATAATAATAATTATTACTAATAATTATTATTACTATTATCTGCACTCCACTAAAATATCTCCAGTAAATTTGTTTTCAGTGCATTTTTCATTGCACTCATTTCAAAGTAAAAGCGCGGCGCGTTTTCAGCATTTAATTGAAGCAGATTGTCACATACAGTAAAATGTTACTGGAAAGTTGTTGTTCTGGAAGACGATTTAATCTCATTTACACTTAATAATTTAATTGCGCTGCATTGGCGTTGCAGCCCCTGGTTAGCCTCCGTCCTCATGAATCTTCCATGTTTTCACTGATGTAAAAATGCTTTGGGGCCTGAAATAAAACCTTGCAATGTGCATAACTAAATCTGTTTGCATTGGGGAGAATATTTTGTCTTTGAACTGATTTGATTATCGCAGACGTCCTGGAGAAAAAGCTGCTGTGACTCTGTGGTGTAAATGAGATACTTCATTAAACTCCCATGGTACTTTGAGGGTTTAAATATAACAGTATGCCTTATTTTTAGAGACTTTAACCTGTTGAAATTGAAAATAAAGGTATTTACACAATGATTCGCCTCATGATTGAGAGTAATCCCACACAATGAAAACAAGGGTGTGTGTGTGTGTGTGTGTGTGTGTGTGTGTTCAATGTGTTTGTTTGTATAAAGTCTTTTTTTTAATTACACTCAAATATCATAAACTACAGTACTTAATTTAAAAATAAAATGTCCTTCTGAAAAAACTAAAATATAGTATAAAAAATATATATTATATTACAGTTAGACCTGCACAATATGAGGAACATCTGCGATGACATTGTTCAATATTGCGCTGACGATACGGCCTGCGATCAATAAACAGATACTGACATTGTGTGCGTATGAGCTGTACCGTTCCTGTCTTTCTGCTTTTAAAGGTGCACTGCTCACAGAGACTCCAACGCTGAACAGTCTGTGCACACTGGGACCCATGACATCATCAATCCAATCCCTCTGTCCGCCTCCTCTCCTCCCCCCTGCATCCCTCCCTGTCGATCACACGATACCTTTAGGGCTGGGTGTTGGTAATCAATACCTTTGAGCTATCGAGTGAAATGACATAATACCAGGTGATATGGAAACATTTCCAGTCAAGCGATACCTGCATGCGTCCTTTTTGTACCAGGTCGAGAAAAACAAAACAAAACACTGTTTGGTTTTGCTCTCAGCCAATCACCGCAGGCGTCTTTACCCAGCCCCACCGTGCGTCCCTCCCTCATCCCTCTGTCCTCCTCTCTGCCACCTCACCCCTCCCTGTCCATCCCTGTATCCCTCAGCCCTCTGTCCTCCTCTCCTCCTCCTCCCTGCATCTCTTCCCATCCCTCCCTATATCCCTCCTCCCTGCATCCCTCACTCATCTCTTTGTCCTCCTCCCTGCATCCCTCTGTCCTCCTCTCCTCCTCCCTGCCTCTCTTCCCATCCCTCCCTGCATCCCTCCTCCCTGTATCCCTCCCTCATCCCTCTCTCCTCCTCCCTCCCGTATCCCCCCATCATCCTTCCCCGTCCATCATACCTCCATGCATCCCTCCCTCATCCCTCTCTCCTCCTCCCTGCGCTCCCTCTCTCTCCCTCCACCATCTTGACCTCCTTGCGGGAAAGTGGAGAACTTTCCATTGCACACAACACAACTAGGGTTTCCCTTCAGGGGCTAAAGTGCTGCCGTGTGTGTGTGTGTGTGTGTGTGTGTGCGTGTGTGCGTGTGTGCGTGTGTGTGTGTGTGTGTGTTCTGAGCGAGCAGCCCGTCGGCGCTCTCACAAGAAACTAAATAAGGGGAACGCAGCTCTGACTCCAGGTCAGCGGCCAAATGTTCCACCTTCTTGAATGTTGGAATGCATCAATCGGCGTGCGCAGTCACTGTGCGCTAACACCTTCCTGCACCATCTGCCCGGGCCGGCTCCCCGGTCCTGCACCACACACACACACACAGAAACATAATGCATTAACACACACACATGCAACTATCCACGACCCCAAGTGCCTTCTCCATCCTCCATCTCTGAGATGGATGGATGCGGGGTCTCAACGCGGGGTCCGGGAACCGTTCTGGGGGTCCCTTTTCGAGATGTTCCAAGGGGACGCTCAAATAAAATGATGACTGGTTCCACTTCCCTGTTGTTTCATCTCCAGCACATTAGCGCCGTAAGAGACTGTTCAGTATTGAGCGTTTAGATCCTAGTTTCACTGTGGTCTCCCGAAACGGAGACCCCTGGATCAGATCCAACTCTAAAAATACTCAACTCAGATTGGATCCCACAGACGAAAGCTGATCACATGGGATCTGTGGCCTGACATGGATCACTCTGAGGGTCCCTGGTGTGAAAAAGGAGATTCTCTTGGGTAGAGGATGAGCTTTATCCTCAGTGTTTTCATTGAATACCTCATTGACATTGTGCTCTAAATATGAAACTGAGGCTTTTCGCTTCCGGATTGGACTGTTACTCAAGCACTTCTTGCACAGCCGAGGTTTTACCCGATGTTCGGCTCAATTTCAGTTGAGTAATGCAGCAGCACGTCCACCGGAGGACAGGCTTCCACACGTTCCTCGCCCGGCTCTCAGCCAAACTGGGATTTAGCCCAAACCTCTTCAGGGCCACGTGCAGCCGTAGCTTCTCTCTGGAAGCAGGACTTTTGGGGTCAGGGTTTCTCCACCCGGGCCTGGGGCAGTATCAGGCCCGTTCCCTTTCCTCAGGTTAGCGTGCATCATCATCATCATCATCATCGTCATCCCAGTGAACAAACGGTCCGAGGCTCCTGGTCCTACAGCATCTGCCTGCAGATCTGCATATTTGCCCATGGTGGTGGTGGAGGAGGAGGAGGAGGGCGGAGGAGGGCGGCGGCCAGCAGTGAGTCCCTGCGTGCGGAGCTGGTGCATCCCTTCCACCCGAGAGGAGAGAGACGAGGAGGGGGAGGAGGGGGGGAGACAGAAGGAGGGCCGTTCTGGCTTCCTCCGAGCAACTCCAAATAGATTTCTGGGCAAAACATATTTGCATAGACGGGACGGCGCCACGAGCGCTCCGGGTGTGCTGCGCGGTGGACAGATGGAGACGTTTCTTTTCTTGCCGAAATTCGGGCCGATTGACGCGGGACCCGCCCTTCGGACGGAACCGCCAAGCGATGAGAAGCGGTGAAGGAGGCTGCGCCCTCATCAGGTCACAACGGGTCGACAAAAATAATCCGTTTATGGCGAAAAGAAAAACATAAAACTCAGTCAAAACATAAATGAGCTCAAACGCTCACCGGGCTGAAGGAATATGACATGAATTATTACATTATTATATATTATTATTATTATTATATCAACTATGGACAGAGTGTTTGATTACTGAGACAAGACCTCAACCATCAACAAATAAATAGTGTAAAACCAAGGATAAGTATAACTATAATATACGTTTTAAAAACTAAACGATAATTAATAATACATTTAAATACTAAATAATACTTGAGTTGCTTGTACGACACTTATAAATGAAGTATTTAAAAATAAATTAAGATAAATAAATAAAGTATTTTTAAAATTATTATCATAAATTATTAAATTCTACATCATTTGCATTCTGAAATGGGTTCAGGATCAGTAAAAAAAAAACTAAAAAAAACAAACAGAGAGAAATCAACAAATTGTCGAATTTCTGATTTTTCAAATGAAGGCACAAAATCGTATTTTAATTTCAGACGGTTCAACAGGACACGGCGCAAATTGAACCATTCAAATATGAAGATTCAGAATCATATTTCATATTTATATTGAATCATCAATAGTGTGCTGTTGTATAAAACGTGTGGATGAAAACACGTGTCCACCTCTTTATTCCACTGCAAACATCTTTAATAAACTCTGTAAACTTTATTAAATATGTATATAAACATTGACACTTTGTCCTCGTGTACAGACAGTAGTTGCTGAATTGTAATGAAAGTTATATATAATATTAGTATATTACTGAAAATGTCAGCATGTTTACATTTCCAAAGTTAATGGAAAACAAAATGTGAATAATATAATAATAACAATAATAATATAATATCAATAATAATACTAATATAATAATAATAATAATAATAATAATAATAATAATAATAATAATAATAATATCTCATATCACAGCATTTATCTGTTGCAGTTGAAATGTATAAATACAGTTTATTAGTGGAAAAATATATAAGTAAAATGTTTAACATTGGAGGTTAAACATTGCTGTCTTTCCCCTTCTCTCTCTTTCTATCCGTCTCTCTCTCTTTCTATTAGTCTTTCTCTCAGTCTCTCTCTGTCTGTCAATCAGTCTCTCTGTTTCTTACTGTCTCTCTCTCTCCCGCTCTCCAGCTGTCTGATTCTCTCTCTCTCTCTCTCTCTCTCTCTCTCTCTCTCTCTCTCTACCTCCTCTCTCTCTCTCTCTCTCTCTACCTCCTCTCTCTCTCTCTACCTCCTCTCTCTCTCTCTCTCTCTCTACCTCCTCTCTCTCTCTCTACCTCCTCTCTCTCTCTCTCTCTCTCTCTACCTCCTCTCTCTCTCTCTCTCTCTCTACCTCCTCTCTCTCTCTCTCTCTCTCTCTACCTCCTCTTTCTTTCTCTCTCTCTCTCTCTCTCTCTCTCTCTCTCGCTCGTCCAGCCCCTCTGGGCAGCATGTAAAATTCACCAGTTGGTCCATTACAGTCACTCTGCATCAGGATGCAGCGCCACACGCTTGGCATCGCCGCCCGGCAACGCAAACGCAACGTTTAGGGGAAAAACACGGTAAATCAGTAAATCACAGCTGTGACACGCCCTCACGTCCAGGGTGACGGAGCGTGGTGGAGACAGAACACCCACCCGGGTCAGCGCTCCGTCTGTGGGTTTGTATGTGTGTGTGTGTGTGTGTGTGTGTGTGTTGTGTACCTTCACATACACTGTACGTGTGTGTGTGTGTGTGTGTGTGTGTGTGTGTATCCATTTACTCGCAGATGTGCACTAATGTTTTTTCTTTTTGTTTATGTGAATACATATACACACACACACACACACAAAAGTAGGGAGCATGAAAATGACCAAAAAGAGACGTAAAAGTCATGAAAATACAGCCTTTTTTTCCAAACATGATATTCAAGGCTTTGCCCACGCCCACACCGTGTGACGAAAACTCAATGTTTTAGCGACTTTTATTCATGAAGGTGTTTTGTAGACACTCGGCAAGTTTGATGCCCATCCCATAAATCGACCAGGGAGGAGATGACCAAAAAGTGACTAATATGGCACCTTTAATTAAATATGGCCAACTTCCTGTGATGACACACACACACACACACACCCTTTCCTCTGCACTTCTAGGCTGCGCTGCAGCCTTTTGACGGGGTTCTGATGGGGTTCTGATGGGGTTCTGATGGGGTTCTGATGGGGTTCTGGGCCAAATCTGCTGATCATATGAGGACAATTTTATTCATTGACATGTTAACGAATTACCCCAAAAGGAAGTAGTTCTCCCAGAAGGGGGGTTCAAGATAGTACTCCACCTCTACTCCCCCTATACCTCTACTGTACTCCACCTCTTCTCTACCTCTACCCTACCCTCCCTCTTCTTTGCCTCATTTTACGCTACATCTACTCTACCTCCACCTCCTTCCTACCTCTCCATTTGACTCTACATCTACTCCACCTCCACCTCTTTCCTACCTCTCCATTTTACTCTACATCTACTCCACCTCCACCTCTTTCCTACCTCTCCATTTTACTCTACATCTACTCCACCTCCACCTCTTTCCTACCTCTCCATTTTACTCTACATCTACTCCACCTCTTTTCTACCTCTCCATTTTACTCTACATCTACTCCACCTCCACCTCTTTCCTACCTCTCCATTTTACTCTACATCTACTCCACCTCCAGCTCTTTCCTACCTCTCCATTTTACTCTACATCTACTCCAGTTGCACCTCTTTCCTACCTCTCCATTTTACTCTACATCTACTCCACCTCCTTTCTACCTCTCCATTTTACTCTGCATCTACTCCACCTCCACCTCTTTCCTACCTCTCCATTTTACTCTACATCCTTTCACTCTTCTCGACCCCACCTCTGCTCCGTGTGGAACCAATGAGGGAATCCACCATTTATTTTACACCATCGCAACCAAACGATGAGCTCATTTGATTGTTTGCTTCATCGACGTAGAAAAGCAACAGGATGCGATGTTATAATCTGGCGTTTTTCTCCACGGGCGTCGACGTGCCACGCCCGCGAGAAGGACCCCGTTGGAAAAGTCGGCCGGTGCGTCCAAACAAAGAACAGCTCCCGTCACACAAACCCTTCCCGCTGAATAATGGATGCCCTGCTGAGGTCACGGGCCCCGCTCTGTGTGTGTGTGTGTGTGTGTGTGTGTGTGTGTGTGTGTGTTTTCACGCACGCTGTAAACTAAACACCGGCGCTGGAATTCTTAAAGCCTGGATCCCCGAAAGACGCGTCGCCCACCGCGTGCCTCTCTCCCGGCGACGCCCGGTTATCGCACTTAGCGCATCCCTCCACACGCACAGTTACAGTCACGGGCAGCCGAGTCACAGGGAGTCCGGCCCGGAGCCGCTTGAATACGGCTGTTATTTGGGCTACTGTCGTTTTATTTTATCCAAACTTGACGATTGATATTTGGACTTCAAAAAAAATAACGCAAAAACAAAAACCTGTGCTCTGCCTCCTGGGCTTGGGGTCGACGCCCTCCAACCGTCCGACCTAAACAGGCTCCTCAGGGTTCGGCGACGCCTCTTTTTAATCAATATATATAAAACATCTGTTTCCAACGGCATCTCCACGCCTACTCACTAACCCTAAAATAATGGAAATAAAATAACAGGCCTGCACCACTT
>NC_137207.1:24342344-24347344 GCF_960531495.2 Zeus faber
CAACCGCCTCACATTTCAACAAGGCCCGTGTTGAGCGGGAGAGGAGCTGTGAGAGGACAGCCACAGTCACCACAAGTCCACCACCCACTGAGGAGAGCAGCTCAGACACCATGGTCCTCAATCAATATCTGCACCGACTGTTGTACTGAACGTAGCGGACGTCGTCGTTTCAGTCGTCCGAGTTCTGTTCCAAACCCATGTCCGCTGAGTTCCGCGCCCCCAAAGGTCTGGACGTGTTTCCCTCCCTTTCTTACCGAGAAATGACGGAAGGAAGGACGACGTCGTTCTCCCTGGAAACGTTTTGGGCGGCAATCTTACATGACAACGCAGCCCCGGAGAGATGCAATACTTTGATTGGAGGACATGTCATTGGATTTGTGAAGCTCCTTAAAAACAATTAGCAAATTAAAATTCACACTGAAAAGGAAAGCTCTAACGTTTTGCTCACCTGCATCGAAGCATGTTGGGAACCTGCGGCAGAGAGATTTTAATGTAGCATGAACCTACACTTTAACCACAAGGGTCAAAAAGAAAACCTCCCGCACGGCCCCGGAAAGGAGCGCCGCTCCTGTCGGACGCGTGCGGCACCCTGCGCTCCTCTCCACCGGCGCCGCAGCCCTCCTGAATAATTGATCGCTGGTTATGTAGTTCAGACGCTTTTATGGAAGTGAGTGAGTGTTTTGAGGTCTTTGCGTGAAATCCGACATGTTTATTATTTATGGACGCTCGCAGGACGGCGAGAGGAGCCCGCTGATTCATGTGCGTCGGCGCTCGGCCTTATTAGGGAGCGTTGCCGCGGCGACGCCGGCCTTTCAGCACTAACGGGACTTCTGGTGAAACAACATATGTTTCTCCAAGTCATCGCATTCTGCAGCTGCGCGCATCAGATGCATCACTGCAAGGTCTTAATTCCCCGTTAATTAATTTGCCCCCGATAATGGACAAGCACATCCATCATCGTGTGTGTGTGTGTGTATGTGTGTGTATGTGTGTGTGTGTGTATGTGTGTGTGTATGTGTGTGTGTGTGTGTGTGTGTGTTAGCGTGCATGAACGGGTGTGTGTGTTTGCCTGTGTGTTTGTGTGTGTGTGTGTGTGTGCACGCGCGCGTGTGTGTGTGTGCACATTGCATCTATAGACAATAACAGTTCTCCTTCAACACACACACACACACACACACACACACTCATATGTACACAAGCGCCCATGCATGTCACACGCGCACACAGCTGGGTCCAAACATCCCCGTAGAGACACTGGTGCCCACACACACACACACACACACACACACACACACACACACACACACACACACACACACAGTAGTTGATGCCACCGGGCAGGGACTAGCCTGAAAGATTGAAAGCAATTAAAACTATCATCTGCAGTGGCTGTGGGCAGGCCTGTGGCTGCAGGGAGGGAGCTGCCACGCTGCATCAGCCTCCACCCATGGAACACACAGGGACAGGGGAGACGGAGCGAGAGAGAGAGAGAGAGAGAGAGAGAGAGAGAGAGAGAGAGAGAGGGAGAGAGAGGGAGAGAGAGGGAGAAAGAGGGAGAAAGAGGGAGAAAGAGAGAGAGAGAGAGAGAGAGAGAGAGAGAGGGAGCGAGAGAGAGAGAGGGAGAGAGAGAGAGGGAGAGAGAGAGGGAGAGAGAGGGAGAAAGAGAGAGAGAGAGAGAGGGAGAGGGAGAGGGGGGGAAGAGGGAGGGAGAGAAGGAGAGAGAGAGGGGGAGAGAGAGGGGGAGGGGGGGGGAGAGAGGGGGGTAGAGAAAGAGAGGGCGAGGGAGAGAGAGAGAGGGAGAGGGAGAGGGGGGGAGAGGGAGAGAGAGAAGGAGAGAGAGAGTGGGAGAGAGAGGGGGAGAGAGGGGGGGAGAGAGAGTGGGAGATGGAGAGAGAGCAAGAGAGGGAGAAAAAGAGGGAGAGAGAGAGAGGGCGGGAGAGACTCCTCCTCTTCCCTTCCTCTCGTCCTCTTTTCTCCCTCTTCCTCCTCTTGCTCTTCTCCTCCCCCTCTCTTCCACGTTCTTGTCCTCCTCCTTTTCTGTTCTCCTCCTCATCCCCTTTGCTTGTTTTCTCCTCTGTCCTCTTGTCTTTCTCTCCTTCCTCCTCCTCTCTTTTCTGTTCTCGTCTCCTTTCCTTTCCTCCTCCTCTCTTCACGGAGACCTGCAGTACTTATCAATTACATGAAGACAAACTACACACCATGACACAAACTACACACCGCGACACAAACGACACATCACAACACCAACTACACACCACGACACAAACTACACATCACAACACCAACTACACACCACGACACAAACTACACACCGCGACACAAACTACACATCACAACACCAACTACACACCACGACACAAACTACACACCGCGACACAAACTACACATCACAACACCAACTACACACCATGACACAAACTACACACCGCGACACAAACTACACACCGCGACACAAACTACACACCGCGACACAAACTACACATCACAACACAAACTACACACCACGACACAAACTACACACCACGACACAAACTACACATCACGACAAATAAACTACACACTGCGACACAAACTACACACCACGACACAAACTACACACCGCTACACAAACTACACACCACGACAGATAAACTACACACCGCGACACAAACTACACACCACGACAGATAAACTACACACCGCGACACAAACTACACATCACGACACAAACTACAAACCACGACACAAACTACACATCACGACAGATAAACTACAAACCACGACACAAACTACACACCGCGACACAAACTACACATCACGACACAAACTACACACCGCGACACAAACTACACATCACGACAGATAAACTACACACCGCGACACAAACTACACATCACGACACAAACTACACACCGCGACACAAACTACACATCACGACACAAACTACAAACCACGACACAAACTACACACCACGACAGATCAACTATGCACCATGACACATAAACTACACACAATGACTCATTAACTACATGCCATGACACAAACTACACACCATGACAGATAAACTACACACCATGACACAAAAACCACACACCATGACACATAAACTACACACCATGACACATATACTGATAAGAGAATCAGAATCAGAATCAGAATCAGAAATACTTTAATAATCCCAGGGGGAAATTACTTTTGTTACAGCTCCAAATCTACAAATCTAACATATTTACATACAACATATAATAATTATTAAGAAACATATTTATATATAAATATATATATAAACATATCTATATACACATGGTAAACATGGTACAGAGAAGAAGTTGTATATATACTTTTGGAAGTACAACTAAGTATATAATGTTTGCTACATATTGGGAACGTACATACAGTACGTTTTTTGGTACTGGGACTAAATTGATCTGCTCTTTTTAGTTTCCAGAAACACCGACCAAAGCTACACCAGTTGAGGCTAAATAGACACTTTGAGCATACTTCTAGGTGACTTGCACAAATACTATGAGTGCACCACAGGTGATCAAGGTGTACTTCAAAGTAAACTGTTCAGTACACCAACATCTGCTGCTCCTTGCAACAGAAGGCCACGGCGCTCATGGACGACGGCGTCTTTATAACGGGGAACGCTTCCGCCTCTCCCACCCCCTTTGGGAGGACATTTTGATTCACGCGCCCTAGAAACCCGACGCAGGTTCACTGCTCGGGCTGACGGGAGGGCAACACCAGGGAGAAAGTTTCAGCTGCATTAATATTATGTTGTTTCCCTGCAGCGTCTCACACACACACACACACACACACACACACACACACACACACACACACACACACACACACACACACACACACACACACACACACACACCTCATCAGTCCGATCTGGTCTTGAGAAAGTGACTCCAAGATGTTTGGGCTAAACTGGGAGCGCTGTACCTGCTCTCAGATCCCAGGAACGTCTGGACAGACCCTTAACAAGTCTCCCCAGGACAAGACGCCATTATCCGGCGCTCCTCTCCCTCTCTCCCGCTGCCTCCCTCGCCCTGCCTCCCCTGTGATCAGCTATCCAGCTGTCACCCCGGTTTAGCGTCAGCATTAGCGACGTTCGCTCGCTCATCCTGGCCCTCCACAACCCCCCGTCCCCTGGCTGCGTTTAAATACACTTCCCCGATATTCTGGCCCCGACTTAATTTGACAGGCCTCTGTTTTGTCACTGTGACAGTGCGACAGCGAGCCACTAATGGGCCAGTGAGACCACCAGCAGCGGCACCAGCCAGGGAGGCCCCCGCGGTGCCAGTCCCCATCACCCTCCACGTCTCCTGGGGCTACGAAGGCAGGACGGGAGGGGGTCAGGGCCGGGCTGGAGGTGGGCAGGGGGGGTCAGACCAGACCGATACCGAGACTGTAAGTGACATCACAGACAAGCGCGCAGCGGCGGCCACGCCTGCGGACGCACGTGCACAGACGTACAAACGGGCAAACAAGTGTGGATGTACAGGCGGAAAGGACATGTTTGTATTTGCACGTGCAGAGATATGTAATAGACGCACATGCAGGGACAGTGCATGTACATATAATCCACACACAAAACATAAGACACATGCATACACACAGCTGGGGATAGATGTGTGTGCATGCAAGCTCAAGCTCAAACACACACACACAGTGTGTTTACACACACATTCGGTGTGAAGACACTCTGAACCTCTGTTGGTCAAGATAAAGGTGTTAACGGTCCAGTCTTTTAGTTTGTTATCATGGTTTCCCCTCATAATTCAGTGCTCTGATTGTTAAATTCTGGTCGATAGCCGATGCCGATACTGATGTTTTCCAAGTTCCTGTGAACGCAGCATCTAGACATTTACCTCATAATATTGTAGAGGAATGTTATATATTGCTCTATAATGGAATTACTCGAGTACAAACACCTGAAAATTGGTAAAAGTACAAGGTAAACATACTCAGTTACACACACACACACACACACGGGGGGGTAAATGGTG
>NC_137207.1:24349844-24482344 GCF_960531495.2 Zeus faber
AAAAGGCTATTGTCCTATATGAAAACATGTGAAACATCATTCAAACAACTGATCATCTGCACTTTTCTCTCACAGTGTGTGTGTGTGTGTGTGTGTGTGTGTGTGTGTGTGTGTGTGTGTGTGTGTGTGTGTGTGTATAGACCTGCCAATATACAGTATAGACATAATCTTTCATTCCAAGGCCTTGACTGGAGAAAGCGAGAATGAAAGTGAGTGCGTTCCCACAGTCACATGAGATTTATTTTTTATATATATATATATATATATATATATATATATATAATTTTTTTTAATTGTAAATGTATTTATTTTCCAAATGACAGAAAAATCTAAATATATTTTGATTAGTATATTTTATATTTAAAATTTCTCATGA
Organism: Zeus faber; assembly: GCF_960531495.2. Taxonomy (NCBI): domain Eukaryota; kingdom Metazoa; phylum Chordata; class Actinopteri; order Zeiformes; family Zeidae; genus Zeus; species Zeus faber. Next base: position 24,350,221 of record NC_137207.1, read on the forward strand.
AAGCCAACTTAATTTTGATGACTCTGTGGACTAGTTTACATTGATTAATACACATTGTTTGAGAGTAAAAAGGAACCAGAGAGTTAAGTTCTGGCTTCTTTATCCAGGAAACCAAATATATGTCTCAGACATGTAAAACATGACGTGTAAACATGTCGAGGATTAAGTCACAAAGCACAAGTTTATCCATTAAAGTAACATGACAGTCAAACACTTCACATTTGCCAGACCCGAGCATCTGTGTAGCGCTCTCACAAAACTTGCAGAAAGGACGTCGGACGCTGCTGTCAGCTCTGTGCCGCCGCCCGCTGTGACCTTGTGATAAATTTTAGATAGCCAACTTCCAGTCTGTCTGCCGGTCTTTCTGTCTGCCTGTCTGTCTGTCTGTCTGTCGGTCAGGTCGGCGGGCCGCGGGCAGCCCGGGGGAGCCACAAAGCTGGCGTGCGCCTCCCCGCCCCGGGCACAGCTGTCCGGCTCGGGCCTGTTTCTCTGGCCACGGGGCGGAGCTGGAGGCGCGCTGCACATCTGCCCCGGCCCAAGCAAAGCCTCCCCACGGAACTCACTCCGTTTGGCTGTAATGAGGACACGGAACAAGGACCACAGCATCGGCAGCAGAAACATAGATGGACCACGCCAAGGAAGATACATAATTAGTACTATTTCTTGCATCTATTGATATAATTTTCCGTTTGTACTGTTCCTATTGAAGACTCCTGCAAAGCGTACTCGTCTGCTTTGCTGACGTTAACGTTTCTGTACCTCCATCGGGTATCTTAAAATCCAAATCCTTGAGTGACTCAGTACTAAATAATAATAATAATAATAATGATTATAATAATAATAATGATAATAATAATAATAATAATAATAATAATAATAATAATAATAATAATAATAATAATAACAATAAATGAATAATAGATAAACTAGACTCCTGTACACCGTTAAAACTTGCTATTAAAATGTGTTGGTATCAGGGGTCTAAAACTCAAAGTGCATGAGGTCCAGTGGCCATGTTGTTTTCTCCTTGGGGAGACATCAACGGAAAACAAACTTTGTTATGTTCTGAAAACATGAAGTCAATTGTGTGCATTCATTAAATGTTGTGATTTTGATATTAATTAATGGGCCAGATTCAGCAAATGCATTAAATAGTTTAGTCGGATGTGTGGTAGTTTGAGACCCATGGGCCCATTTTATATATTTACAATTAGATTTTATTACTTCTTCTGATGTGATCTGCTGCCACACTGCATGAGTTTCCTTCTGGGGATGAATAAAGAATCTATTCATCTATCTCTCCATCCATCCATCCATCCGTCCGTCCATCCATCCGTCCGTTGATCCATCAATCCATCCATCCATCAATCCATCCATCCATCCATCCATCCATCCATCCATCCATCCGCCCATCCATCCATCCATCCGCCCATCCGTCCATCTGTCCGTCTGTCCATCCATCCATCCATCCACCAATCCATCCATCCATCATCCATCCATCCATCCAGCAATCAACCCATCCATCTATCCATCCGCCATCATCCATCCATCAGCCCACCCATCCATCCATCAGCCTGACCATCCATCCATCCATCAGCCTGCCCATCCATCCATCTATCCACCCATCGACCCGTCCGTCCGTCCTCCCTTCCCTCCCTCCATCCATTTATTCGTCCATCCATCATCCACCCATCAGCCCACCCAGCCCTCCATCCATCCGCCTGTCAATCCATCCATCCGTCCGCCTGTCAATTCATCCATCCGTCCGTCCATCCATCTATCCATCCATCCATTCGTTCATCCATCCACCCATCCAAGCTTCACCTGCTGCAGCACCGACGCACCAAACCTCCCTCACCTTATCAGGTTGTTTTCCAGCGTTTCCTGTGTCAGAGGACCCTAACGAGCCCACCCAGCAGGACGTGACCTCCACATGCCAGGGGGTCTGAGCGGCCGAGTGGCAGCCAGCGCCGCGGCGACAAGGCTCCCCTGCAGCTACCGCTTCCTCGCTTGTTTATCTGCCGGCTGGGTGTTTGGGGGCTGGGGCTGGGGGGCGCGGGGGGAGCGGAGCAGGAACATATGGTTCGCTAAAACATGGACTTGTAGTTGGGGAGGCCGGGGCCGCCTTAGGGCTGCTTCACAGGGCCTTTGGGTTCTGTCTCCATCGATTCCTCCCGCTTGGACGACCTAAAGCCCGAGCCACCATCCTCAGAGAGAGAGAGAGAGAGAGAAAGAGAGAGCTTAGTCTCCCTCTCGCTCCTCATCCCTCCCTCTCCGTCTTCATCCCTCTCTCTCTCTTTCTAGATATGTACTTCCATCTTAGAGTTGTTCCAAAATAGTCTACCAGTGAAGCAGACCTTCGTAAGGATGCGCCTGTTCTTGATTTTAAATCAAATTTTACATTTTGCACTATAATTTATCAGACCACGGCCTTTACTTGCAGTGTATGAGTGAAATTATATATATTTTTTTGTTATTTATTGTTTATTTTATTGTTTATTTTATATTATTACATTTTTCCTTCGAGCCCAAATAGATTATGTTGAATTTAGGCGTTTGAATACAGACTGATTGATATTTAATACAATAAACTTGCTGTCAAAAAGAATTACTACAATTCCCAGATCAGGGTATAATGTCCAGTTATGTCGGACAGGGGCTCCTGGGTTTGGGGGCACATGGGGGCTACGTTGCAGGGTACGTCTGAAGTACATGGGTGTGTATGTGGGGGCCCCAGGTGTCCTACACATGACACCCGCTTGGTCCCCAGTCCCCAGAGTGGAGCACCCAGGGCGGCAGCGTGGTGATCTGTGAGGCTGAAGGGGGAGCCGAGCCGGAGCCCCAGAGAGGGACCAGGCTGCTGGGGAGTCCCAGTGCATATGGACACTAACTGGGAGTCAAACCAGTGTGAAACTGATACTATGGGATGGTTTACTACTTGTTCTGTGTGTGTGTGTGTGTGTGTGTGTGTGTGTGTGTGTGTGTGTGTGTGTGTGTGTGTGTGTGTGTATGTTCTTTAGTAATTATTACTATAATTACTGGCAATAATAGTAAGAGTATAAGAGAGTATACTAAGTAGTAATAATAATAATAATAATAATAACAATAATAATAATAATAATGATAATAATAAATATAGCTGCAGGCAGCATTACATGGGGTCCAGTTTAGTTGTGTTTGGTACATATTACAGTTTTTGGAGTTTCCGTAAAGCCGGGATCAGACTACACAAATTTGACCCGATTTTGTTGTGGCCGACAAATTTCCAGCGTCGGGCCCGAATATGAACGTCGGGAGCGACGAACGGCGTCTTTACCCCGTGTAGTGTGACATCATTGGTGACCACACCAACGACAGGTGTAGGATGTCAGATTGTTTTGTATTTTCCAGTCTAGTCTGGAAAAAATACACAATTAAACCTGACATATAACCAAATTAATTGTCTATAATGGAATACAATCTTGTTCTGATGGCAAGAAATCTGGCTTTGACTCTGAAATATAACATTTATTGTACTTTGGAATTTGACTTACTATGCAGGGACTAATATAATTGTATGTAACCGCTTTCACAGACGTGTGTTTTTCCACATTATTCTCTTGCCTATCGCCACTCTTAAATGCCTCCTCCTTTTTCAAACGGAGCCGTCTGCATTTAGCGGTAAACCAGGGCTTGTCATTCTTGTAACTCACTGTGGTGTGTGTCGGAATAGAGCTGTACTCACAGAGGCGTCTCATATGACATCTCAACGTCAGTGATCCAGGCTGTGATAGGAGTTGTGGACGGTGTTGAAGCAGTGATGTTCTCCTCTCGCTCTGGGCCGGTCGCCGCCCGGGGCCAGGTGACTTTGCCGGGTCGCCCTGAGGAAAACCCGTCGCGATCGTCCTGTCGTCATGATTGTCATGTCCTCAAACTTATCAAATCGCGCCAACGTTCTTCTACCTCCGCTGAATTTGCCAGCGTTTTACGCTAATTTCTGCTTCAAGTGTACATCTATATTGATCAAACTACAACAACAAGACGTCAAAAACGTCTCGGTTCCAACGAGACCTCAACCATGTCCGTGTGTACTGCCGTTTCCGGTTGCAGGCTGGACCCCGAATAATAATAATAATAACAACAACAACAATAATAATTATTATTATTATAATTATTTTTATTATCCTGTTTCATAAAGAACATCTTGGAAGCCGTTCAGCAAAGTACTTCAGATACAGAAAAACATTTATAAAAAATAAACTTTTTATTTGAAAACAATGAGCAGAACAGAGCAAATAGTGACATGAATTTAAAAATAAAAACAATATTTCATTATCAGCGTGCATGTATTATCTCAATTATTTAGAATTATATATACAAGGCGCATGTTTTAAACGAAATGTTTTCTTAAAGTGTAGTATTTTAAACCTAAACTTTATTGTATTTATGTTACGTTGAGACTCAACTTACCTTTACAGGCACAGAGTTTTGTTGTTGTTTTCGGTGAAATCAGCGCCCCCTGTGGACAGAAGCGGTAGAGTTTCCAGCTCCGAGCAGCCCCCTCGACCCTGGCGGAGCGAGCATGAGAATTGATGGGGGAGAGAGAGGGCAAGCAGCAGCTGGTCAGAAGATGCGTAACAACGAGTCGATGTTACTTACGGTTATGTGACGTATATTCTGTGCATTTCTCAGACTGATTGGTCTGATTTTATGGAGAAACCGACCCGGGCGTCCATTTGTGTAGTTCGTGTGTAGAACCGTGTCCGTCACATCAGCGTACTGGTTATAAAGATGCATAGATGCAAAAAAAAAACCCCAACAAAAACATAGATGAACATCCTGCTGGTCTCTTTGATAAATGAAGGTTTTATATTGTTTTAAAATACTGTTTCTGAGACTGAACTCTGCTACTGTACTGGATGATGATGATGATGATGATGATGATGATGATGATCACTGGATATTTCATTTTCAAAGACAAGTCAACTACCTACCAGCTATAGCAGCTTTCTGATACAGATCACTGCACTGGGATGGATACTCACATCACAGGCACATTACACACACACACACACACACACACACACACACACACACACACACACACACACACACACACACCCTGGAGGCCCATGTGTTTATGGACACACACTCTTCCAGGGATCAAGGCGCTAATGTACACACATGGAGTCACATGCCCTGCGTTGATGAACAAGCATATGCACACACTCACATACACTCCCTGTGGGGTCAGCGGATTAAAATGCACACACACACACACACACATACCAACACATCAACACAATCGTTCGCACAAAGACACACACAGACACACACAGACACACACACACACACACACACACACACACACACACACACTTACAGACGAGCGTGACGGGTTGGTGTTGGTGGAAGAACTCACAAACCTGTGCACGCAAACACACATACACAGTGGGTGTGTGCGCCCCACACAAACAAAGGCACACAAACATGCACAAATAGGCAACACACACACACACGCACGCACACACACACACATGCACACGCACACGCACACAGATGCACACCCACCCTGCAGCTCCGTCCGGTGATGGACAGGACCGCTGATGTGCTCTGACAGAGAGGTCTGCTTCCATTCACTTCCACTTGCGTTTCCCCCCCGTCAGGTGACACCCACAGGTGCCCTGGAAACAGAGACCCCGCCTCCTCGGGGGGTGAGATGGGTGAGGCGGAGCGCGGGGGGGGGGGGTGGTTAAGTGGTGAATCGCAGGGCGGAGACTGGATGTAATGAACCTCATGTAGGGCGAGCGAGCCACCAGCTGCTTCCCGTCAGGAAACCACCACGGAGCTGCGCTGGTCCTCCGAACATTTAGCCTCATTTTCCACGATCATCCGAGTCCGAAGTGCGACCGCGCTCCGGCGAGTCAGGCAGAACCACCCGCTTGAGCTCGGCTGCGGTTTGTGTTTCCATCAGCGGCGGAGCTGGCATCAGCAGCAGGAAGTTCAGAAGAAAAACGGCTGAGACGCAACCAGCACCCTACATGGAGGCTCGTTCAGGAAATGGGCATAACGTGCACTGACCAACGGTTCCACAAGTATTGTGCCGTCATCAACATATAGAACCTTTACACTTACACTGTCTGGGGTCTTTTTGTTTGGAGTTTGCATGTTCTCCCCAAATTCACGTGAGTTTCCTCCCAGCATCAGCTTACACACTCCGATGCCCTTTGTCTTCTCTCCGTGGGTCTTTCCCCCTTAGTTCATCAGAACACAGCCCTTCAGTGTCTGTGTCTCGTACAGTGTTGACAGGCTGGCCGCCCATACAAATCAACATGTAGTGTCAAGAGCATCCGCTTTGGGAAAACGGCCTTGAAACTGGCCTCCATCGCCTGGTTCGCCTGAAGCAGAGAAGTAAGGGCCCCGTGCCTGCTGGTTTCATGAATCCCTCGCTGGTTTTCCATGAGCCGGTTTCTCAAGGACAAAAGCAAGACGGATGTACCAAAGGCTTTTGGATCCCGCGAGATGCCGTCCCGGACCACTGCGCTGGCTCCGGCGTTCTCTTCTCCCACAGGCTACAGCCGAGGGAGGTCCGCTACGCCTGCTTGCCAAGCAGACCGGTGGAGCTCTTCTCCCCTGAGCAAGGTTGGAGTCACCAATTTAAAGGTTTATGATTGGAGTTGGAGTCGGGGTTGGAGGAACAGGGTTCCGCTGTTTGAAGGGAGACTTGGACAACTGTGCCTCGATGTTCCCCTTCATTCAATCTGACGACACTGAACTGTGTCAAATTCATCTCCGAACGCCTCAAGGGATGGTTTAGAGGAACCGAGGGATGGTCAGTGCATCTTGGGCGCGTGTTGAGAGTTCAATGCATTTCTGAGCTATCTGCTCCACAACCCCAACGTCTCAGGAAGGGAATGACGGACGGACGGGCAGATGGACGGACAGACGCCTGCCGCACGCGGCTTCATCGTCGAATTATTGCCCTATTAAAAAGGCTTTTCCATCTGACCCAAGAGCAGGGAGAAGGGCACCGATATCTGGAGAGGAAAAGCCAGTGAGTCAAACACCCAGCGCTGACTGAACGTTGACGTGTGGCCTTTTCAGACATCAAGCCGGCTCGCTGTGGAGGCAGCTTGTTTGAACGCTGGAGCTCGGCCAGCACCCGTCCGCCTCCCCGCTCCCTAATTGTGCGGGTTCATTTGAGTGTGAAGCCCAAAATGTCTCATTGTGCGCTCCGGGCGACTCTTCAGAGAGAGACAGAGAGAGAGAGAGAGAGAGAAACAGACAGACAGACAGACAGACGGACAGACAGACAGACAGGGAGCGAGAGCAGGAGACCAATTGATACTCATGTGATATGATTCTGAATGTCTTAGGAATGATGCTTGACAATGTGAGAAGAAGAATCCACATGGAAGCCTCTGGATGAAAACGTTTGTCTAGTCTACTCAACTCTACCTCCCTCTCCACCTCTACTCAACTTTCCTCTAGCGTACTCTTCCTCTACCTCCGTCTCCTCCACCCCTACTCTACCTCCAGGCTACCTTACCTCTACCCGACATCCATCTGGTCTACCGCTGTTCTACCTCCCTCTACTCTGCTTTCCTCTAGTGTGGTCTTCCCCTACCTCTTGCTACTCTACCTCCTCCAACTCTACCTCCAGGTTACCTTACCTCTACTTAACATCCATCGACTCTACCTTTGCTCTACCTCCCCCTACCTCTACTTCCACGACAACGCTGCTCAGCTTCCCTCTAGTGTTCTCTTCTTCTACCTCTAATCGTCTTCCACTCCACCTCCCTCCACTCTACCTCCCTCCACTCTACCTCTGTCTCATCTGCTGTTCCTCCACACAGCCTTACTGGTTCTCTACTCGACCTCTACCTCATCTACCTCAATGTCCCTCTAGTTTACTCTTCCTCCGCCTCTTTCTACCTTTACTTTACTACCCTCTACCTCCCGCTACCTCTTCCTCTACTTCCCACTTCTTCAGGGACCTTATGAGAGAATCCACAGCTTTCGTCTGAAGCCTGATGAAAACCTACAACATGATCCCATGGTTTAATTTGTCAATAAGGAGGCAGAATACGACCAGTGGCGTTGAATAATGACACGGCGTAGCAGCACGGAGGTGAACTGGCTCAACTTCAGACTCCAAGTGCTAGTTACACAAAGTACAGTTACTGTTTGAAGAACCTGAATCAGAGCAATAGTGATGTAAGATTTGGTTGTTGGGGGGGCACTAAGGGCTGTTGTCTTTGCGGTGGGGCGTTGGTGTAAAGCGGGCGGTGGTTTGCTGAGCCGCTCTTCCTTTGAAAAGCCGGAGAAAAGGAGGTTAGAGACGGGAGGCGCCGGTAAATAATTGATGGGCGCTGAGAGCGATATGAGTTTAGTTAATGTGCCCGGCAGCGCAGGCTGAGAGAGGCGCTGTAGCTCTTCTACCCCAGGCTCTTAAGCCAGGCACTAGGAGAGAGCTGCAGGAAGCTCACCTGGAGAGACTCGCTTTGTGAGGAAAATAAGTTCTAGATAATAACTCAAGATATACAATAAAATATTGAATTTTCTCATCTTAGACACTATTTAACCGTGGGAAATAATGGCATTGAAAATGATGGTTGGATGAGATCGTGGATATGACTGTCTTTACGAAGCCGATGTTGACATTATTTGACTTTGTGGGATAAACAAGTAGATTGGTGCACGTTTGCACCAAAACTCTCTGTTAGTTTGCATGAATGTGTCTGTATAAGAAACATGAATATAATAACGCATTGTGTACACATCTATCGTTGTGTCATTACGTGTACATCAGTGTGTGTGTGTGTGAGTGTGTGTGTGTGTGTGTGTGTGTGTGTGTGTGTGGGTGCGTGTGTGTGTGTGTGTGTGTGTGCGTGCGTGCGCGCTCTCTCACACTCCCAGCTGGTCCGGCCTCCCAGCGCTCCGACTGTAACAGAGTACCCCTGTCAGACGGAACACATGGCCGACACGAGCAGCCCCAAACCTTCTAGGGCACCATTAGAAGCCTCCAGTTTGGGTTTACGCTCGCCGCCATCATGGTAGGAGTCGGAGCCAGGTCTTTCCAAATTTGGGCAGTGGGGGCGGAGTCTGGTGGGTTGAGGTGGAGAGGGAAAACACCACACAGTCGGAGAAGGTCACGATATAACCAGACAGCTTTTATGATAATATTGGTGTTTTTTGGGGGGTTTTATTGACTATTTTACAAAAGAAAAAATAAGTAAGCGACAAGAAACAGGTCTTCGTTTTCCCTGTTGGACTGCATTGAATCACAGTGAGAAGCTGCAGCAGAGTGGTAAGTTTCTATTAAGTTCCAATTAAGACTAAACTTATATAAGAGTATTTAATTGCCGCAAAACTAAACTCAGACAAAAATGTGTTTCCACAGTTGGAAAACATTTCACGGGACTGAAACAAAGTTTTCATCCGTTAAAACCGTTTTTTTTTCTCAACTTAGAATTGAGAAATTAGGTGTAAATTTCAATCGGATCCTGTTGATCCACCGACTCCAATCCAACACCTCTCTTTCCCACTGTGACATCATCTCCCATCATGCACCTCCAGTTAGGGAAGTTGAGGAGCTCTCCCTCTCGCCAGACGCCCCCCGCCCCCCGCTGTCACATTAGCTCCAGATGGTTAGGCCCTGTGGAGGCCTGTCAGCTCCCATTTGGCCTCGTGCACGTGACAGCCGGCCCGACGGCTCGTGAACGGCCCCTGACTCCCCCAGCACACGGCCGCTGACAGCACTCAAAGGGCCCCGCGTGCACGGGCGTCCAGGGGCGTGCACGGGCGTCCAGGGGCGTGCGCGGGCGAGAGGATTCTCGTGGATGCGAGAACCTGGAGCTGACCCGGCGCAAGCTACGGGCTAACCGAAACAATGGTGGGAGGGAGGGAGAGAGATGGACAGGGGGAGTCAGAGTTCATACGTAATAGAAAGAGCTTGAGAGAGCGAGAGGAGGGATGAGAGGGATGGAGTGAGAGAGAGTCAGAGGGATCAGAAACTGAGGGAAGTGTAGGAGTGTCTCAGTGTGACGGGATACACTGTACGATGGATGAGTTGGAGAGATGAAAAGCAAAGGAGGCAGAGAGTGAGGGAGGAGAGGAAGGTGAAGCAATGGAGATGATAGAGGGATGCCGGGAAACAATGAAGGAATGGAGGAGAGTGAAAGAAGAAGACAGAAGAAAATACACAACTTCTGTTTATTAATTCACCCAACGCTCCTGGTCCAAATAAAGTCAGCATTTTATATATGATGTATATAATATCATATTATATTATATCATGTTTTATTATATTATATTGTATCATGGTATAATATATGATATCATGTTATATTATATCATATTATATTACATCATGTAATGTTATATTATATCATCTTATATTATATTATATCATATTAAATTATAGTATATCAAGTTGTGATATATTATATCATATTCAATTATAGTACATCAAGTTGTAATATATGAAATCATGTTATATTATATGAAATCATGTTATATTATATTATGTCCTTTTATATTATATTGTATCATATCATGTTATATTAAATTATACCAAATATTATTTTATATTATATGATATCACATATTATATCACGTTATATCATATTTTATTATATTATATTATATTATATCATATTACATTATATCATATTATATTGTTATGTAAAACCATTCTGGCCTCTCTGAGTCATTAATGTTGGGTTAGATAAATTCCAACATCAAGTTATATTTATTAATACTTTTTTTTTTTACCACTAAAATGTTCAGCAGGTGCAGCTTAGGCCAAATGAAAAGAAAGACAGAATTCGGCAGGTCACACATTCCGACGGAACACTCGTTTCAGGGAGCGCGTGCGCGCGATATCGGCGGCGCGCGTGAGACGGGTGCGCGCATTCATACCTGGATGAACACAGGGTCACGTGCACGCGGAGCATCGCTGACTCCTCCACACACTAAAACAATAAATAACACATTTATAAATAATTGTTATAAGTAGTATAAATACTTGTTATTAATAATAATCATAATAATAATTATTGCTTTTGTAAATCAATTGATATCTGGAGAGTTTTATGACAAAAAAATAAAAAAACCGCAAAAATCTCTTTTGTTCCTCTACTTTCCAAAGTAGAATATTTCCCCCTTTAGAATTAGACACCAAATAAGATAATAAGAATGTATATGCAGTAGAGGTAAAAAGAAAAAATAATAATTTGCTGCCTGTAATAATAATAAATTAATGTGTTGATTGAATTTCCTTGAAAGATCAGCAGAGCAGTTCAGTGCATATTGTGTATGAAAAATGTTTCACAAATAAAGGCTATAATGATAATTATTATTATTGTAATAATAATAATAATGATAATAATAAAAACAACAAATAATATATTTCCCTGCGTATTTGTACTAAAACAGACACAAGAAGGTTGGGAGAAATGAAAATGTTAATCTATCCACCCATTGGAACCCCAGACACCACCCACAGTGTGGAGGTGGAGGTGGAGACCACGGCGCCCAGTGAGGGCGGTGTGGAGCCCCCAGACACCAGAGAGTCAGGTTGTAGAACCCAGTATGACTCCAGTATAAAACTCCTCCTCCCGCTGCCGCTGCTCCATCAGCGCGACGCGCGTCTTTACGCACAGGAGCCGCGACGCGCACCGCGACACGCACCGCGACGCAGCCCGGTGAGTGCACGGATACCGCTTGATTTATTAAAAACGACTTCATTTAACAACAACAACTAGTTAATACAATGTAAAAACAACAGAGTTAGTATTTAAATTGTGAGTTGAGATTGTGAATGTGAATTTAGTGTCTTTACGCACCACTCCAAACCCAGATTTCCAGATTCATTCTATGTTCCATATTTGGTCCACAAGGGAGTAATATTTATTATGCGTATTATGATTATGATGCTGAACTAGTTTGTAGCGGCTTTTGAAACTTTAAGGATGAAAAGAAAGCCCAATTAACTGTCGAGTAGGACGTTGCGGTGTTCGCTCAACGGAATTCAGTGTTTGGAATGACATTAAAAAACAGGAAGTTCAGTGTAAAATTTGTATGAAGATGTTTTTAAGCAGAATGATTTCAGATATGAGCATGGAATTATTTCAAAAGGGTCGATGTTAAATCTTACCATCATCTTCATCAATACAGAGACACTATTTTATTTTTTTAGATTTTTTATTATTTGTTATTTTTTTATTAAAACAGGTTCCAAATTATCTCTAATTTTTGGATTTATGTTGATAAAAAACAGTTTACATGCATTCATATATTTTTGCAGCTCTTGTTTTTACCATATTTTATTACCATTTTAAATACATTTTATTCCTATTTTGATACAAATTGTCTTCATTTTGTATGCTTTTTTTACCCTATTTATATAAAGATGTATTTATTCAAATGTTTAGCGCTATTTTACATTGATATGACTGGCCCCATGTAAAAATATTTAATAGGAGCAACCTTGATCCTTGATGAAATGATGCTTAGTGGAACAGCCCTTTAATCCGGCCGGCTTCCGTCCGCGTTATTATAATACTTGAATTTAAACTCCGCTGATGATGCTCAACCTCTCCTCTCCTTGTCTCTTGCAGGAAGTTGCCTCTCAGAGACACGATCCTTCCCTCCTCCACCTCCACCTCCGGCCGTCCAGCCTCCATCTTGGGTAAACACCACAGCATCTCCCTCGAATCGCCTCCATTCGGGTCCGGCGGTGCGGCGGTTAGTTGTGCCGCTGTGCAGCGTGTCTGACTGGAGGCGGATCGATACCCGGTATAGTTTCCCTGCCGGCCTGTCTCTCCGTGGGGGGCGTCGATGCTTTTAGCGCCGTGTCCATCCTCCTCAACTGAAACAATACATGTTCAAGCGTAACGGCCGCGTCGGATCATCAAACGCTAAAAGCTTAAAACGGGACCGCAGGGTCTGGATATTGGGTAACGGGGGTGAGGGCGGGGGGTGTAGAGTGCACTGTCAGCTGGGGGGTGGGGGTGGGGGGGGTAGGACCGATAAGAGCATCCAGGAGCGTACAGTACAACACGGCTACACAGCGACGCGGCTCCAGGGGGGTAATGGAAGGGTTAAGAAAATGAAGTGTAAAAATGATTTCTATTGATCGGCTCCTCACAGCAGCTGTTAGGCTCCATTATGGGCGGTGAGGGTCCAGGGCCCCGGGGCAGCCGGAGCCAGCGTGCGGGCGGGCGGGGGGGGGGGAGTCGGTCCGCGGCCCTTACGGCTACCACCCTGAGTCACAGTCACCCCCGGGCCCCTTGCCTGGTCCTAAATGCCCCCGCTACTGACGAGATATCTCCGGACAAACAGCTCAATATCGATAATATGAAGATTTTTCGGGGGATGACCGTTGGTGCTTCCCAAAGAGAAAACCCATCGTTAGTGATGTGGATATTGTGAAGCGTTCATTCCAGCGGCAAACGAGTCTGAAGTTCAGAAACCTGCATTACTTTGCTGTGTTACGACATATGCCTTCCCTATATCGCAATATTACAACAGCAAGTGTACAAGTGGCGGACAACATCTAGCCTCATATGGTGATATTGATATTGCCCAGCCCTGCAGCATGATACCAATAACATTACAAAAGAGACTGTTCTGACAGTGCTGGGGTTTGGTTTCCTTTATTTTTTCTTCATTTAACCACTGTATATCAGGATATTGTGATTTCTAACTCCAATCCCAGACGGTATCTAGTCTCGTATCACAATAACGATTTTATTTTGTTTTTTGGATGTGAGACCGTGAGAGTGAGAGCGAGACTCTCTTTGCCTGGGATCTCAGTTTGTCTTCAGTGTTTTGCGTGCTATGATATTTCACTGGATATTACAATAAATAAAACCAGAGACGATACCTAGTCTGATGTCCTGATATCCTTATTATATCGATATATCGGCCCCAGCCTTAGTTCTAAGTCCTTTTGATGCCTCATCGTTATCAAAGAGAATATTTTAAAGAAATATTTCCAAGATCGGTGACGGAGGAGATTTCTCATCAAATGCGTGAATGAATTTTTCCTATATCGCTAATCGACTCTGGGGGGAGAGACAAAATAAAAGCCCCCCAGAGCGAGGTCTTTTAATTTGGAGAGCTCGCTCACGGACGGGGGGGGGGCGAGCCCGCAGGCCTGGCTCCCAGAAACTGAAAGATCACACGGTTTCTTACTTTTAATTGAACTAGAAAAAGACACGGAACTGTCGGGTATTTTCAACGGTGACTTTAACTTTAAACTAATTGACTGCTTCAAATCCTGACCATAATAAGTGGCTCAAATAACAGGAAGTTAATACAGGAGTCTTCGTAATCAGATGCGATATTCGAAAACAAATAAATTGTGAAATACAATAATGAACCACACGTATGAGAGATTATTTGGCTTCCAAAGTACCGACGAAGTAGTGTGTTCTATGTGAATTTCTGAATCTATATTTAAAAATATAGAATAAGCGCTGGATTTTGACATATTAGTCACAGGATAGCAAGAAAACCAGGCAGAAATCTGCACATTTAATAAAATAAAAATAGTTTGGATGACATTCTGAGCCAGTAGGGGGAGCAGCTGAACCTAGGTGCTGCGTCCTGACCCAAATCCCAGCCCTGGCACTAATGATGCCCCATGGGCGCGAGGCGGCCTCTCATTAGACCCCGTTCCCCTTCCACGCCAGCCCAACGCACCCCTTACCCTGGCCACGCGGCGCCTGTAGCCAGCCTCCAGGGGTCCAGGCCCCGGCCCCTGGGTTGAGGCACCCCTGGTCCAGGTGCAGCGCCCCCTGGGAGTGCCCTGTTCCGGCCCCCAGCCCTGGGTCCTGCTCGTGCACGGTGCTGCACTGGAACTAATGAGAAGTGGCAGGTACAGCGGGCCTGGCGCAGTGTGGTCCGCCCTGCAGCCTGCAGGCGCGCTAGTGGCGGCACTCTGTGCAGGCAGACCACCCGGGACCAGGACCAGGACCCCATCCCCGGTGCCATGAAAAATAACCCAAAGTCAAATTGGCCAGTTGACTGTATCAATATGTCTACCTGTCTGAAGTCATATTTGAATAAAGTATTAATAAATGTTTGTTTTCTATTTAACAGGACTCCACTTGCTGATGGAAAGCTCCCATACTCAAGTCAGGAACAAAGATATCAAGGACATTTTGCTGGTAAAATGAAGCAAGACATAAGAATTTGATAACTACTGTCTTGAGGAGAAAAAAAAGTTCTTGTCAGATAAATCTGTGTACACATCAGTACCGTAGGACGTCTTCCGGAACCATGTCGAAGGACGACGGCTGTAAGGTGACGTCTGCCTGCAAACACAAGGAGCGCAAGCCCAAGAAGCCCCACTACATCCCACGGCCGTGGGGCAAACCCTACAACTACAAGTGCTTCCAGTGCCCCTTCACCTGCATGGAGAAGTCCCACCTGTACAACCACATGAAGTACAGCCTGTGCAAGAACTCGCTCTCCCTGCTCATAGAGTCCGACTGGCCGTACAAGAAGGGCAACATCCTGCACCCTGACCAGCTGCGGCCTCTCCAGCAGGCGCACGGCCTCCGTACCCCCGCTAAGGAGGAGCACGGACAGGGGCCGGGATCGGAGGAGAAGCCCCGGCAGCGAAGGGAGGAGGATGGAGAGGACAGGGAGACCCAAGGAGCAGAGGAGGAAGAGGAGGGAGGAGGCGCAGAGGGGGCAGAGCTCACGGGGCCGACGAGAGAGAGCTCCATCGCCAGGGGAGACGCTGCAGATGGGGCCAGGAAATCCAAACGGCAGGAGTCAGAGGTCTTCATGGCCGACATGTTCTCGCTGGAGGACCAGCTCCTGAGGGCCCGCTCGGTGGAGGTGGAGGCCCAGTTGAAACAATACAAGCTGTCCAAGACTTGCCTGACAGCTCCCGGTCTGCTGTCGGAACACTGGCGGCTGCTCACAACCAGCCACACTAAGGCCAAAGCTGAGGGCACGCAGCCCCGCGTCGGGAGTTCCATCCCTTGCTACCCTCCTCCGCCCAACCTGGTAGACTACCAAGACCCCGCCGCGCTCAACCTGTCGGTGCTGGGGGTGGGCTACCCCATCAGCCCTGGCCTCTTCTCCTACATGAACTCGGCCCTTCCAACAGCTGCCTCCAGCATGAGCGCCCAGGCCCATGCCCAGCTCGCCCAGCTCCCCTTCCTCGCCTCCGCTGCCCAGCTCATGCACCCGGCCTCGGCCGGGCACCCCCAAGCGGACAGAACCCTCCTGGCCCCACGACTCTACTACCCTTTCCTCTGTGAGCACGCCCTCGGAGCCGCCCCTGCCCCCGGCGATGCCAGCAAAGGCCTCAAGACCACCGCCAGCAGTCTGGAACACAAACCCCTGGCCAGCTTCCAGCCCAAAGTCAACCTCTGGAAGGTGCCAGCCTTGCGGCCAGGGACCACGACTGTCACCCCCGCTGGCTGGGTGTCACCGCAGCGAGAGTCCCCAGATCCGGTCCACAGGGCGGGGGAGAAGCTTCAGGCAGCGACCAAGGAGGGTAGTAAAGCCGGCTGGGGTCCGAAGAGGACGGCGGCTGCCATGGGGGGAAATGAGGGCCCTGCGGAGAAGAGGCCGGCCCAGGGCTTCACCTTCGACATCCTCAAAAACGTCCAGAACACCGCTCCTCTCACTATGGCCGCCAACAAGCTCCTCCTCCACAGCAGGTAAGAAACATAATGACCATTGTAATAACCATTTTGATTTAAGTTTCAGTCTTAAATCAAAAAGTTGTAGAAGACAAACTGTTGAACTCTCTCTGTTCAGTTTGCAGGGTGTGCAGCTTCACTCCCGGCCTGTGGAGCAGTGGCACTGCAACTCCCCCAGCAGCCCCACCAGCGAGTCCTCCTCCCTGCCGAGTTGTGGGGGAGCCCACGGCCAGGACGCCTCCATCGGCAGGATGGCCGGGACGGGGGCTTCGGAGTCGGTGGACGGCCTCCTCAGCGACCTCTCTAAGGCCCTGCGGGAGTACCAGGAGGCTGAGCGCAAAATCTCCCACTTGGAGCAGGAGGACCTCCCCGGCCAGGGCCACCTCTGGGATCACCTGAACAAGATCCGAAGCGAACTATCCCACATCCACCAGGCGCTGGAGCGCACGGCCCGTCAGAGCGAAGGGCCCCTGGACCTGTCCGTGAAGAAGGAATCCGTGGACGCAGCGGCCCCGGGTGCAGGAGGAGGCAGGGAAGGTGACACTAAAGACATCGTCACGGAAACGGAGGAGGAAGACGAAGAAGAACCGGACGAGAAGGGCGGACGAGAGGGGGAGGACGAGGAGGAACGGGAGAGGAAGGCCCTCAAGGCGTCGCTGGAGAGCCGCAAACAGTCGCTGGACCTGCTGATCAAGATGAGCCAGGTCGGGGTGTCGGTGCTGAACCCGGAGGTCCTGGCCCCCGGCGGAGGCCTGGTCCTGCGGCCCAGTCCGGCGGAGGCCCTCTGGCCCGGCAGGACCACCAAATGCGAGGCCGACTCCAGTGTCCCGCTCTGCCCGGACGGACGGCCCCTGGTGTTCGGCGACATCGCTCCGTCCTCCGCCAAGACGCCGAAGAGGCCGCCGTCCATCCAGCGAGCCGACGCCCAGTGTCCCCTGAGCCCCCTGGTGGCCGCGGACCCCTAAACGCTCACAGAGTCTCCACAAACACTCTGTACCTTATGAGACGCTGAGGGGTAGAAAGGAGAAACACCAATGCACTAAACTCTGGACAGTGATTGTGATGAGAGGCAGGACTTCACTGGAAGATTAAAGATCCTGAGATCCTACCATCGTGAGAGGAAACAAGGAGGAAGAGAATTAAAAACCAACATATGAATCTTTAAAATCATTAATACTCAGTTTGAAGACAATCCTTTGAACTGAGCTGTGAATACTGTATGTATTTGATTATTGTAAGTAAAATGTTTGAAGAGGTAAACGTATTGTTTTATATATGAATGACGTCATGTTGGATTGTATTATTGCACTTAATGAACTGTCACTGCTGTATTACACAGTTTCTTTAATTAAACAAAGAACAACACCATGGGTTTCCTTTTTCTTTTCTTTTCTAAGAAGGAATCCAGTGTGTAAAAAAATAAACCAAAAGTCAAACCAAAAATAATTCATAATGTCTTTATTATTATTTGTATTATTTTTATTTTTTAATCAAATTATTTTACTCAACCAGGAGGTCTCTTAATCTTGTTATGATTAAAATGTTTAATTGAATGTCAACGACAAATGTCGACAAGATTACGGACGGATCCATGATTATGTGTAAATACACATACACACACATATATACACACACGTGTATATACACACATAAACACATTTTATTAGGAATATAAGATGTGTATGTGTGTATATATATATACACACACATATATATATTTATATATATACAGTATACACACACATATATATATATATACAGTATACACATACAGTATCTATATATATATATATACAGTATACACATATACATATACAGTACATACATATATACATACATACATACAGTATATATATGGAATTACTTTTTTTTGTAATGAATAATGATCTTTTTAAAGTATTTTTTATTCAAGCTTGATCTAACCAGGAGTTCTGGTAGAGACCGAATCCAAAATTAGAAATGTCAAAATGATCACGGATGATGATGATTTTAAGTGTTGTACCTAATGACATGAAAATAAATGGAACATTTAGTACAAGATATCAATATCACACAGTCATTTATAATTTATTTTAGAGAGCTTCATAAATGTAGAACCCCCCCAAGATCAAAATCCAATAAATACTATAATAATATGTATTATGATTACTATAATTATTATTATTAAGAAGAAGAAGAGGAACTATTAAATTTATTTTATTATTAATGGTAACTATATTAATAATCATTTACAGTTTTTACTATTATTATTATTATAAATTCACATACGCCCTGCAGCTCAGTGGAGACAGGTGTGGTCACGTTGGGATGCTGACCCCGTCACAGATCCGGAGCGTCCAGCAGCCTGATGAGCCCTGACACGGTGCAGCGTCCCGGTCCCAAAGGTGAAGCAGGTCCCAAGGGCTCCGTCACAGCCTCACCGGGGTTCCCGTACCTGGTCCTCCCAGGTCCGAGGGCCCCGGCGCAAAGGTCAGGGCCCCGGGGTGAAGCGTCGGGCGAAGGGTGGGCGGAGGCGGGCAGTGGGCGACCTGTCTGCCCCCAGGACGGACACCCGGCTCTCAGGTTCCCTCTCCACCTGCGCCCCCGCCTCCACCCACACCACCCTGACGCCCAAAAGGTCATCTGCCAGGTCCAGGGACCCAGAGTGGACGCTCGCTCCGAACAGGTCAAACCGCCTGTCGCTTCTGAGCAACAGCAACGTTTAAAACCCAACTGAAAACAAGTAAAGTGGTTTAAACATCTTATCATCAAAATACTAAGAATTTATTGTAAATTCTAAGTGAATGATGTCATCAGCTTGAGACTGGGGAATTGAAATTTAAATCTTTTTATTGAAGGTCAAAATCCAAAGTCCAAGAAAATTAAGCACAAATCTGGATAAATAAATATAGTATATATTATACTATATCCAACTATATACTATATATATGATACTATATCCTACTATATATATATATATATATATATATATATATATATATATATATATATATATAATACTATATACTATATATATTATACTATATCCTACTATATATATATATATATATATATATATATATATATATATATATATATATAATACTATATACTATATATATTATACTATATCCAACTATATTGTATATATATTGTACTATATCCTATTTATATTATACTATATCCTACTATATACTATATATATCATACTACATACAGTATATTATAGATAGTATATAGTATGATGAATAAGTAAGATGATTCTATAGGTATTTTTCAAGACATCTTTGGTTTTTTTTTTTTTATTATTATATTTTGTTCCTCCAATCTTCTCTTAGTTCACACCCCTGGTGAAAGGCCTGAGGATGGAGGTGAAGCTGGACTCCTGCTCTGGTAGGACCAGCACCAGGACCAGCACCAGCACCAGGACCAGGACCAGCACCAGGACCTCCTCCGGCCCACACACCAGAAACAGCTGAATCAGCAAGTTGATTATTTCAGGGTCTGGATTCAGCTTCAGGGAACAGAGTTGTTGGTGGAGTTCATGCCTTCACGGGTGTATATCATATTTGTGGTGCTTTTAATGTTGTGGCTGATCAGTGTGTGTGTGTGTGTGTGTGTGTGTGTGTGTATACATATATACACACACACACACACACACACACACACACACACACACACACACACATATATATATATATATACACACACACACACACACACACACACTACTCACAAAAAGTTTGGGATATTTGGCTTTCAGGTGAAATTTATGGAAAATGTAAAAAGTTCCCGCTACAGTGATATTATATCATGAAAGTAGAGCATTTAAGTAGAAGCATGCAATGGTGGTTTCCTCATCTCAAACAATTTATTGAAACAAAAGCCAACAACAGTGGTGGCTATACCACAACAAAAAATGTCAATGTCTCAATAACTTGTCATGTGCCCTTGAGCATCAATTACAGCTTGACAACCACGTCTCATGCTGTTCACAAGTCGAGCCTCTACACGGCGACTCAGCTGATCCCATAGGTTTTCGATGGGATTCAGGTCTGGAGACAGTGCAGGCCACTCCATTTGAGGTGCCCCAGTCTCCAGCAGCCGTTACCTAATGATGCCACCTCCATGAGCTGGAGCATTGTCATCCATGAAGATGAAATGAGGCCTGTGTTGTTCATGCAGGGGCACAATGACTGGATGAATGATGTTATTCAGGTAGTATGAGCTTGTCACTGTACCATTCACAAAGTGTGGGGCAGTTCTGTATTGACCAGACACACCTGCCCACACTGTAACACCACCACCACCAAAGGCTCGTCTGGTGACACCAGTGGCTGATGCATAGCGCTCTCCTTGACGTCTCCAACATCCTTGACGTCTCCATCATTTCTGCTCAACGTGAATCGACTTTCATCAGAGAACAGCACTGAGGCCCCTGGTCCCTCGTCCAGCGTCAATGCTCCCTGGCCCGTGCAAGACGATGATGCCTGTGCCTGGTGGTGTGGTCAGGTGCCCTTGCAGGTCGTCTAGCACGCAGACCACGCTGATGTAAATGGTTTCAAATGGTCTGACGTGACACTTGGTGCCTCTCACCTCCCTTAAATGTGCCTGGAGTTGAGTGGCATCATCATGCGGTTGCGCAGGGCACTGTTCACAATGAAGCGCTCATCAGTGTGGGATGTGGCCAAAGGACGTCCACTTCTATGCCTTTCTGTGACTCTTCCAGTCTCTGTATCTCTGTTGCAACCTGCTGATGACACTCTGTGACGCTCTAAGCTCAGTGGCCACTTCCCTTTGAGAACATCCTGTTTGAAGCCTCACAATGGCGAGCTACTGTTGATCAATTGTTAGGTGTGGTCTTGGTCTCATGACGTCAAAATGTGAACAGCATGATGAAGAGGACTGTTTAAATACCAATTCTAATTGAACCAGGAAATGTATTCGATCGATTCATGGATCAAACACCCGTTGTGAATTTTGCCGTTCAGCTCCTTGTTAGAGAACAGCAGGTTGTGCAAAAAGTACTGAAACATTGAACAGTTTGACATGTGCATTCAAAAGCTTAGAGAAGGTCAAATTAAGTTCATCTGTAAAGGTTATAGTGCATTTTATCTTCATCCTGAAACTTCACCCGAAAGCCGAATATCCCAAACTTTTCGTGAATAGTGTGTATATATATATAGACACACATATATATACACATATATATACACATATATACACACACATATATATATATATATACACATATATACACACACACATCTATCTATCTATATATATATATATACACACACACACATATATATATGTGGGTATATATACATATACACACATACATATATACACATATATATATATACATATATATACACACACATATATACACATATATATATATATATATACATATATATATATACACACTGTACATATATTATATATTAAAGTGCTAAAACACAGGAGGAATACAAGAACACAAAAATAACAAATACATTTTTTTAATCTTATTAATAGTACGTCTGCAAATACAATGTCCTCGTTTTGTCAGAAGGTGCATATTGATGATCTTCAGGTTTATTGTTTCTATTGTTTCCATTCTTTCTAAATTGTATTGTATTATTTATACAGTATGACAGGGCTTTGTGTGGTGCATCTTTCTGTGCTTGTGATCGACAGACTTGGGACTTTAATTCTGAACAGAACAAACATTTAAAACATTAAATATAATTCAAACTCAATAAAGTAGTGACAGAAATAGTTTGGAGCCAGCAGCGCCCCCGTGCGGACTGACGGCAAACTGCACATGATCAGATTCATCTCCTGATCAATATCTGAAGATTGATTGATACCTTAACCTTACCACGTTTATTCACGTTTTGAACATATGTATGAATACATAATATTGTTCATGTAAGATTTTCAGATAACCATATAAACGGATCTATAATATTCATAATATACAGTATATATATTATAATATATAATAGCTGTATTTCCCATTCCCATTGTATTATTATTACCATTATTATTACTTATACTGTCTTTAAGAATTTTTTTTATGCCCATGGTCTGTAGTGAAATGCACAAAAGGAATGAACAGAATCAGACTAATTCCTTGTGGAGCCGCAACAATTAATTATTTTTCGATTAATTAATCGATTAGTTGCCAACTATTAAATTGATCGCCAACCCTCCTCCTCCTCCAGTGTTTCCACCGCCAACCTTTCCGAGGTCACAGGCCTGATCCCTGCCAACGTCACCCACGCCCACCAGAACCCGAGCCGTGGCGCCCAGAGCCTTCCGCCGGCTGCTCAACCTGAGGCTCCTGGACCCGAGCCGGACGGTGGACCCTGAGAGGAGGGGGTTCCTGGGGCCTGAGAAGCCTCATCCTCCCCCCGCAAGGAAATCTCGCATGTCCACCCCACGGCCTTCGAGGAGCTGGCCGATCGGGCCCCTCCCACCATCCACCAGCGATCAGGAAGCCGGATCGGTCGCTCAGCAAGCGGAGGAGCTCTGATGGGGGACAGTTGGTTGGTTCTGGCTTTCTGCAGAGGCCAAGAGGAACCCGTCCCCCCCGGGAAAAAACCCAACTTCGCCGTGCGCGGCCTGCTGCGAGGAGCGGCCCGGCTCCAGGAGGTGTGGGTTTGGTTTCACCACCATGTCCCGTCTGTTGTCAGTCGCTGGCGTTCCGGCTTCCCGTCTCTTTTCCGGGTCGACCTGAGCGGGTCCAGGCCTCCTCCCCGTCCTGCTGGACCGCCCCACCCCGCAGGACGCGGTCACCCACAATGCCGAGCTGGGCGCAGAGCAGCACCTCCAGGCTCGACCCCCTTCATCAGGAGGAGCTGGAGCTCAGCCTGAACGTCATCCACTTCATCGAAAAAGGGATCCCTCCAGGACCTGACCGCCCGTGCCCGGCGCCAAACACAGCGCCTTTCGCTTGGTGACCGGTCCGTCCCACACCTGGACCTGAGTGGGAACCGGGTCAAGACGGCGACGCCGGAGACTGGGTCCGGCCTCGGGGAGCTTGACGGTGCTGGTGCTGTACAACGACCGTCTCCGCTTTGAGAAATGAGAGACTCCCTTCGTCAACGCGCCGTCGCTGCCACACACACACACACACACACACACACGACAACGGTATCTACGAAAATTGCAATGGATTTTCACCAATATTGATATTGATAATGGTATCAGGGTCCTAGGGTTTAACTACCAGGGCCTCGACGGCTGCCTGGCTTCTGTTCTGGGACAGGAAGTGAGATTTAAGTTTATTTATTTTTTTTATTACTCTAATTTCATAACCATAGAAACTGTTACCAATGCGCTCATTGTAATTCGACTGATTTAAAGAAATGTGATGTAACGTGAGCACATTTTAGCCACGATTCATTCTATTCAGCATCTTACGTTTCTAATAAAATAAACAAAGTGAACACTGCAAGTTTAACAATGAATTAAAATGGTGAAAATCACCGTTTATAACATTATGTGCACGACTGATTCCTATCCAACATAGCCAATATATTTTTAGTTTTCGAAAAGTTGTCTCTTCTATATTTATTCCTCATTCAAAAACAACAATTTGCAAAACAAAATGATGAAACCTGACATTGGAAAAAAATATATAAATGGTAAAAGTTCATATAAATTATTTTTTCTCTTTAATAGCTTGGGCCACTATGATAGTGGCCCCACTCAGGCCCCAAACAGAAAAGGCGTCCAAACCTGTGGTAGACTCAAAGTAAAGGACGGTTGCGCCACCTACTGGACCCATTGAGTTACTACAGTTTGTTACGTTTTACTTTATAGAAACATCATTAAATGATGTCACAAATAAAATAATGGAACTAAATTATAGTTCCATTATTTTATTTGTCATGATGTATTTTAGTCATTTATACGATTGAAATGAAGCCAAACAAAAGGAAACGTCAGACTATAAAATCCAGAATAAGCTTGAGAACAGAAGTGTTAATTAATGGGAGAAACATTTGATCACAATAAAGTTGTTATGATAATCTCCGGTGTAGAGATTCCCTATCTGCATCTGAGTAAGTCAACGGCAAAATCAGTTAATATTTCAGAAACACTTTATTTGATGGTATACATTCCAAAAAAGAAAATAAAAAATATTCATATATATATTTCTCCATATATAACTACTAAGCAGATTTTTTAAAACAAGACAAAACAAAAAAAAAAAAGAACACAGCGTCTCTGTGCGGCGTAGATATTATACACAAGGCGTGATGTGGAGGTTCCTCAGTTCAGGCACAAACAGCAAAAAGCAAAAAGCATCAGAGTTCTGCAGTGAAAGCAGGAGAAACTCGGGGACAAAGTGACCGTTAGTGTAACTCTGTAATTCAACACTTCATGCAAAAAGAGTGATAAATGTTGTGATATTTATGGTGAAACGTCCACAGCAAAACTAAAAACTATGAATAACGTCCATCGATAAGGGAGTGAGAGAATAGCTGCGGAGTCACCACACTGAAAGAAATTGTCATATATATAGGGTTTTTATTATTATTATTATTATTATTATTATTATTATTATTAATAATTATTATTATTTTATTCCATTTATATTTTGGGGGGTTTCTCAACTTGAAATGGACAACTTAAGATGTGTTTTAAGTTCAGAAAACCTAAAGAAACATACAGGTTTAACAAAATTAAGGCATTTTTAAAATTGATCAAATGGCTAAAATCCAATTATTTTTTCAGTGTAGTATTTTGGGTGGTTCACCATATTAAACCATATTAAACACAGGTAAAAAGAAACACAAAGTTTGGTTGCACTGTTATGTTCGATCGAAAGTCACTACATCACTGAAAACAAATAAAAAAACAAACAACCTGCTTCCTCAAGTAGTCAAGAGATAAGTGCACCCACACCCCCACACCCACACCCCCCCCCCACACACACACACTCACACTCACAAACACACAAATTACGTAAAAAACAAAAAACAAACAAAAAAAAAAATTCTCGTCCATCATCAAGAAAAGCGTCAGATTCTTCCACTTCATTTAAACTCTATAATAAAGTATAATACAGCAGACGCCTGCACACGTCCCTCTCTCGCAGACACCACGGGGTTATGTACAACACAACCGAAAAAAACCCAAAACAAAATCACTGGAACCAAAGATATCTATTAAAATACAGCAGGTTGAGTGGGAGGATTCATATTATTCACTTGTTGCAGGACAGGGTTGGATCGGCGCGGGAAGAGCTTTACACAGGACCCATTCTGGGAGGTAAACAAACCACCCGGTGCCCCCAGCGCACGGCGCCCCCTGGTGGCGGTGGCTGCGGCAAAACGTTGAGAAAAAAACAAAACAAACAAAAAAATGAAACGTTCAAATCTTTTTGGAATCTTTCGACTCAAACAGCTTCAGTCGCTCCTGCACGGTCAGCCCTTCCTTCAGGCTCTGCAAGAGAACGACGGGAAGGAGGAGGAGAGAGGAGGAGAATGAGAAGGAGGAGCAGCGGGAGCTGATATCTTCTGGCGGACACAGGTTCAGACGGATGGAAATATGGAAATATGGAATTTCAAATCTCCTAAATCGGAAACCCTCTCATCCCGGTTTTAGGACGACATTTAGGATTATTCGGTAATAAAGAATCGTGTTTCCTAAACATATTTAGGACAAATTCCTGTCTCATCTGTGGATGAGAAGTTGACTATTACAGCATCCTAATCTAAGAACAACCCAAGATTAGGAATGCAATTTCATCAATCGACAGAATCGGTCCTAAAATCTTAAATAACAGTCAAAAATGGCGGCCGGGCGACCCCCTGCTGTGTCGAGGTGAAGAACGGGAACTTCGATTTTCGCGCCCCTCGCACAAAGACGTTACCACGGATACAAGGCACTGCCGATTGCGATTTAGGATTTACAAAAGTAGTTGGGATTTGATCAGACGCGGTAGAAGGTCAAAGATAAGACCCGGCCATGAGGCTGGCATCTGTTGAGGTGAGATAAACAGAGTCAGGAGTTGAGGGGTTGTCACGATAGCAGGTGTCAGATAAGACTCAGCGGCGCTCGTAGGATTTGTTCCGACGAGATGGAAGGTCAAAGGTGAGAGCACAAGCAGGGAAACGGCCAGAGAGGACACGGCCTCGGGACACGGCTGAGTTGAGATAAGACCGGTCAGAGACAGGAGGTCAAAGGTCATGAGTTTAAGATGCGTCAAGAGATGAGATCACGAATCCTAAACTCACGGCCGTGTCCCAAGTTAAGACAGGACGTCAACGATGAGACGGGACAAAGCCGGGGCTTGAGGGTACGCCAGGTTTAAGACACATGACCAAGTTCAGGGTTAGTTAAGTTGAGTTAAGAGGTCAGAGATAAAAGTTTAGGATCAGTTAAGTTAAGAGGTCAGAGATAAAAGTTTAGGATTAGTTCAGTTGAGTTAAGAGGTCAGAGATAAAAGTTTAGGATCAGTTAAGTTAAGAGGTCAGAGATAAAAGTTTAGGATTAGTTAAGCTGAGTTAAGAGGTCAGAGATAAAAGTTTAGGATTAGTTAAGCTGAGTTAAGAGGTCAGAGATAAAAGTTTAGGATTAGTTAAGTTGAGTTAAGAGGTCAGAGATAAACGTTTAGGATCAGTTAAGTTAAGAGGTCAGAGATAAAAGTTTAGGATTAGTTAAGCTGAGTTAAGAGGTCAGAGATAAAAGTTTAGGATTAGTTAAGTTAAGTTAAGAGGTCAGAGATAAAAGTTTAGGATTAGTTAAGTTAAGTTAAGAGGTCAGAGATAAAAGTTTAGGATTAGTTAATTTAAGAGGTCAGAGATAAAAGTTTAGGATTGGTTAAGTTGAGTTAAGAGGTCAGAGATCAAAGTTTAGGATTAGTTAAGTTGAGTTAAGAGGTCAGAGATAAAAGTTTAGGATCAGTTAAGTTGAGTTAAGAGGTCAGAGATAAAAGTTTACGATTAGTTAAGTTAAGAGGTCAGAGATAAAAGTTTAGGATAAGTTAAGTTGAGTTAAGAGGTCAGAGATAAAAGTTTATGATTAGTTAAGTTAAGAGGTCAGAGATAAAAGTTTAGGATCAGTTAAGTTGAGTTAAGAGGTCAGAGATAAAAGTTTACGATTAGTTAAGTTAAGAGGTCAGAGATAAAAGTTTAGGATCAGTTAAGTTGAGTTAAGAGGTCAGAGATAAAAGTTTACGATTAGTTAAGTTAAGAGGTCAGAGATAAAAGTTTAGGACAAGTTAATTTAAGAGGTCAGAGATAAAAGTTTACGATTAGTTAAGTTGAGTCAAGAGGTCAGAGATAAAAGTTTAGGACAAGTTAATTTAAGAGGTCAGAGATAAAAGTTTACGATTAGTTAAGTTAAGTTAAGAGGTCAGAGATAAAAGTTTAGGATCAGTTAAGTTGAGTTAAGAGGTCAGAGATAAAAGTTTAGGATCAGTTAAGTTGAGTTAAGAGGTCAGAGATAAAAGTTTAGGATAAGTTAAGTAATGAGGTCAGAGATAAAAGTTTAGGATCAGTTAAGTTGAGTTAAGAGGTCAGAGATAAAAGTTTAGGATTAGTTAAGTTAAGTGGTCAGAGATAAAAGTTTACGATTAGTTAAGTTAAGTGGTCAGAGATAAAAGTTTACGATTAGTTAAGTTGTGATGGGACATGGGAGCGATGAACCAGTTATTAGTCAGGACACACACACACACACACACACACACACACACACACACACACACACACACACACACACACACACACACACACACACACACACACACACACACACACACCATGCAGGCTTTTAATGTTTTTCTTTTTTGGGGGGGGGGTCTCATGCTATACCTACAGCATATCTCTGATGGGGGGTGGGGGTGGGGGGTCAGCTATCCCAAGAGACCTGTTCAGTGATGGACTGAGACACAGACACACACTTAGAAACAGCACACCCCCTGCTGGGCACACATTGTACTACACATGATGAGAGGCTAGACGTAAACAACCCCACCCCCACCCCGCGCCACCCACCCCACCCTTGGCCACCCCACCCCACGCCTCGCTTCGAGGGGAACCTCAAAGCAAAGGGTTTTACCTTAATCCTAATGCAGGGCTTCAAAACCCTTCTTTGGCCCATAATCCCTATTTCTCGTTCCCAAATTCTCCCAACAACAGCAATTAAGGCGTGTGACAACTGCTCTTTGTCACTCAACTCACGTATGAAAATTCATATTTCGCCCGATAAGCAACAGATTGAGGCAAAAAAATAAAAAAAAGAATATTCCTGTAATTTGTCACTGAAATGATTGATCCAAGTGCAGATATTCCACATTACATTTGATTTCATGTGAATTTGAGTATCGACCGCTTTTATGACATCACAGAGCGTGAAGCCAGCCCCAAATGGATGGAAATACCGACGTGTTGTTGTGCTTTTACCTTGGAGCGAATCCCTCTGGTCTGCCTGGAGTTCATCAATCTCTCCTTCTTCAGGAAGTCTGGGTTACTCTTGGATTTCATGATATCTAAAACAAAAAAGCACTAAAAATATGATTTAATTGCTGAACATTTGCTTAAGTTATTTATACACAAAGAAATATATATATATTTTTTTTCTTTTGACGGAATCCGTATTAATTACTGAAAATAACTATAATATTATAGTTATTTTAATATTTTAATATTTTTTAATATATTATTTAATATTATTTCATGGCCAAATTATTTTCTCTACTGAGGAAAGAAAAAATTGCATCAGAGGTTTTGAGAAAAGAAGAATGTTCGGTCGCGGCTCTGACCGTATCCGGGGGTGACGGCGCCCTCCGCGCTGCGCTCCCCCAGCGTCTCAGTGGCGACCAGCAGCTTCTCCTTCAGCTTGCTGATGTCACAGTCGGCCTTGGCCTTGACGATGCTCAGCTCCGTGTAGATGACCTTGTACTTCTCCGTGGCGTATTTCTTATCCTGCGGCAGGAAGTGTCGTCAAATGAGAGTGTGAAGAGTACCAGGATGACGGGACATCCAGAGAAATGAGCTCGAATGAAAACACTGCGCACAAACCAAAACCCCAGGAGACAATATTCAAATATATCATGACATTCTGTCGCCTGGTCTCATGTGACGATATCCACATATTGATATCTTGTCTCGTATTGCGATAACCATATATCAATATCTAGTCTCATCTCGATATCTATATATCAATATCTAGTTTCATATCTTGACATCCATATATCGATTTCTCGTCTCACATCGCAATATCCATATAAAATCGATATATAGGTTCACATTCTGATATTCATATATCGATATTTAGTCTCATATCGCCTTATCAATTTTAAGATATCTAGTCTCACATCATGATATCCCTATATCGATATCTAGTCTCATATCGCAATATAATATACAGATATCAAGTCTCATATCGCAATATAATACATCAATATCTAGTCTCATATCGCGATATCTATATAATATCAATATCTAGTCTCATATTGTGATAGCCATATAATATTGATATGTAGTCTCTTATTGCTATATTGATAACTAACATGGTTCCACATTATCTATACAATATCGATCGATCTAGTCTCATATGATGAAATCAATATTAGATTGATATTTAGTCTTATATGGTGATAATGATATAATATTAATATCTAGTCTCATATCACAATATCGATATAAGGTCGATATCTAGTTTAGTATCAGAATATCAATATAATATTGATATTGACGTAAAAGTCTAGATATTGTCTGGGGTCTGTTTCTGGTAACTATGGTGATATACTTAAATGTTGTTTTTATGGAGCTTTTCAGTAAAATAATGCAGTTTTCTGAACTTCATAGACTAATCAATGGTCATAATTTCCACATTGATAATGGTTGGCTCCCAGTGTAAATATGTTATGTCAGCGCGATGGTCATCCCGAAATATCGTCAAATTATCAATACTTGAGGTAAAAAAAATTGTGAAATTTGAATTTTGTTAATATCGCAAATGATGAATGATGAATAAAATATACATGTTCGGTTTTGGGAAACAATAAAAATGTTTTTATGTTATTATTTACAGAGATTATTATAATGATCATAATTTATTCTCCGTACCCTTAAAGCCGACTGCAGCTCGTCCTTCAGGGAGTGGATCTCCTGCTTCAGATACTGGATCTCAGACTCCTTGATCCGTAGTAAAACCTACGAACGAAAGAGAAGTGGTTTAAACGCTCACGTTCGGAGGGCGCAACTGCGGTCCTTGCACGTGCTGGCATTCTGGTGCGGGCGTGCACGTACCTCCAGCTCGTACAGGTCCTTGCCGTGGCTGAGCGGCGACAGGGCGCTCTCCCCGCTGAAGCACGAGCGCATTCGGGTGATTTCAGCCGTCAGACGGTTGTTCAGCTCCTGAGGACACAGAGGCAGGGTTTCTCTTTGGAAAATACACTAAAATATACTTTTCTTTTCTGATGCTTTGCTGAAAAAACATGTAACTGAAATAGAACATTCCAAATACAATTTTTGAATTTAAACTCGTGATTCGTGATTCGATACCACTAATTTGATGAAGTAATGTCTCTAATTAATGATAAAATAGTGAATTAATGAATAACTGTTATGGTTCAGGCTCCCGTCTGACTAAAAGCATTATTTCCTTTTACATTTATATTTTTTTATCTTTTGTGGAGATTTAGGTTGAATTTTAATGAATTGAAATGATCAGATTTACGATGGTTCACACGTCACTAGTAGGTAGGATTTGTTGTGTATTTTTTATTACTGGTTGCATTCTCAGTTTCTATGATGTTTCTATTATGGTTGTGAGTGGATGCGTGTTAATATGAATATAAAGTGGATATTTCTGTCGAGGATGAATAAATATGTACACATTAATACGGGCATGGATAACAATGGATGAGTATTGCCTGGTGACTCCTAAAAAGGTAAGTTAGGGTAAGTTTCATTTAGAATGATTTAAATGTATATTTAAGACAACACAGACAATTAATACTATTATATAAGTATAGATCCCAGAATCGTCATTGTGGCGCCACTGTCTCCGTGCGTTGCAATGATATTTCACTGCATATATGTATGAACATGTATGGGACAAATAAACCTCTTGAATCTTGAATCTTAAACCTTAGATCTAAGATCTAAGTTAAGTCCAATTATTATGCAATAATAACAATATTATGCAGTGCTCCCCCAGGCCTGCAGGGGGCGCGAGCCCACCTGGTTGTGTGCGTTGAGCTCCTGGTTCTCTCGCTGGCACTGGCGCAGGGCCTGGCGCTCGGCCTCCAGAGCCTGGGCCAGGTGGGCGTTCTCCAGGCACTTCTGGGAGTACTGCTCCGACAGCACCTCCAGCTCCCTCTGCACCGACTGCAGCTCCTCCCTTTAGCCGCACCACGGGGGGGAAAAACATGATTAATTACAATCCTTATAATTAACTTATACCCTTGTCATGTTTGTGTGAAATAATTGGGATTAACATTTTATTTTGTGCGTTATATTCCATTATAATATTGCCATGAAATAAAACGTGTAATAACACATGTCTACCTATTGCAGAAGAGCCGTTTATAATAGTGGGAGATAAAAGGTCCATCATGGAGACCCAACCCAAGTTCACATTCTATTTATTTTATGATTGGTTTAAAATTCTCCTTAAATTGGGATGGACACATGTTCTCAATTGTGGAATGTAATGACTAGACAAAAATATCGCAATCTGCTCTAATAATTGTATTAATATGTATTAATAATATATCATAATATTAGTTGTACCTGATTATCTAATTTGATGTTTGCGCTAGTGTCATAGAAAAACTTCTAATATAGTGAAAATACTGGAGGCCCGTGCCAACAACACCAACGTGATTTGTTTGAACTTTGTCAAATTACAGGCCAACAGCCAAAACAAAAAAAACATTTAGGTGTGGAAAGAAGAAGACCTACTCGTACTGTGAGCGAAGTTCATCGATGTCGGAGTTGAGTCCGCTGAGCTGCGAGCGCTGCGTCTTCTCCAGGTCCTCCTTGTGAGCGTTCTTCATTGCTTCAATCGCTGCAGCACACCCACCGAGGAATAAAGAAACGTTAAACTTACCCACAAGGCTGAACTTGAAAAGACACAACTTGCACCTCAGACAGCAGCATACAGGTAAATGGACAATAACTTGATAGGAACTTGATAGGCTCAGATAGGAAGGAGTCCAGGACAAGCTGGCTGACGTAGTGGACGACCTATTAGACTGGTTCCAGTTGTCCCTGGACACGTGCATGGTCGCATAGGGCTTCATTTGGACTTGCACCGTGTAGGGAGCTGGTTGAGAGATCAATCTTATTACGCAAGAGTAAATGGGCCACACACACTAAATACAGAAGTGGACAACTCCGGATTCAGGGAGTTAAAAGTTCGGCCATGTTTTTCCTCCACCTTTACTTTATTAGGTGTAGCATCTGGGTTGTGTTAAACAGCAAATCCAGGCGGTTGACACAGAACATCAACGAGCACTTCGACCTTCTGAACTTGGCTGATACGCCTCGGACAAAACGTGGTGATCTTGCGAGGTCTACGTCAAGTTTCCTTACCGGCAATTGTGGCCGCGGTTTCCTCGGCCAGCAGCCTCTCCCTCTCCTCCATGAGCTTGGCGACCTCCCTCTGGTGCTGCCGCTGGAGGTCCTCGATCACCTTCTGGTGCGTTTCCTCCATGGCCGCAAAGCCCCGTTCACAGGTCGCCTGGGAGAGATCAGAGCCGTCGGTAACGCCCACCGGACTTACCTGAAGCAGAGCCCCCTCGGTCTAACATGTGACAACTACAACCTGCAGAGCAAGCAGTGTCCAGAGCCCATAGAGCTAAAGGATGCACCAACAGGTACAAGGTGAGATTACACAGCGGGAAGCCATGCCAGCCTTTTTGGGATCTAAAGCCGAGCTAGGGTGAGCAAGAGTGGGCTAATGCAGTTAATTGTAGTTTGTCCCTTCGTTCTAATCGGTTTAATCTGTGCACGGTGTAATGTGCCGTTGCAGAGAAGGTAATGTGATCAAAGTGAGACATGCAATTAAGAAATCGTGTTCAACGCTTTAGTGAATAGATCCTACAATTGGATTAAAAACAAAGGATCACATCTACACTTTACTGTAGGCTAGAGGTGGATTCATGCCTTGTTTAACATTTTGTGTTATTTCAGGTTGTACAACTACAATTATTTCTCAAAAAGTTTACAGTTCATCACAGAGGATTAGTAAAAGTCTAAGATAGAAAGAAGAAAGAAGACTTTCTATATGAATGAAGACAGGAATAAAAGTTACTATTAATCTATCTTCTACATCAACTAGATTGGCAGCTTAGGTAAGATGAAAGAGTAAAAACCTTAAGACTTTCAAAGTCTCTCTGGTATTTCTCCTTCAGGCTGTCAACATCTCCCTCCAGGTGCTTGTTCTCCAGCTCATCCCTCATGGTGTTCATCTGGGTCTCCAGTTCCAGGATTCTGTCTTTTAGAATGACTGTGGGATCAACGTCCGACCTGGCCGGAGCCGGCTCCTCTTCCTCCATCGGAGAGGTCAGGGCAGCGGCCTCGTCGCTCAGGGGCGAGCAGGATCCTTCCGGGCTCATCTTGTCCAGCTGGCTCTCTTGGATGCAGCGAATGGTGTTCATATAATGGCCGTGCAACTTCTGAATCTCCTCCCTGTGGACGTGTTGGAGCTCACGGATCTTCTCCTGGAGCCGCTCTTCCAGGTTCCTCACGTGGCCCTCATGGCGCTCCTCCATGGTCTCCATGTCGACAAGCAGGACTTCCAACTTGCGTTGGCTGTCGGCTGTGGTCTCTATCAGGGCCAGCTCTGTGGAGGCTCGGCCCTGCTCTGCTTGGCTCAGTGCCTCCTCGTGCCTCCGCTTAAGCTCCTTGGCCTCCTCCTGAAACCGTTCCTCTAGGAGGACAAGTTGCTGTTGCTGCTGGGAGAGCTGGATGATGCGCTGGCCGATCTCATCCCTCAGGGTGTGGTTCTCCTCCTGAAGAACAGTAATCGCCGTGTTGAAGCCGAGACGCTCCTCCTTCAAGGAAGACTCGTACTTCTGGTGAATGGCACGGACGCTGCGTGCGTGCTCTTGGACAAGAGTGTCCATGTCTTGACCGGTCCGTTGACACTTGCCCAGTTCCCGTTCATGGATGGCACGCAGTCTGCAGGCAACATAAGCAACCTGGGCTTGGATCAGGGCTTCACGCATGCAAAGAGAGCTGCTTGTGAAACCGTGTGTGCTTTGCTGACCTGGAAGGGCACTGATCATGCTGGCCATTGCTGGATGGTTTCCACACCTCTCCATCTCTTGGGCAAATTTATGGAGGACTGCTGCCTGTCTCTGAAGCTCAGAAACTAGGTTCTCTTGGACGTTTTGCAGCGACTCCACTGAGTCAACGGTACAAAATGGGAGGCCAACCGCTAAGTGTCTGTTCATGATTTCCTCAGCCATGTCTCTGGCTTCGTCCATTTCAATCTGCTCCATGTAGGGAGCAAGTTCCGGGGGACTAACATCAGCCAACCTCGGCTTTTGACCTAAAAGGTTGTTCCTAATTTCTTTAATTCTGTTTTTTAAATCAGGCTTTTTGAGCGCATCGAAGATTTCTTTGAGAGCCGTTTCCCTTTGTTGTAGGTTATTGTGAGCTTCAGTAAGTTCCCTTTTGATCATTTTGAAATTTTCCTCATAATACTGTTTGAGATTTTGAATAGAATACGCAAGTTCAGCTTTGACAAAGGTGTTGAAAATAACTGTGGTGTCAACATCTACCTCGGCTGAGCCCATTTGCTCTGATTTATTAATATCTGTGTCATTTGTTTTTAGTATTTGACACTGTGCCCCTGCTTGCTCCAGCTCTTTCCAGAATGTACTCTCCAACATCAACTTCCGAGTCAAGACATCAGCATAGACTATGGCCAAGCAATCGCCACCAGCGTTTACCTTCTCAATCTCTTTATGCATTTCACCAAGACTTTGTAGAAGATCAGACTTGGAATTCTGTATTAAAAAGGCCATTTTGTTCAGAACAATTGCCTCAAAAGTCAGTGTTTTGGCAAAGAGACTGGTTGTTTCCTCGTCCAAATCATTGCCATGGATTGTACTTGGTGAATGATTTAGATGCATCTCTGGTAAGTGCTCCTCCAAGGCCCTTTCCCCTTGTCTGATGTAAAGTGCTGCATTGAACAAGTCATTCTCCACTTCTGACAATGACAGCAGTTGTGGATCATTGGTGTCTTGGGAGCCCTTTAGAATAGCATGCACTTTCTGTCGACTTTCCTCAACACACCAGAGAGCCTTGGCATAATAGTTGGTGACGGTGCTAGCATTACGTTCACTTCCACTACCGGTCATTTGCGGCTGATAAAAACTATTATTTGGCTCTGACACAGGCAAATCATCTGTTTGAATGAGGCCTCGCTCATCTAGTTTCTGTGTGAGGTTTCTCAACTTCCCCTCGGTTACCAGCAATTTAGTCTCAAGGGCATGTATGATAGAAATGAACTTTTCTGGGTCACTACTGTACTGCAATGTAACATCAGATGACCTAGTCCCTTCAGATGTTTTTAAGTCTTGGCACATATCTTGGTTACTGATCTGGCTGGTGTCATTAGGGGCATTATCCACCTGATTGCTGTCAACGCCCTCCAAGTTCATGTATTTTTGGCACTGAATGCTGGAAAATCGTATCCTTGGCCTCTTATCTTGTGACTCCTTACCGCTTGTGGAATTCTTTGTCTTGGATACAGTGTCAAAGGGGAGTGTTGGTTCTGTGTTTGTTGGCAGGGTAGGAGAAGTCTCATCAGTTTCCTGAGTCTGCTCCTCCTGGGCTCTGCATCGTTCTATGCAGAGGTCAGCGTAGCCCAGCTGCAGGGCATTGAGGTTCTGCTCCAGCTCTGCAATACGGTCCTCTGCAACCACAAGCTTGGCTTGCAGGTCCCTTTCAGCACTGCAGGGTTGGCCCTGTTCCAGGAGGCTCCGACTCATCTGACAAAGAAGCTCCTCCTTAGCTTGCAACTTCTGTTCCGTCTCCTCCAAGCTGTTTCCGAGTGCGGCCATCTTAATGAGGGCCTCCTTCAGGTCCTTCTCCTTGCGCTCCACCAGTCTCTCATACATCTCCTTTGTTTGGCGAATCTCCTCCTCTTTGTCTTTGAGAAATTGGCTCATCTTCTGGAATTCTTGGGAGGCCCTCTCATAAGAGTGCTCCAGGGTATAGTAATCCGCCTCTTCGGTTTCCAGGCGAGTACGAAGCTTGTTCACCTCACGGTCTGCCTCCCCAATCTGGTTAAGAAGCTCCTGACAGCGGCAGGTGAGGCGGCCTTTTTCTTCCTCCAACCTATGGACGCTTTCTCTAAGGGTCTCGACCAAGTCGGTCTTTTGGGCCAACTCCCCCTGCAGCTTAAGAACCTCGTCCCTGCCCTCCTTCCCAGATGAAGCCCGCCTACCCCTTAAAAGGACCTCTACCTGCTGCTCAGTCTCCAAGAGCTTACGTCCCATCTCTCTCTGTGCAGTTTCCGCCTCAGTTAATCTCCTGGTGAGGTTCTGTCTCTCTCTTTCGTGGCTTTCTTGCATGCAATTCTGCTCCTGCCTCAAGCGCTCCTCCTTCAGTGTCTGCCCCTCCTCTGTGGCGCTCAGTCTGGCGGTCACCTCCTGCAGCCGATCTTGAAGCCTCTGCACCTCTCTAAGGTGGTCTCTCTGGAGGGCCTGCTGTTGCTCCAGATGCCTGAGGACCTGGTTCCTCTCCAAGAGGCTGGCCTCCACATCGCGGAGCCTGTCCTCGCTGTCTCGTAGCTGAGCTTGTAGGGTGGCCTCGCTACGCCCCCATTCTTCCTCCTGGTCCCTGAAACGCTCCTGCTCCAGCTTGAGCTCATTCCGCATCCGGGCCACAGCCTGCTCACTGGCCAGGATCTCAGCCATGGCGGATGTGAGTTTAGACTGCAGGGCCTGGATGTCGGCCTCGTGGCGGCCCACAGAGTCCTGGGCTTCGGTGTAGCTTCTCCTTAAAGTCTGAACCTGCTGTTGGGTATGGTCCTGTTTACGTTTTTGTGAATCCAACTCGCCCTGTAAGTCCTGGTTGAGCTTATGGAGACGTTGCCTTGGCACTCTGTGAGGCGAGGAGGAGGGCGGCGTGGCACTCTTGAAAAGATTGATGAGACAGTTTCATTAGTGACAAGCTTTCCCCCGCGGAGGAGCACATCTCCAAGGGATACCTGGGAAATTTCTTCTAAAGAATAGAAGCCCATTTGATAGGTTTTGAAAAGCTCACACTTTGCTTAACACTGTGCTTTTTCAGGAGTGATGTGGAAGTTTGGGAATATAAAGGATGCGTGACAAAAGCAGGCTGTACAAATAAAAGATAATGGGGTAAAGATGAACAATGGATACAGGTGGAGCTTCATCCTCCCCTCAAAAGAAAAATAAATAACAAGTGGTTCACTAAAGTGCTCTAGAAGGAATGTTTAGAAAAGCAGTAGGACCAGAAGTCATTATCCACAGCCTGGAAGCCTTTTAGGGTGACAAATATTGAAAAATATCAGTGAACATTACATTTGTAAGAACAAGTGTTTCAGTTTTATTTTTCCAGCACATAATACTCACTCACAAAACCAACGTCGTTATTTTCTTTTAAGATGAATTAACTGGCCTTGAATTGTGTGTAAATTATTTTGCAGTGTGCTTTCAAAAAAAAAATACCCGGATACTTCCATCTACAACTATTTTACTTAAAATAAATATCTCGTTCTAAGCATTTATTTGAGGGGAATAAGGATCAGTGCAAAGGAAATGCTTTCCAAGAAATTGCATTTTAAATACAATGTTTAAGATTTTAAGATCATTACAACTATCGCAACATATTATTCTTGTTGAAAGAAATATTATCGGGTAAAAACTTCAGACCCCATTGGCAGATCATTTTTCTGTATTCCAGTATTTATTTCCACAGTGATAACTATGTTCTTCTATTTTCCTCATCTGACGTACATTTTTTTCCCCCTGCATCATCGACACCAAAAAGCCATTTCAAAGTAGTGCCACAAGATCCTGTATGTTTGTGTCCTTGAAGCTGAATCCGGACCCCCGGGTGTCACTGGAGTGCCGACAGCGTGCAGGTCTCAACCGATCGATACACCAGCTGATCCCACCAATCCATATGTCCCACCTGGACAATGTCCACCTAGTCCTGCACCCGGCACTCCATGACAGCCGGCTGCCCATCACTTAGATATCTGTGATAAAAGGTCTGTACAGATAAAGGTATAGCCCTGATAAAGCTCTATATAGATAGAACTCAATGTATCTGTGATAAAGGCCAATATACAGTAGATACAGCTGTATATATATCTGATATGTATAATTTTTAATTAGGTAGTATTAATCTAATGGAGACACTTGGGTGCCCCCGTCAGAGCTTTCAGAGCTTGTGGGCAGCGAAGCAAGAGCCAGCGTTGCTGCTGCCGAGGGCAACGTGTGTTGTATGTGATCAGGCTCACTGCTCATTTGGAGTCCCACGAGGCAAAGCAAGTCCGTCAAAGTGATTTTAAGAAGGTGCCATTTGAGGGAAGGCTATGCATGGACCGTTTGTGCTCGGACTGATCTTTTAAGTGTTCATATTCAAAATGGTGTAAAAATAAAAATTCATCGTTATTTTTGGTCCGTAATTGTTTTGATCCATCAGAGGTGACTGCATCTCTGATAAAGGTCTGCATAGATGGAGATGTATACATGTGTGATGAGGATCTATATGTATCTATATATATTTATGTACCTGTGGCAAAGGTCTATATAGACAGATCTCTATGCATCTGAAATAAAGGTCTATATTGATAAAGGTCTGCACAGAACAAGTTCTGTATCACAGATGCATAAACCTCTATTTGTAAAGGTTTACACAGATAAAGGTCTGTATAGACAAAGCCTCCAACTGATGAAGGTCTGTATCAACTTGACATGCAGGTGGTGAGGAGAGTCCATATTAGTCGAAGCATGCGAGCCCAGGTTTCCAGAAAGCATGCACAGGAAAAGACAAGGAAAGAAAGTGAAAAACAAATGGAGAGACAGACGGGCGAGCGGAGGTGAAGGGGGAGAAAAAGCACAGCGCCAGCCGGCTCCACCGGGGCCCCTCACCAGCGGCAAATCAGACCAAATCCACCGTCAACCCATCGACCGCTTCCCCAGGAGATGTGAGACTCCACACGACAATTAGTGAAACTTCATGCCACGCCCATGCATAGAGGGACCACGCCCGTCATCAGGAGTCCAAACACAGCTTAGCTTACAGTAGAATTACTTCAAGTGCAAATGTCTACCAAAATTTTAAACGCAATATACGCTAAATGACCTAATACAGGCAAAACAGATATATGCTGCTTGTCCAGTAGATCTTTATTCATCTGAATGTGCAGGACCTGGATATAAAACCCGTTTGTAAATGAATCCAACATGATCATTTAAACCGCAGCACAAAAAAACAGTCATTATGTTAAACTTGGTCAGAAACTGATATCTAAATATCTGATATTTAAGTCAAACTGTGGTTTCAGTTTTCAACGCACATTTGACCCTTACAGCCGTCTTGCCTGTAAACTTGAGTTTGAACCGCCTGAGTTCAGAGGAGTGAGGTGAGGATCCAAGGTTTGGGCGAGAGGGGGAGAATTGAACCCAAATCCAGCTTCTCCAAATTGTCTCCTTGTTGTAAAATATCCCCTTTTAAGACGGTTCAAATTCACTAAAAGTGATTTTTTTTTGTGTAGTTATTCAAAATAAACATCTAATAAAAAAATATACTTTTACATATATATATATATATATATATATATATATATATATATATATATATATATAAAAAAGGT
Source organism: Zeus faber (assembly GCF_960531495.2). Taxonomy (NCBI): domain Eukaryota; kingdom Metazoa; phylum Chordata; class Actinopteri; order Zeiformes; family Zeidae; genus Zeus; species Zeus faber. The sequence continues at coordinate 24,390,675 of NC_137207.1, forward strand.
ATGTCATTTTGGTGGCAGACTTATAAAAAGGTGCCAAAGAGCGTGTTCTTATTGGAAGCACTTGGATATTTGGTTGTCCTGACTAAAAGGCATTTCAAGCCAGGGAAGGTGATGGCCACCAGGTTGGGCGTCTGATCAGACCAAAGTAATGGATCGCTCCGCTCTGCGCTGGGGGGTTGGGCGTGGTACCTGCAGGACGTAGCCCTCCCGTGCGCTCTGCTCCCGCCCGCGGGCGTCGTTCAGCTGATCCTGGAGGAGGGAGTTCTGCTCCTGCAGCCGGTCCAGCTCCTTCTGCTTCTGACCCAGCTGCTCAGAAGGACACACGCAGGAACCTCAATTAAATCATATATATAGACAGAAATAAATGTCATTTGGCTGCTGACCCCCTGCAGTTTATTCAAGTTCCACTAGGGGAACCCCTGACTGACCTCCCTGGTTCCTTCCTGCTTGTTTAGAAAAGTTATGTTTCAATAAACTGAAAATTTAAATAAAGTTTCTTAAATCCCTGTTTAATGTTTCTGACTGCATAAAGTTTCCTAATTCCCTGTTTAAGTTTCTTTCCTCCTTGTTTAAAGGGGAGCTATTCTGCTCCTTTTCAACAAGTTAATATAGGTCTCGGAGGTCCCCAAAACAAGATTTTGAACTTTGAAAATTCACTCAGATCATGCATTAGAGACATTCTAACATGCGTCCAATCCACTTAGTCTGAAAACAGGCTATCTGCCTCAGTGGGAGGGGCCCCCCCTCCTGAGGCCCCGAGTCAATGGGGTTTAAGCTTTACTCCGGGTTCCGTCGCATTTCTCCAATTTAATGACATCACATCCTCCCAGTCCTGGCTTCCCTCCACTGGTTCCCTTTCAGTTCTGGATGGATTTTCACATTTTTGATCACTTTAAAGCACGTCGGGGACTGGCTCCGAGCTGCAGAACACATATGTTGACCCCATATAAGTTCCAAGTTCAAGTTCAAGTTCAAGAGATTATTTGTCACATACATATACGTACGGTCATACATATATGCAGTGAAATGTCATGACGCCCGGTGATTACGCACAATAAGCTCTATAAGCCAGTTGTGCAGCCTCAGATCCTCAGGCGGGCGGGGCCCTCCTGGCTGTTCCAAAGTCTAGACTTAAAACTAAAAGTGTCAGCGGCAGAGTCAGTGACTTCTTTTAAATCAATTTCTCAGAACCCATTTTCATAGATCTGCTTTTATCTGATGTTGGCCCCTTCCTTTACTTTTTATTTTTTCTATTTCTTATTTATTATCTTGTATTTTTTTTTATTGTCTCTTTATGCACATTTTCAATTGAATGAATTAAATGAATTCCTGTTTTTTAATGTTCCTTTGCCTTTTAAAATTCATGATCCGAGCTGATCCGAAAAGATTTGTGCTGGTCTCTGCGGCGGACAACAGAGCACTTCACATGATTAGCGCTCAGCTTGGATGCTAGCAGGCCCGGTCGCGCTCCAGCTGTGGGTGGAGTTACTCACACAGAGGGCGGTTCTAACTGGAATGTGTCTCAATGCTACGTAGGACTGAGACACGTTTTAAGACATGTTTTCGGAAACAGACAGATCACAACAAACTGACTGAGTTGTTCTTATGTCACAGTGTGTGTCGGTAGTAGTTCCATCAGAGGCACAAATGCGCACAAGCACTGAATAAATGAGTTTTTCATTTCAGGTCCCCTTAAATAAAGTTTCTTACACCCCTGTTTAATTCCAGGATGGTCATCATCTTGTTTCCTCGTATTCAAATAAAGTTTCCTACCCCGTACTTAAAATAAAGTTTTTTTACTTTGTTTAAATAAAGTTTTCAGGGTGCTTAACGCCGCCTTTAAAGAAAGTTCATCCCTCACCACTGTTAAAATAAAGTTTCCCACCTCCTTGTTGAGCAGGGCGGCCAGCTCGCTGGGCGGCAGCCGGTCGGAGCTGACGGAGCTGCGGGTGGAGGAGGAGGCGATAGGAACCTGCTTCTCCTCCCGGAGCGGCGTGGTCTCCACCTGGTGCCAGCGCTGCTCGATCTCCACCCGCACGTCCGAACCCGTACTCGGGTCGGCGGGCGGGGCCGGCCGGTCCACCTCCATCCCGCTCTGGTCCGTGGGCGTGGCGCTCGGCGCGGTAGCCGTGGTGACGGCGGCGGTCGCCGCACAGGTCTGGACGGGCGCCGTGGAAGCGGAGCAGGAGGAAGCGGAGCCGGGAGAGGAAGCCGTGGAGGAGGAGGAGTAGGAGGAGGCGGGCGACGACAGGGCGGAGCCGAGGTCCACGGTGTCGGCCCGCTCCCAGGCGGGCGTGGTCGCCTGCCCTGCGTTGAACTCAGACCAGTCGTAGGTCTTGGAGCGCCCCTCCCGCCGCCGCTCTCGCACCCGGCTCTTGCGGGGCTCGGAGGCGGGGGCGGCCAGCTGGGTGCGGACCTCCGCCCGGGGGGCCTCGGGGCCCGGCCGGGGCTCCTGGGGCGACCGGAGGCACCGCTCCAACGCCAGCTGACACTTTGCCTTCTCCTCCGGTAGCGACCTGCTGGGAACGAGAAACGGGGGGCGGGGGTGAGTGACGACAGGAAGTCGGACGACGATTTGAACGGCGAGGACGACGACGACAGGCGACGTTTCCACGGAAACAGAACACGGAACAGTTGGAGACGATAGGAGCGACGCAGCGGGGAATTAAAAAAAAAAATAAAAAAAAAAAACACAGAACACATCGCAGCAACTCAACACCAAAGCTGCTCCACCCTGAATCCAGAAGTCGACGCCCACTGGTGGCCTTCACAGCGCAGGCGTCATCTGCATCGCTGCTTTCAGACGAGTGGCGCGTCTGAAAGCGCGTTCAGTTGTTTTTTCAACTGAAAATTAAAAATGCTAAATCACCGGTTGCTTAGCAACAGTGGTTGGATTCAGCGTCACGCCCAGTTTCAACTTTATTAATTCTAATAAAATAAACTGCTGCTTCCGCCCTCCAGGGGCTCGATTTTTAGTCGACGATTAGTCTGCGTTATTTGAACAAACGGTTTATTTCCTCAAGTCCTTAACTTGTAACAACAAGTGTTTACGTGTCGCACAAGAGACTTTTATGGGAAACATTTGTATCAACAGAACCCAACGAAACTCACAATTGGTGTTGTATTTATTCACACTGATAAAAAAATTCCAGTTACGTTATTTTAGGGAAACGCTACAGTTGTGGAATCTGACATTTTGACATAAAGACTGCCATCTGCGGCAATCAGGCGATGAGGTCATGACTGCACAACAACAGCTCTGCTGGACGCTGGATCCCAGGCACTTTCGGTCCCCGGCGGTAACCAGACACACAGAGCAGCTCTGGGGTGTGTGTCCGGCCTTTCCACTAGGAGGGGGGGATTCCAACGTGTGTGTGTGTGTGTGTGTGTGTGTGGGGGGGGGTCCCACAGCGGGGGGTAATGCGCATGCCGCCTGGCACGCTGAGTGTAAACAGAGACGCGCAGCTAAATAACACGGAGGCTGAGGCAAAGGCCTATTTCCATCTGGATGTGTGTGTGTGGTGGGATGACACTAGGCCGCAATAAGGAAGAGGTGTCCATGCAGAAACATCCCAAAATATCCCACTTCTCCCGCCCCCCACGGGGCGAGCGTCAAGGTGTCTGACCCCCCCTGTAAATGGAGCCCCACACACACACACACACACACACACACACACACACGCACACGCGCGCACGCACACACACACGCACACACACACACGCACACACACACACGCACACACACACACGATAAACTCTACAAATTCACTGACACAGGACGGATGGAAAAAGTTGATGATTCTCTGCTTGGTTACGTCTTTATCTCTAACTCCCAGCCCTAGAATAAACATGATGTGTTGAAAACATGACCCAGCTTAGTATGACTTGGTTTTTATTTGACTAGTACTTCATTTAAAAAAAAAACTGAGGAATACTGAGTTCACATAATTTAAAAATACCTTCATTCATCTTCATCAGGGTCATGTTTGAGCCGCCGTGTGCATTCAAGGGTGAAAGCCACAAGCGGAGCAGGCACCCCTCTAACTGAAGAGAGTATTATGGGATGCGTAGCGATCCAGAGGCTTAACCCAGCGCTGGATTAAATGCAGGATAAATTAACGACCTTTGACCCCGCTGCTCGCTCCACGCACTAACAAACTGCCTTTAATCCACTTTGCATGTTATTGTTTTGATTTAGTTTTTAATTATTTTTTATGTGAAACACTTTGAGCTGCATTTCAACCATGGAAGGTGAAATGTTTTATTATTATATTCACTGTTATCATTGTTATTGTTATCATTGTTATGATCATTAACATTATCATAAACATTGTTATTATTTAAATTATCATTATTATTGTTATGATGATTATTAATATATAATTTAAAGTTTGACACAACTGACAGGGAGACGTTATCCAACGATCACATGACAACGCTGAACACGCCACCGGGGGGGACATCTCTGAGCCATGACATCACTGGGGGGGGGGGGGGGGGGTAGTTACTCAACACACAAACACTCCAACCTTGGCTTGAGAACGGACAGTTTCAGAGAGATGTTTTTCCTGGAAGCAGGACGGAGAGACCGGTCGCAGGAAAGGAGGAGAGAGAGAGAGAGACAAAAGGAGAGAGGGAGTTAGAGAGGGAGGAGAGAGAGAGAGAGAGAGAGAGAGAGAGAGAGAGAGAAAAGGAGAGAGGGAGTTAGAGAGGGAGGAAGGGGAGAGAGAGAGAGGAGGAGAGAGAGGGAGGAGAGAGGTAGAGATATTAACGAGGTTAATTGAAGTGATGGAAAGGGCCGTCACGCCGTCCGGGGGCCTGGGGGGAGGGGGTCTTACCGGGTGACGTCGGGGGCCACGGTGGGACGCACGTTCTTCATGATGGCCTGGATCCAGTTCCTGCGGATCCCAGACGTCATGGCCGACAGCGTGCACACCCCCTCCTTACTCTGGGGGGAGGGGGGGAGACGCCGTCATGAGTGGAAGATAAAGCCACGAGGGCCAGGAGGTTGCGGGTTCGAGTCCCACTGCGTCTCTGGGGTTTCTTGGGAGTTTTATCTGATTTTATTTCTATGTTTTTATTCTCTTTTGTGTTGATAAAATGTTGTTTATGTCGTGGGGGGGAAATGTGCTGTGCGGGGTTAAAGGGTCTATTTACTGTAAAGGCAAATATAAGTTGGAAAATATATTTCATATATATATATTTCAATTTTCCCCGCCATGCAATACAACTTTTGTTTGTGCGTAGTTTTTATTTTCATATTTCTATTCTATTATTTGTTATTATTACTGCCTGTCGTGTTGAAGTGAGCCGCTGGGACACCGCAATTTCCAGGATGTCCAACAGGAAGCACATTCCCAAAATGTGCGCAAGACTCAAATACCAGTGTGTTTTCAAGGCTCATACAGGAGTTCAAGCTCCTTTTCCAGCACTTTCTGACGGGGAAAAGCCAACTTTCCAGAACCCCGAGGCTTTAATGCAACACATTCCACTTGTTGTTGCGTAACTTGTTATTTTCCTGGCGTTTACCAACATTTCAAGAACATCCAAAACCGTTCAAGCACCCTAGCTAATGTGATATTTTAGAGGCAACATTCCAAAAACATCAAATTTAAGCATGCCAACAGCGGCTGCCTCGAGTCCCGTTCCCATCCCTCCGTTCAGTAAACAGTGTTTTTTATTACCAAGTTATTATTATTTATGATCTATTTCTGTTCAGTAAAACATGCTGGCTGCCCTTCCACCGCAATTTTGATTAATTTTAATTTATTGAATAAATAAAAATCTGTTCCATTGCATTAAGTCTTTGCTCTTTGTTTTTTTTATATTTAGCAATTTTGTTTGGGGGGGGGGTAAAATATATATATATATAGCATTGCAATATAATTGTTTTGGAAAATATTTGTTTAATAATTTCTTTCAGTTATTTCTTTTTAAGAATTTTTTGGGGGAAGTGGGTGTGGACAGGCTGGACGGGTTGGTTCCCGATGGCATGGCGGGGGTGGGGGGCGGGGGCCGATGGAGGATCCATTTAAACCCGGTGATGTCATCACTCAGGTGACAATCCTTCATCACCAGACAAAGAAGAGCTTCGAACCCGACAACCCCGTGGTCTCAGGACGGGGGGGGGGCCTGACGGACTCACCAGGATCTGGAAGCCGTAGTTCCTCTGGACGGGGAACTCTGGGACGTCGTAGCACGTCGACAGGTCGATCTCACCGTCCAGATCCGACGCCTGACGGGGAAAAATGGAAGAAAAATAAATACATTATTTGAAAAGGATATTTGTATTTATTTGTGTATTTTTATTTTTTTTTTTACATTTACACTGTATACGTTTGTAGATATTGTTGAATACATCAATATTTGATGAAAAAATAATTGAAAAGCAGCAGGTTCACATCCCCAAAAAACACCTTAATTGTCGGAACATGAATTTTGAATTGTGATGATTAAAATGTTGATTTTTGAATCATCATCAGCATTCTGGGGTTAATAGCTACTCAGCGAACCAGGATATTAACTACTGGTACTTGTGTTTTTTTTCTTCACACATCTGGTAACTAGAAAATGAGAATATTGGATATAATTATGACAATTTCAATTCAATGATCCTAAATGTTCCAGAGGTTCATCATGGGGTCGGATTCCTCATCAAATCAATCGCAGCAAATATTCTACAGATCTGTCCCTCGTCATGAAGTTAAGACCCAAATATAAGTAAAGATTTAAACCACGATGCTTCTGTGCTTGTCAAAAAAGACAAAAAGAATGAGCTCATTTTAATTTTTCAAACTAAATTAGATAAAAATAAATGAGAACGGCAGCATCTCCATGAAATCCAAAGAGGCCTGAATGAGAACATCTGGAAAAAACAAACCGCTGTTGGAAGTGCAAGCCTGCGGACCGCTCCCAACCCACCTGTGGCCCGCTTTCGGACCGGGACCCAGCAGTAGAGCAACAGCTGTTACACAGAGCTAGCGCTACGTCCCTCTCTCTCTCTCCTCATTCACACTCATGCTCGCTCTATCAGTCGGGGTACTGTCGCCCCTCCTCCTGACCACAAGGGGCGCTAACGTCGCGGGAAGATGTTAACCTGTCTCACCTCCTCGGCGATGGAGTCCTTGTAGTACCGCAGACTCTGGTCCGTCAGAACAAACCAGTGTTTCTTCCACTGAGGGAAGGAAGGGGGGCACATTTTAAGGATCTGCTCAGCTATAATGTGCTTGAAAAGGTTAAGTTCAAAATGAAATGGGAGGAATGAAAAAAAAAAATATATATATAATATATATAAATATAATAATATATATATATTTATATTTTATACACAATACTGGACACATGGTGCTGATAAAAAGCAGAGACACTGTACATACACAGTCAATTAAATCAGTGTCCATGGAAGTTCAGTCGGTTTTAGACTCAGTATCATGTGGTTTTAGTTGCATAAACAAGTGTTAATGTTAATGGAGGGAGGTTACCACGCCGTCCTGGTAGAGTTTGGTCATCCATCCTTTCTTGAAGTTCAGCAGGTCGGGCTGAGGAGCAGAGGAGCCCAGCGATCAGCACCAATAATAATCAAACCTCACACTTTAATATGAATATCAATGATGGGCGGGGTCAGGACAAAACGTGCGGGGAACAGAGAGGGAGCCCAGAGAGCACACGAGGACGGTCCTCCACATGATGAATAAAGAGGCTTTAGGGAAAACGCCGCAGAGCTGAACTTCAAAACAACCTCAGCATCCAGCGGTGGCACAAACCCCAAAATCACAGGAGGAGCCGCTTCATCCCAAACCGGTGAATAGTGAACCAGTCAACGGATAAACCAGCTTACAAGTAAACCCAGTGGAAAGCTCCACCCGACCACAACCAACCTTGTTCCTGTTTAGCTTCAACTGCGGCTGGGGCAGCGCCTGACAGAGCATCATGCTAAAAGACACACACACACACACACCCACACACACCTTGTACACACACACATACACACACACACACACACACACACGCACACACACACAACTAACAGTCCAGCAGCCTGCAAGCCAGCTATTTATACCCGGAGGTGGAGTGTGAGTGTGTGTTTGGGTGGGGCGGGGGGGTTCCAGGCAGCTGCTGACCCCAGAGCAGCGTCTGACAGTTTCAATGTCTCCACCAGCGGGACAGTCGCCGGGCGCGGTGCCAGCGGCTGTTCCCGAAACAGCCAGAAGTGGAATCAACACCGCGTCGTGACTCAGGAGGAGTCAGGCCCATTCCGGGCACCGACAGAGTCCCAGCCGCTGGAGAACCAGACCAAAGCTGGAAAAGGCCGCGACGGACAGAGCTGCACTCACGGTGGCGGAGGGCTCGGCCACGCGGCGGTCCAGCGACTTGGCCCGTCTGACGCCGGAGACGTCCGGGGCGGGGCGCTCCCTCCCCGAGTCCAACGACGCCTCCTGAGGTGGAGAAAACAAAACCACCACGCGCCCAGGGAAAAGTTTTTTTTTTTTTTTTTTCTTTTTTAAACTTACGTGTCATAAAAAGAACCTTTCGTTAGTTGCTCCAGTCATTTGACCTTTGACCTTCGTCAGGCGCTGAAGGTTAATGAGCGAAGCAAGTAAAGAGAGGTTTTGAAAAGTTCATCTGAGCGTTCAGATGAGCTGTAGAGACTCAGAGACGCTGTTCTACAGATACGATGAGGTGTTCTTATACAGAATATGATTATTATATGATTATTATAGCAAGAAGACAAATATAAACATAATTTCTATGTTTATTATGTTGTTTTTTGGGGGGTTATATCTCGATTGGGCAATCTTTTCCTTTGGTTTGCGGGTACCTGTCTGTCTGCAAGGTGGCTTCGCTGGGCTCGGCCCCGCCTCCGGACGGAGGCGGAGTCGGAGGACGACTCGGAAGAGACGCCGCGCGTGTCCATGGCCTCGGGCGGCGGAGCCTCCTCGAAGCGGCCGAGCACCTGGGAGCGCCTGGAACACACAAGTAGGAGACATGTGAATAAACTCAACGGATTCCACTTGGTAAAGGATCCCCATCAGGTTTAAAAATAAAAACACTTCGACCTCCTCGATTCTGGATCGAGCAACAACATCTGTCAAACTTAAAAGTCTCAGAATTGAATTTAAGATGCTATGTGTCATTCTTGACCACTGGAGGGCGCGCTAGCCCACTATAACCTGCCCGCCTGTTTAACATATAAAGGGAGATATGCCGCGGTTATTTATTTTTCAGCATATGAAAAGTGGTCGACAAGGGGGCAACCACACCCCACAAGAAAGTTGACGATGGCCCAAAACGTGTTGCCGGGGGCAAATGGGCAACCATCACTGTGGACCCCCGTTAATTGGTGCATGTTTAAGGAAGCAGCGCTGTGACTACATAAGCGTTAGCAGATTAACTGCAGGAGGCTGCCCCATTTCTAATGTGTTAGAGCAGGGGTTCCCAAACTACGGTCGGCGGCCCCCTAGTTCAGCAAAGGAGCCGTACACGAAAAAGAAGTTTGGGAATCCCATGTGTTCAAGGACAGGGAAGCAAGTTGTTTGGCAAAATCAGTGTCGTTCTGTCGCTGATTTCAATCAGATCAAGAGGATGTTCAGGTGACAGGACGTTCAGACACTGATCTGGACAACAAGGCGTGGCATGAAACACATGACAATCACAGGAGTCATCAGTACTGAGAGATTCACACAGGCCAATGGATTCAAAATAGGAGGGTTTCGAATGTAATCCCATATTTCAGAGCTGACCTCACGGGTCAGGTTCAGTCCGTTGGATTGGCACAGGATTGTGAAATCCTGAATCTGGGAAGCATGTGATGTGATGGGAGGAGTGTGCTACGTGAGTAGATGAAGAGGAGCGTTAAGGACCAGATCCCAGGAGCAGCAGATGGCGTTAGCTGAGAACACCGGACCCCCGAGAGGGAGGGTGTGTGTGTGTGTGTGTGTGTGTGTGTGTGTGTGTGTGTGTGTGTGTGTGTGTGTGACTATGGTGAGCGAAAAGCATCAAAAATCATAAGGATAAGTAGAATAACGTGTGGATCTGTGTTAAAGGCACAAATAAAAATAATGATAATAATATTTGATTTAATCATAGTACAAATTGAACATATCAGCGACTGTTCCCTGGAGGCTGAGAGTTCAAGCTCTCCAAACAGGAAGTCCGGTCCGGACTCTGTGTTTTGGCGGACATGGCCCCTCACCCGGAGTTCACCCAAGCTCCGCCCCTAGAACTACACCACTGATATCCCCAAACTGGTTTCATTTTGGTTTGAGCGTTAAGGTCCAAAAGGTCCGCTACGAAGCCTGGTGGAGGAGGAGCCTCCATGTTGGCTGATGTTGGTGTCGTTTCTACGTCTTCTTTTAGATGGGAGCATTTGTCAATAATTGTCCAATGTTTACAACTTTAACGTGGCGCTTTTGACCCTTTTCACTCGCCGTAGTGTAGTTAGTGTAAAGGTCGGTAAATAGTCATGTCATTAGAAAATAAATCATTATAAGAAAAGAAGAATCATAAGTAATAAACTGTGTACAGGATGCATGACTTCATCAAGTGTGTGTGTGTGTGTGGTGTGTGTGTGTGTGTGTGTGTGTGTGTGTGTGTGTGTGTGTGTGTGTGTGTGTGTGTGTGTGTTCCCAGGGTAGTGCACAGATGAAATGACAGAAAGCAGGAGTCAGCGTTGGTCAGCAGGGGGCAGCAGTGGTTTTGGGATGAGGGGGTTGGAGAGGCCCCGTGGGGTCAGGGCCCCAGGAAGCACCTCTCTGAGGCCCCTGAAAGAGAAGCAGAAGAGAGGTAGCGGAGAGGAGGAAACCAGAGGAGGAAAGAGCAGAAAATACACCACCCCCACCTTCTGGCTGTTTTTCACCCCAGGTCTTATTAAAACATTTGTTCCATCATTTATAACATCATTTATGGAGAAAACAATAAAAACTTGTTTTGTTGCATTAAATCTCCTGTTGGAAAACGTGGAACTAATTACAGCCACACACGGTGTATTTTGTGTTTTTATGTTTTAAATAAAATGTAATATTACGGTTATTCAAAAATACTTTTTGCAATTGTTTAGTAGATCCAGAGCAAAACACTGCAACAGCAGGTTGACAGCAGGAAGCGACACCACTCGCTGTTTCTAGTGTCTTACTTCCCGTTTCTGGTCTCTTATGTTCGTGCAAATCAATAAAAGCTTAAAAGCCTGACACAATACACAGCCACCATTTATTTTTGGTACAACAGGGAAAGACTGTCTAAACCTTTTCGCCATTGGACTGCATTCAACTGATAGAAGCTGCAGCAGAGTGGTAAGTGTAAATAAGGCGTGGTGGTTTGGTTTTCTAGGACTTTATCAAGTATTATAGGCTGTTTTATAACAGGGCACTGAATATGACAACTCATTTTACTTTCAATACTTTCAAGATTATAAGTATTGAAAGTAAGAGATAATACTTTTAACTACATTTAAGAGCAGGTACTTGTATATAGACTGTATAGTATACAAGTACTTCAGTACAAGCTCTGAGTACTTCTTCCAGCCCCAGTGAGTAACTAAGTATTATAATAAGTTACTTTCTGAAGGTGGTGGGCTCTCACCTGCGCTCCTCCCCGAACAGCCGGGCCACCTCCTCCCTCCCGGGGCTCCGGGTCCGGGCCCTCAGCTCCTGCCGCTTCCGGTCCGAGCGGAACGCCTCGCGGTAGTGGAGCCGCCGGGCGCGGGGGACGTCCGCCAGCGCAGCGTACTCCCGGCCCGAGCGGCCCCCCGGGTCCCCCGGCGCCCCGTCCTCCCGGGGCGGGGTCAGGGGGTCGGGGGTCGGGGGGGGCTCCGAGTCCAGAGAGCTCTGGGAGGAGCCGACGGTGGAGTAGCTGGGGGAGAGGAGGGAGGCGCCTGGGGGGGAGGAAAGGGGGGAGGTCGGGCCCTGGGTGGGGTCGGGGTTGGCGGAGGAGGCGTACCTGTGGTCGGGGGCTCCCGGGGGGGAGGCCAGGGACTGGGGGGCCAGGGGGGACTCGGCCGGCTCAGACTTGGTCTTCTCCAGGGAGAAGTAGCCGCTCTCCACCCGGACCTTCCGCCCGCTGGGCACCGTGCCGCCATCTTGGTGCCGATCGGAATCAGACACATGGAGGATCAGTTTTGTTCATTGGGGGATTTTCAGAGCACGACAGCAACAACATTAAGAACAAAAAATTGATCAACCTCATCAAATCTGCTGATCAGCCTACGACTGATACCTGATCAATACAAGACACCGTCAGCATCACAGAAACATGTCCACGCTCGACTTCCACCCAACATTAGGCTCAAAATCCACCGTGTCAAGATTTACAGCTGTATTCCCTGGAGGGAAAAACACGTCAAGATTTGAGCCAAAAACAAATAAATCTTTCAATTTGGATCCAAATCAGAGAAACAGGATCAAAGTGGAGCCGCTCCGTTGGCGGTCACACTGCGCTCAAACTCAACCGTGAAAAATGTTTTTTGTTCACACAGGACTTCAACGTCTCATCAATCCCATAAAGAACAGCGTTGCCTTTAAAACAAAACATATGAAACAAGGTCTTCTGACCTCCCTGACCTCTGACCTCCGACCTCTGGCTGTTTAAGAATATGGAACAATACGTTTAATAAGACGAGGTTTGAGGTTGGAAGTTACGTTCTGTTAACAGAGCCATGTTGTTTGCTCAGTTTTACTTTCAGTTTGTAAGAGTTTAGAGGTGTCTGTGTCGACGTTGGAGTTGGACAAAAGGAAAAGAGACACAACTTAATACACAAATATATACTTATTTACATTGAATGCATTTGGCTTGTTTGCTCTTTTCCTTATTATAATTATTACTATTAGGCTGCCATTAACGTAAAGCACTTTGAGTTGCATGTTGTGTACGAAAGGTGAAATAAAGGTTATTATAAAAACCTCAATAATAATTTGTCGTCATCATCATCGTCATCATCATTATGATGATTATTATTATTATTATTATTATTATTATTAGGTTGCCTTCTATTAACGTAAAGCACTTTGATTTACATGTTGTGTATAAAATGTGCAAATAGGTACAAATAAGGGCTATTATAATAATGTCAATCATGGTTATTATTGAAATCATCATCATCATAGTTATTATCACTAGGTTTATCATTCATGAATCCAATCTCCATTCAGTGACTTGGAGACCATCTACAGTGCTGGGCAGGGCCCTGCTCACCGTCCTGGGTGGAGCTAGTGGTGCCGCTGGAGCTGATCCCGCCGTGGGCCAGCTGGCTGATGCAGGATGCGCTGCGGCTGCAGGGGATGGAGCCCCGGGCCCAGCGCGGCGACGGGGTCACTTCCTCCTCCTGCCACAGGGTGGCGCTGCTCGCCGGGACCCGCTCGGCGCTGGCAATGGAGCTGGGCAGGCAGGAGACGCTGGACGCCCGGATGCCTCCACCTCCACCGCTGGTCACCGTCACCTTGGCCGGACCGGGCTCCTGGAAAACACGTTTTTTTTTTTTATAAATTATAAAAATGTATAAAAAAATTTGGAAATAAATAGTAACAGAAGAATTTGTTTCGTAACAAAAATATATATTAAAGGATTGAAAAGTTCAGTTTTAGGCTGATGTTTACCTATGTGCCCGCACATCGTGTCAATAAAGTTCTAATGAATTTAATGAATTTTAATTGAATTGAATGAGTAAATACACTAAGCTCAGCGTATCATCTTGAGCATCAAACATCATTTTGCACTTTGCACAATTTTATCTATTTGAACCTTAACCATAGAAAGCATATATTTGGTCAGAAATGACCCAGGTGCTTTACACTTCTAACTAGAGCACCTTAACCATCTAAAATACCAGAAATCCCCTAATTATGGTGTTTTTGATGACGTAAATGTGTGATGCAATGAACTGAAACATATGCAAAAAGCCATAAATAAAAACAAAATTACTTTGAAACCGACATATGCATTCTGGGGTTGAGGGGATTAATGGAATTAACAGACAGATCAACCACTGAAAATAATCTTTAATTGTGAAAAAATGGTTTGTTATTAAGTGACCGCTAAATGAACGATCCAACAGTGGATTTTCTAAAATTATATTTTTTGCAAAATAATCTCACCGATAACCACTTTAAAAATTACCATTGCATTCAAAAACAGACCACGCAGACCACATTCAAAGACGGACCGCACTGTGTTTTAAGTTTTAACAAATGCTTTAACAAAACCAAAATTAAAAAAACTTCCATTTCTTCCCACACACAGAGGATCGGATGGCACAGGAGGAAACTGACGCGTGGAATGATGGGAAGAGCACTGGGGCGGGGCAGACGGGCAGGTGGACGCCTCGGAACAAAGAGCTGCTTGAAGACAGGGACACCTGTGTTATTACACAACACCCTGGTTCACACCGTCGACGCCCCTAACTGGAGGACGGCAGGACCGCAGCTCGGTTCACACGGTGCGGAGCAAAGCTCTTAAAATGTGGATCCCAAGATCGGGGATCAATTTCAACGGGAGGAAGGATGGGGGGGGGGGTCAAATCATCTCCCCATCACTCTACACATAAGATAGAAAGAGATTGATAGAGAGAAATGCAGGCAGAGAGAAGAGGGCTGAGATAGAAAGAGACAGATACAGACGGACGGACGGCACGATCAGGGATCCACAGGGCAGAAGGAAAGAAAGGATCCAGTGGGAGGGGAGGAAGGATCCACGGGAGGGGAGGAAGGATCCACAGAGGGGGAAGGAAGGATCAGGAGTTGAGCTGGGCTGAACTCACAGCGTGTCCGTCTAAGTCTCCAGCCGAGCGGCAGCAGCTTGGAGTTACTGCGTCCTGCCAATCACAAAAATATGTTTTCAGTTGTGTGTCCTGTTGACAAGAGCGCCACACCTGGGTGGGAGGTTTGAGGAGGAGCCTGGAGGCCAAGAAGCCTGGAGGTCTGGAGGCCAAGAAGCCTGGAGGTCTGGAGGCCAAGAAGCCTGGAGGTCTGGAGGCTCGGTTCTGGACCTCCATCTATGACATAAAGGGCAGGACAACAACACCACACTGTGGCGGGAGGCCTGAGAATGAGGTTGGGGGCCTGGAGGGCAGGAATCCTGGAAGTTTGAAGCTAACGTAGGAGTCTGGAGGTCTGGGTGCTTGAGCTCAGGGGCCTGCAGACTAGGAGGCCAGGACCCTGGAGGTCTTGACCCTGGAGCCCTGAAGGATGGAGGCCGCGTTCTGGGCCTCCATCCATTACATCCAAGCCTGAATGTTGGGAAGGCAGGAAGTCTAGAGGCCAAATTCCATCCATCCATCTACCCATCCACCCACCCATCGATCCATGCATCCACCCATCCATCCATCTACCCATCCACCCATTCATCCATATAAAAACCAAACTTTCTGTTAACGTTAAAGACTGAATTTGTATCTGACCGGTTTCCTAATATATCTGTAAAATGTCAGATACGATGGCGTGAGTGAGTGTCTGCAGAGAGCAAGAGATCTTAAGTGTCTGGAATGAAGAAGCTTCTTTGTGGTCGGTATCAAAGAACATCAGACTAAGGAGGAGATGAAGGTAGAACCAACATGGCACCAGCCGTTACAGGGCGGAGCGCTCCGCTTAGCCGGCAATCAAGTCCAGGGTACCAGGACCTCTTCCCCGTCGGCGAGCTCGTTTTTAAGGTTTCTGGTTTTGGACGAGGATGTTGGTTGTGTTTGTGTGGTTGCATGATGGGGCCTGGGCTGAAAAACAGAAGAAACCTCTCCATCCAATCAATCCAACAGAGAAGATCAGATGGGGCTTTTGAAACCCCGGTACCGACTTGTTGTGAGTGTGTTTGGGGCTGAGGAGCGATCCCCTCCTCCCGACTCCGCCCACTGGAGGGTTCTTTGTCACCGCGCTCGTCTGTCTGTGGCATTTCTCAAGTGTTTGACTTTGAGGGCACTTCCCAGAAGGTAAACACTTGTGCCCGCTGCACGTGACGGAGGCAACCTCGCCGGTAGAAGCAGCCGCCTGCTGGAGGCAGGGAGGTGGGTGGAGATTTGTTTGAGTGGAGATCTGACTTTCGATACCAATTTTGAACGGTGAACTTCGCCTATTGGCCGATACGGAGCACTGACCGTCCATGCGCTGGACACAGTTTGTTTGGGTCAAAAAGCAGCAAATCCAGCCACGGTTCTTTAATCTACCTACTATCTGTCGTGGCGATAGTGGCGCCGCCCCTAGCGGTCGCCTGCGCCGGCACTCCGGTTATCTGCCTGGTTTGGGAACTGTACTGCCCAGGACAGGTGGGCCCTGCAGAGGGTGGTGCGTTCAGCTGAATGTACCACTGGAACTACCCTCCCCCCCTTGCAGGAGTTATACACCAGGAGGTGTAGTAGCAGAGCCCACAGGATCATGAAGGATCCTCCTCACCCCAACAACGGACTGTTTCAGCTGCTGCGGTCAGGCAAGCGCCTCCGCAGTCACACAGCGAGAATAGAGAGACAGAGAGTTTTTTCCCGCAAGCCATTAGAACTGTCAATGCTGACCTCACCAGGGGTCCTAACTGAGCCACACACATGGGCTCCACTACCTTCTGTACTGTATGTAGCATACTGTACCGCATACTGTGTCACTGTTCAGGGTTGTTCGTGATGCCGTATTGCTGCGCCGTACTGTTGTATACTGTGCTGTATTATCCCAAACACTACCTCACTCTATTCACATTCACATGCCACTTTAAGTCACATGCCACTTTAATGCACATATCTGTATATACATAGGCATATTCCCTCTATCTATTCTATTTTATTTATTTTTATTTTTATTGTATTTTATTCTATATATTTTTATTTTATTCTATAAGTATTCAACTTACTGTATTACGTTTTAGGAGTCAGTTAGTCGGCCTATAGAAAGACATTTTTTATTTTTATTTTTTCCTAGGACATATTGTGTGCTATCACCGGCTGCGTTGCATTACATTTCACTGCATATATGTATGAAAGTATGTATATGTATGTGACAAATAAAAATCTTGAATACCAGATGACAGGACTCCTGGTAGAGGATCGATTCATTGAGGATCTTATGATTGCATGACACCATTTCAACCAGATATCAGACGGATGCCCGCGCACTTTGTATTAAATGTCGAATCAGTAAGATTCGCCGTGTGAGGAACCAAACACCGACTTTGAAGGAAAACTCTGGCGTTCATTCAACCACAACCTCCATCGTCGGGAGTCAACACCACTGATCTTCTGAACTGATCCAGTGTCCAGGCGGCTTCAGCCTGACACTGAGCTCCAACAACTTTAATGAGGATGACGGAGGGTAAGAGGGATGGGAACAGTGACAGGCGGGTCCGGCGACATGCGGCCACGTTCAGGGAAATACTGGCTCCATTGCTGTGCTGTCCTGTGCTCCGCCTTCAACATGCCCTTTAGCGCCACCTTCAGTTTCAAGTATTCTACGACTATTATTATCATTAGTACTATTATCCTGATTATTGTTGTTATTATTACCATTGCTGTTAGTATTATCGTACCTTTATTGACATTTTATTTCACTACTATACTGCCACCGCACTGCTATATCATTTTTTATTATTTTTTATTGAATAATATTATTATTTCTACTTTACTTGCCCATATAGTCTCACTAGTTTGAATAGTGTAACTCCCTGTTAACTCCAGTTCATAGATATAAACATACTTTGTTCTTTTTTTTAGAGCTCTTTCTTTGACTTGCACAGTTCTCATTAATAATTAAGCCTTATCTCAAATAAGTTACTTATCATTCACACACACACACACACACACACACACACACACACACACACACACACACACACACACACACACACACACACACACACACACACACACACACACACACACACACACACACACACACACACACACACACACACACACCCTATAGGAAGTTGTGTAGGCGCTGAGCTAACTGCACTACAAAGCCTGGCTGTTCCACAGCCGATGACCCCGTTGTGGCCCCGTGGTGGCCCCCGTGTCTGCGGCGTTGTCCTGTGGTGGAAGCGCTTCCAGCCGGCAGACGCTCTAATTGCCGTCGACGGACGGACAGAGGGAGGGAATAGCGAGGGATGGAGTGGGGGAAAGACGGATAGACAAGCCAATTAGACAAGAAGACACAAACAAATGACAACGGACGAGAAGATCGGGGCCGCCCAAAGTAGCCGGGAGCCAAAAAGATGGAGGAGAACCGACCGAGCAATCAGTCAATCACAGGAACGGATAAATAGATGAGGAACGAAAGCAGAGAGACAGACAGTCAGACAGAGACAGACAGTAGGGCTGGGTTAAATAAAACAGATACTAGAACAGATTGGAAAATCCTAATATTGATGTCATTCAACCACTTTTCCAACTTTAATTAATTCATGTATTAGACTGAATTTGTCCTGTGAAATATTTTTTGTAATTCACGTGGGATGGTGAGGTGAAAAATTAATCTCATTATGCATAAAATATCAATAAATCAATGGAGAATCACACTGAGTCGTCTCCCTGATATCTGATTAAATCAGTACTGAAACGACTCATGACCGGTTGCATCGAAATCAAATCGTGAGATCCTGCCCAACACACAAACAGAGACAGACAGACGCCTTGGTTACTCACACAAGCATGACACCAGAGAGTGGAGGTGATGCTGGGTGGGCCGACTTTACACCATATTTAACAACATTACTTCATCAGGTCATTAAAAGCTTTATTGCCCTCCTCCACTTTTAAAAGGTGGGGTTTTTTTTTTCTTCCATGTGTGATCGCTGGAGCTTGTCGGCACAAGCTCCAGCGGTTCAGTCGCCCCTGGGAACTCACCACCTTCTGTCAACTGAGGAAAATGACATCAGAGTTCTGAGGAAGAAGCTCCCGCATCGTTTTCCAGAACGTTAGAATTTAACTGTAAAGTGTGTCAAATGTTCCCCCGTGGGCATCCATAAAAACGTCACCACACTGAACTCCACCTCCACACGTGCACAGAGTGAATTAATACTGGTTCTGCAAAGCACCACGTCAGGCCAGCATCACATTTTGGATAACATTTGGATTGTAGATTGCTTTTTATTTTTATTCTATTTTTATCCATTTGGGGTGGGGGGGGGGGGGTATTTAACCGTGGTGCAGGAGGATGTTACCTGGGAGACAGTATGGTATTACCTATGGGGCTATAGGGTATTATCTGTGGGGTAAGAGGGTAATACCTGCGGGGTACAGTAGTAGGGTATTACCCAGGGGGGTAGTATGGTATTCCCTGGGGGTAGTGATGTATTACCTGGGGTGTAGCAGGGTATTACTTATTGGGTAAGAGGTTACTAGCAGGGCGACAGGAGGGTATTACCTACAGTAGTAGAATATTATCTATGGGGTAGAAGGGAATTACCTGGAGGGAAGGAGGGTACTAACTGTGGGATAGAAGGGTGTTATCTGGGGGGGGGGGGGGGGGGGGTATTTCCCATGGGGTAGCATGGCGTTACCTGAGGGGTAGGAGAGTACTCCCTAGGGGGCAGGAGGGTACTATCTGCGGGATAGGAAGGTATTATCTGGGGGGGGGTATTTCCCATGGGGTAGTAGGGTGTTACATGGGGGGTAGGGGGCTATTCCCTGGGGGGTGGTAGGGTAATATTTGTAGAGTAGTAGGGTGTTACATGGGGGGTGGGGGGGTATTCCCTGGGGGGTGGTAGGGTACTATTTGTAAAGTAGTAGGGTGTTACATGGGGGGTGGGGGGGTATTCCCTGGGGGGTGGTAGGGTACTATTTGTAGAGTAGCGGGGGGTTGGGGGTGGTATTACCTGGGGCGTCGGAGGCTCCACCTTGCGTTTCTTTTTGTGGTTCTGCTTGTTGGTTCTGGGGTAGACGGTCAGAGCCTCTTGCCACCTGCAGAAGAGGAAGACGTGATGGAACCTTCATCACACACAGCAGCTCCCAGCATGCATTGCAGCAGGTGAGGTATTTATTGACAACAGGGCAACCGGAGCAATGGCCCAAATCCGGTTACTCAGGGCAACTGGGTAACCATTGATATCGAGCTGTCAGTGCATTTAGTAAGTCACCAAGTGTTTAACTGACACAAGTCACAAGCAGGATTTATGGGATATTAAAATGTAGTTATGTTATTAAATGGCCGTCAGTCACATGACTTGTTATCAACACAGAGAGGGAGGTAGAGGAGGGGGTCAGATTACACATTAAACTGGAAGGTAGCGAGTTTACAGCAGGTTACTGTGCAGAATACACCTAGAGTACACAGTCATTATGAGAGAGAGCGAGAGAGCGAGAGAGAGGCAGAGATATACGAAGAAAAACAGAATGACATCCACTTTAAAAACAATAAAGAAAGACCACGACGGACAGACAGAACGACAGATAAAAGGCAGAAGGGCAGACAGGATGACAGACTGAACCACAGACAGAAAGAGGTTCTCAACTGTTCCCAGCTCAGGAGCCACATTAACAAAAAATATTTTCATCAGAGTCAAATTTCTGAAACGTCCCTTTCCTCCGTCAAACCATTATGCATTTAAAAATAAAGCTACTAGTAATATCTTAAGGAATTATTATTATTACCAAAAACATTATTATTACCATGATTTTATTACCATTGCAAACACAAATGTATCATGTATTATTATGAACAACTTATGTACAAATGTATACGGCAGACTGCAAACCACAAGTTACGTAGAGGAAGCGCCGAGCCGACTCGGCGACTCGATGTTGTGTTCTCTGGAATATCACACTTAGAGGAAGTTAAAAGGATTCAATAAAAACGGGGATTGATGTTACAGTTGTTTTTCTATCCATTAGTTGCAGACTGTTGGGGCGCTCGTAGCGTGGAAGCCGATGCAGGATTTGGACACTGTGGTCTCGCGTGGCACGGTTGGTCCAGTGATAGGTTGCAGCTCCAGCTTATTACTTATACACGGTAATAATATCATTAAATATGACTCATTAATACTGAAATGACCCAAAACCAGGTGATCAGCTATTGATCAGTCAGTGAACAGAGCATGGATCACTCGCAGGGAACAGATCTCGATAGATGCACTGTCTCTCCAAGCCAAGTCAAAGGTTGATGTGTGCAAGGGGAAAATCAGTTTTGAATACTGCAGACAACATCTCACACTAAATTAAAATGTTTTATTTCAGTTTAAATAACATTTTAAAGAGCCCAATCCTAATCTTATCCTTAAAGAGACGCATGCCGTTTGCGAGCCGCGGGGTTGAGTAACACTGTACAGACAAAAGACAGACAGACAAAGTGACAACACCACAGACAGGACAACGGACTGAGGTGTCACAGAACCAGAGTCTGTGGTTCTAGGATGTTGGGTCAGATGCATGCTGGGAACAGGACAGGGGCGGAGTGACTCAGACACTGAGCTAAGAATAGCAAGAGAGAGTGTGTGAGAGAGAGAGAATAATGCGTCCTCCACATACATCCCATAATGCCCTTGTGTTTCCCGAGACATGGGCGGAAATCGGGCGGCAACCACGAGGGGATTATGGGACATTTTAATTCCTCACATAGGCAGCTCTGTGTTATTAAACCGTTATAATATATATAAAAACTACAACTAAGCCGCTGATGTTGACCATTGGCAGGGTTGACTGGTCGCTCACCCATTGATGATCTCCTTGCACTCCGCCCGGATGAAGTGCTCCCTGTCGGGGGTGATGACGCACAGGGAGTTCTTCTGGCCCGTCCGCGACTCCCCGTCCACCACGTCCGAGCACTGGTTCATGTTGATGGTTCCCTGGGGCAGCGTGCTGGGCTGTGGGGGAGGGAGGAGGAAGGAGGGGGCGCGTTAGGGAGGGCCGGAGCCACCCGACGTCAGGGGCAGCTGCGGGTTCCCAAGGCTCAAACACCTGCCACCGGCTTGGGTGGTGCCAATGATCAAACCCAAATGTGCTTCCTCAAAATGCTGTGGAGGACTTTTACTTTGAGAGCTCAGAATGACTGTCCTCTACAGTTACTGAAGGAGAATTACAACAACAACAACAACAACGCATTCCTTTATGTCTCCAATAAACCAACAGCAGCAGGTCTTGAAATTCAATTCACGCAGTTTTATGTTTATTTTTGGCTGTAAACTTTCAGGAATTGGAAAATATTGCAAGTCAACAACCATTTAATGCAGAAAAGGTGCAAGCTCCTGCAAGTACTGTAGAATGGTTGAATTTGAGGAAAAACAAATCACCCCCATCCAGTCACCCCCAACAGACCCGCCCTTAATGGTTTTTACAATGTGCAATATGAATATGTAATAATATATATGAGCTCCTGCAAGGTGACACCAACAACAAACTTAATAAACTACTCTGCTTTTCTTTGAGAGTTTTCAAAGTGCCTCAGACAGAAGGAGCGGATTAAAGCACAAATACAACATCAAATATGAGAGAGCGGGATCAGGGCGGGGCAGACGTGAAAGACATACGAAAAGGGATTAGAGCACAGGCAGGAGATTACCACCGTGCCGCGCTAAAAACCAGCAGAGTTTGTTCCTTCAGCGTCAGACACACAGGACGCCGATCGTTTACGGTGAGGGGAAGTGAGGACCTGAAAGAAGCCATCCAGTCAGGCTCTGGTGAACCCACGCACTTCAGAGCCTGACACCGACCTTTAGAAGTGGTCGTGACTTTGGCAACCACGCTTCAGCCGTCGGTTGAAAAGAAAAAGCTGTTGAATGGGAATAATTGTCATAGAGCGATATTTATCCTATGTAATTATAATCCCTTCCAAAGCTCATTTGGTTGACGGGACCACACAAGGCGGTTGACCCAAAAATCTGGTTTCCCTGGGTAACTGTTCTAGCCGGGCCCGGTGCTACAAACAGCTCTCGGCGCGTTCCAAAGTCGAGTCCAGTTCATTTCTCCGGCCCTTCCCCGCCGTCTCAAAGGGCTTTCGCGGGCCCACCCTTCCACGTGGAAGTCGACGGCATCCCGCGGTCTTTAACCCCTCCCGGAAAACGACTGGATCGGCACAAGCCGCTCCCCGCCGCGGTAACACGAGCGCCCGACGCACACGAGCAGCTGTTTGAACAACCTTTGCTCCCTCACTTCCCGGCACTAAAAATACAGGCACGATCACAGGCGGCCCCGTAACGCCACGGGGGTGCTGGGCGGAGGGCGGAGCGCAGCCAGTGTCGAGGCATCGGGAAACCAAGGGGAGGCGGGGCGTCGAGGGCGTAGTGGCGTGTGCGGTGTGAGCGCGGCGTGTGCGGTGTGAGCGCGGCCCGTCCGTCAGCCAGAACCTTGATGTGGACAGAGAGGCTTCTGGGTAAAATGTGTCCCCCTTCGTTAGGCGAGGGCGTTACTGCTAGACTGTTATTCATGATTCCTTTTGAACGGCCACAGTTACTAGATTATATAAAATGTGTTGTCACACCCTCCATCAACATCCTGGTTTCTATCTTCTGACACCGTCAGTAGTGAGGTTGGATATTTCTATAAAACGATGAATGAACCTCGTCGCATCCGGTGAAATATCGTAGTACGCATAACACCCCCAGCTTTCACCCGGGCGAGACCCGGGTGAAAGCTCCTACACAGCGCTGTTGTGACAACGCCCGAAAAAGACACTGCTGGACCAGGACGCACCGGCGGCTCTGCAGTCCAGCTTCCTGAGGCTCGGGACGGGATGGGCGACAGGACAGGACCGGGCGGGGACAGCCGGGTCTGACAGAGCGAGGAGGGGGTGGAGTGAGGCGCATAAGACCGCCGGGACAGCTGGGAGAGGAAGCCAGGAGGGCTGGTTGAGAGAGAGAGAGAGAGAGAGAGAGAGAGAGAGAGAGAGAGAGAGAGAGAGAGAGAGAGAGAGAGAGAGAGAGAGAGAGAGAGAGAGCGAGAGAGAGAGAGAGAGACGTCAGCTTGACCTGAGGGGCCTGTCACCGTCAGATGTGGGGGGGGGGGGGGGGGGGGGATTAGAAACGCTGAGCCGGCGGTCAAGGGACCACAAGCGCACGGAGAAAGCGGGAGGGAGAGAGGCGGCGATTTGGAGTCGTGACGTTGTCTCGCTCGGCCATCTGTCAGCGTAAACAAAGCGAGGAGAGCTGCAAGCAGCCGACGTTTTGCCCTCGAGTCCAAGGTAAATAAATAAATAGTGACTGTTTTTAAGAACTATTTGGGGAATTTAACATGATTATTGATGATAATAATAATAAGTAAATATGCTCAAATCCATTCATTATGTAATTAGATTTAAAAAAATGCCATGAATAAAACCAAATGAACAATGTATGTAGAATTATAAGAATCCTAAGTGT
This sequence comes from Zeus faber, assembly GCF_960531495.2. NCBI lineage: Eukaryota > Metazoa > Chordata > Actinopteri > Zeiformes > Zeidae > Zeus > Zeus faber. The sequence goes on from NC_137207.1 coordinate 24,414,918, forward strand.
CAAAAGGACTGGAGGCCGAATGAACGGTGAACACTGTTGTTGTATTGACACATGTTCAGTCCCAGATCCTAAAGAAATGCAATCTAGGAAAAATAATAACAGCAGTAAACTCATCTAAAAGAAACAAAGACAGACAGGCAAATAAAGAAATATATTTTCTTTTTCTTCTTTCTTTGCTTTTATTTCAGATTTTCAGGTGAATTAAATGAGCTGTTGTTCCATGTTGGGATATTTTGGGGCAGTGGCTGCTCCGCGGAGCAGCCACGTGGCCGGCGGTTCACAGCACATTCGCCACCGCCGTGTTACACTCATTAAATAAGCTCCATCACTAAAAGCCACGAGACACAGACGGATGCTGTGGAGTGAATGAAGGGAAGCGAAGAACGGACCAAGCTGCGCCCTGAAGTAAACCAGAGAAGCATCATCAAACGACTTGAAATGAAGCCTGAATGAGCAGGAACCTCCAAAGTTGAAGAACTCAATTCTATAGAGGACAATGAAATAGGGTTCAGACGGGGTAGGGTAGATCCTACGGCATGAGGGTCTCACTAGTCGGACACCATGACGTTTGTGAGGCGCCTGGGACTGTGATTCTACAGTTATTCTGATTCACCAGGTTATGGGATTCCATAAAAAACATACTTGGCGTGTACTCAGTACAATACTAGACCACGGGAAACTGTTTCCAGGTTCCCAAGTCCTCACTGGAAAGTTGAATCCAGATCCCTACGTTAGTCCAAATTCCGGTTCAGAAACTGAGAAGCAGCGATGAAGCCAAGTCATCACAAATACCACAAACACAACTTGTACGGTCGTGCACAAGCGGGGGCGTGTCCAGTGCAAGGCTCCAGGTTTGGGTGCACTGGACACGTCTCACACGTACAGGGGCTCACGCTCCGCTCCCCGATGGGCCGCCGCCCCTCCACCCAGAGGCCTTCCTGTCCCCCTTGTCCAGCCTCCGTCCGTCACCCAACCTGGACTCGGCCATTTCTGCCCGGGTCTGCGGGGGCCCACAATGGGGCCCTTTGTGAGGCGGCAACAAAACACACAAATACAATGTGGTATTGTCCAGTCACTGCGGACGACAACCCTTCCCCCCCCTCCGACCCCAACAGGAAATGACCAAGTTTTTGGAGACATGGAGATCGGGCGGGGGCGATAGAGTCGTTTAGCCTTTCAGTGGCGTCATATCAGCACGACATGAATAGTGAAATAGTTCATCGTTGAAGATGATTCTTCAGGAGGTATTGTGTTGAGCCCCCTTCATTAGCAGTGATGAACTATTCCCCAAAACCTCCAGCACCGCTTACAGATATGAAGAGGCGCCAACAGCCGTCCTATTGTGACCGATGCATGGAACTGATGGCGCCTGGGTAAACATCTGATTCCGCCTCCCAAGTGGTTCAGAGGGAGGTCCGCGTGCACGTCTGGACGACCGCGTTGGACGTGAACGACTCTGTCCAAGGAATTTGGAAGGACCCAGTGGAGAGTCCAGAGGATGGGCGTGGTGAGTCACTGTCAAGTGTGGGAGCGGGGGGGTGAGGGGGGAATGCAAGCGTGCCAGCCCTACAATACGTGTTGCCGTCGGACATGAAGCTACCTGAGGAGCGTTGCTACGTAGGCACCGAGGAGACGCCGGGCAGTGACGCCTGCAGGTGCCAGGTGTGGCAGGGGGCGTGGCCCCTCACCTGGGCGCTGCCTCGAGATGCAGCCAGATGCATTACAGCCCGATGAGCGCACTCTGACGCAGCGGTGACTAACACCCAAATTAAAAGAAAAACAAAACAAAAAAAAAACCCCACACAACTTTCTGTAACCCTTCATGAGGACTGCACGATCGCTCCAGAGCGCGCGGCCTCCGTTCTCTCACACGGCGGACTGCAGCGGCTTATCAAGATGATCTCGGATGTTTAGGAATCAAACCGCTTCCACTTCTGCAATGGCAGGATTTTGATCTGCAGGGCTGTAATAGAATTGATGTGACCGCCTTTCTGCAGAGCCAGACATCCCAAAATCCCAACATCCCTCCAACGACGCGCGGGGAGAGAGTTTGTTGGAACGTTATACTTAGAACTCGTCAAGGAGTGTGTGACACGCTCCGCAACTGGAAATTACCACTTGTGTTTTGCGGGCCGCTTTTGACACCTACGTCACTCTATTCCATAATGATAATAATAATAATAATAAAACATGGCGTCCTTGACTTCATGTGGTGCCTACGCAAGTGGAGTCACACTCAAAGAAAAGTGACAATTTAGAGTTTTGCATAATGACACACGTGGACTGGATTATATTCCAAATTCCAACTCTTCCGCTCTCGCTCTGCATCGCTGGGCAGCTTCCGCACACACTTTCATTTTTTGGGTTTAGCAACTTGCTTTCAAAAGCGGAGTCCATTTTGAACGTGCAAGACAGGTTTGGTAAAAAGCCAAACCCGGCTGGCACTCAGTTTACTCTGCCGGACGGGAGTCTTTGCCGCGGGTGCTGAGCTGGGCCGAGCCGTCTCCCCTCTCCCGGACGGGGCCACCTGAGCTCATACTTGTCAGGGAGTCAAACCCTCGGAGTCGCAGTGTGTTTGACGACCTCAGGGAAGCACGTGGAACGTAGATATGAAGCTTCCAGCGCATCGGAGGAGACTGGGTGACATCACCGAAAAAAATGGAAATATTCAAGCGAGGAAGGTGTTCTGTCGTCACCGTTTGAATGCATGCGCCGCTTATCTCAGATGAGGCAATGGTGTTAGGATGCTGCCAAGACCCCGAGCACTCCAAGGAAACCAGCCATAGTTGTTGTTGTTTTTGTTTGTTTGTTTTTTATTTAATTGACTTCACGCCGAGCAGTAGTAAAGTCAATGAATCCGCGTATTATCGGAGGCATTGTGGGGGCAACGGGCTGTGAAGTTGCATTTCCCCGTTGCCCAAAGGCAAAGTCACAGCAACTTTTACTTTCCACAGAAAGCGCACGGGGACGCCGGACGGGGTAATCACACCCTGTACGAGAGGGATCACAGGAATGTTTCCATCACTATCCAAACGATATAATTGTATAATCAACGACATAATATTGAGCGCAGAAAAGCCTCGTCCAAAGCGGCACAAGCAGGTCAAGAAAACAAATGACCTCGCTCTCGACACCCTTTCCTCCGCCGACGGAGTGTGTTGGACTCCGGGCGAGGTGAAACAAATCACTGCGCCCCGGGGGGGTGGGGGGGGGGGTGGATGGCAGCGTTCCATCACGTCTCCAGATGTGCATTTATTCATTTATGAACACCTGTAATTTGATCAGTAACACCTGTTTGGTATCGCGGTCGCCGCTTTGTTTGTTTGTCTTAGCAGCTCAGAACACAAAGGAATTATGACGGAAACGCGCTCGGCGTTTACGACATCAGGAAAAAACAAAAAAATAAAGAAAAACACGAGAGGGAGCTTCCAGGGAGTGCTGCACCCGTCCAAAAAAGCGGCTCTGGGTGGGGTCTTGAAAGGGGGGGCGGAGCGCTCGGCTGACAAGCTGGCACCGGCTCCCCGGCGTGGACGAGCTTGGGGATCTGAGCTTCCGCTGATTGGAAGCGATAACGCCAGCGAGGCTGCGAGTCCCTTAGCGACTCGGGACAACACGGGTAAACACGCTTGGGTTTAAAAAAATAAATAAATAAAAATACAATACAAAGCCAAGAACTACCTCCATGGGGGTGGTCCTCAGGTGCCAGAAGGTTGAACTGAACGCCCTTGGAGGGCCACGCTGCACAACCTCTGGCTTCTCTCACTAATGCACTCATTAAACTAGAAAACCAACGGCCGCAAACAAACGCTGTTGCCGGCGGTTACGCGTCGGCGCTTGACACCTGCGCCTGCGCTGGTTCCTCGTCTCGCCGCTTGAACAATGGGTTCCCCGCAGCCTGTCTTGCCCACGCTTCCTGGGACGAAGTTGTCCATTGACCCTCTCCTCCAGAAGAGCCTACGAGACAACGGGACACGGCCCTTTTTCGGCCTCGCCAGCCCCGGTGTCCTTCAGCTGAGCGCTCGCTTTGCCTGGGAGAGGGGGGAGAGGACTTTGGTGACGTCGCCCACAGAGCTTCTCCTGAACGTTAAACGTAGGTTAGCGCCGCGTCCCGGCTGCTGTTATTTTTGATTTGTTTGGACAGCCACAGTAGTTATGTATTTACCATTACTACTCCGCAAGATGGTCTGGGTTTGGTTTTACGTCATTTCTTTGGCACCAGCTCAGCCCTACCACCTTTGCCTCCCTGCACGCACTCGTCCGTTTGTATTAAAATCACTTTCCATGAATCACCAGTGAAACTGCCGCTCTTGTTGTCCTGTCTGATCATAATTTTACCATCTCTGGGCCGTGCGATCCTCCCTCCCCCATCGTCGTGGATGTAACACCCACAAGGGGCAGGAACGAGCCACGAGCAGGAATCTTGACACGGTCTGTCGAACCGAACGCCAGGCCCAGTCTCCTCTGAGGAGCTCGGCGCCGATGGCGGCAAAGAGGAGGAGGAGGAGGAAACCAGAAAGGATGATGGCTGCTCCCGTCACAAGCAGCTCCGCCAACGACACCGTGAGCTCAGCTGACGGCCTTTTGAAGAGCAGTTCCATTTCAAGTCACGTGTGCGAACGTCCGACGCAGGATTTCAATGAAGAAAAAAAAAAAAAAGTTGCGGCAAGAAAGAAAAGTTGAGTTGCCGCATATTGAAAGCTCAGCTGTCAATGGTTTATTTCTGCAACATTTTGTACATCACACACACACACACACACACACACACACACACACACACACACACACACACACACACACACACACACACACACACACACACACACACACACACACACACACACACACACACACACACACACCTCATTCTACAGGAATGCGTTTGAACGCCGCAGCAGAGGAACTATGCAGCCGCTCAGAGCTGCTTCACCGCCAGCGCAGAACAACGCAGTCCAGCTTCAGGAGAACGACGCCAGAGTCAAGTTCTGCTGCGGCGGCGGTGGCGTCCAGGTTTCTGGCACGAGGACGGCGGCCCTGAGAGAGCAGAGCTGGGCCGTTCCCCATGCTATCACTACCTGTCCGATTTCACAGGGCTTGACATTAACGGTTGCCCCAGTTGTCCGTGGCCATCCGGATTTGGGTCATTGTCAACCGTCTATTCCACAGCTGACAGACTCAACTAACGGTGTCAAAATAAATTTGCGTTAACTGGACCCCATGGAAACCCCCGAAGGGCCGGCACCTGGACTACGGGCCACGCCTTGAGACGCCCTGGTTGACATTTGCATAAAAAGATGAACCATGAACAGGGAGAGACCGGTAAAAAAAAAAGTGCCCAGAGAGAGAGAGAGAGAGAGAGAGAGAGAGAGAGAGAGAGAGAGAGAGAGAGAGAGAGAGAGAGAGAGAGAGAGAGAGAGAGAGAGAGAGAGAGAGAGAGGAGAGAGAGAGAGAGAGAGAGAGAGAGAGAGAGAGAGAGAGAGAGAGAGAGAGAGAGAGAGAGAGAGAGAGAGAGAAGAGAGAGAGAGAGATCTGATTTTACTAGATTCCCAGGTCAGGGAAGTTGACCTTGGTTTCCATGGTGACGTGAATGGAATGGTCGATGTAAAAGTCACTTTAAAGGGAAACAGTCTGTAAAACACAGCGGGCACACAGGACTCCACCCACAGCGCCGACCAATCAGAATCCACCGCCCTGACGACCAGCCAAATCCAAGACAACTACAACAATGTATCGCCATGAAATGCCGTAAAATCCAACTAAACTGCCGTGTGTGTGTGTGGTACAAAGTGGCATCTCATCTAAAATAACTGATTTACTGACGGACCAAGACATGCACACACTATATATATATATATATATATATATATATATATATATATATATATATATATATATATATATATATATATATATATATATATATCGGCCATTCTTGTCTACGGTTTTCCTAACTAAAATGTTGACAGTCCCCTCAACCCTTAAAAATATATATATAATAATAATAATAATACATTTAATTTGGGCATTTTCATAATCTGGCCTTCAGCTCAGCCTCCAACATTGTTGTTTTGAGTGAACACCATTTGAATTTCTCTTACATGCGTGTTCTTCTTCTTCTTGCTTTTTAAAGTGGTAATCCCTGAGATTATTTTTTTAAGATGGCATTTTTTAAGAAGCAGCTGTTCAATGTATCTGCTGTGTCCATTGTTGGTGGCATTACATTTGCCATTGCCATTACAGGCAATGAAGCTATGGTCACTAAACTGTCACAGTCACAAAAAAAAGAAGAAAATATATCCTGCACCTCAAGTGACCCAGACGAGAAACTTTGGAGGAAAGAAAGTGACGCCTTAAAAGCTGGATGTTGGGCAACAAACGCTGCCGTTTTGCATGGAATTCTGGGACTTTTAGTGTAATTCACCTCACACAGATGATCTGTTGTTTTTATTGTTATTATTATTGTTATTAGGGGGCCAGACTGCAGGGCTGAATCAGTATTGCTAATGCTTTTTTTTTTTTTTTTTGTCTTTTTTTAATCTTATCAGCGTTTTTCGGGCTAAAAGTATCTGGAACACGACAACCACAGGTTGCGGTCTCGTTAGAGCTGGGACGTTTCAGATGTCTCGTCATTTGAGTTTGATCAATATCGATGTACGATCGATGTGTATGAGTGGAAAAGTGTTGTAATTTCACGCGAACAAGAACATTGCGGCGATTAGACGAGTTTGAGGAGCAGGACGCTTCGTGACATCAACATCCCAAGTTATACGAGTCCAAGCTTCGTCTCTCAGAACCCATTAGCCGCTTGGGGCACGTAGACAGACAACTGGAGCCGACGCTGCGTTTAAAGGAAACTCGGAAAACTGTAACTCGTGCTGCGTTTTCGCACCGCGGGAAGTTCCAAGCACCTTTGGGGGAAGCGTCCGTTTCTTTTGTGTCCGCACGGCGTGATCCAGGAACGATCGGAATTGTTGAAACACCGTTTTTTGTGGGACACTTGAACTAAACAACAAAAGAGGCACATTCAGTGACGCACAGTTAGTGCACGGTGATCGGTCCAGACGAAAGTCCACGGTGCTCGTTCGGACGCGTGAAAAGGTTTATACTTTTAATTTAAAGTAAACATGTCTTTATTTATACTTATTAGAAAAAAATAAAAACATTAAATGGATTCAAAAAAATAAAAAACAGCGTCGCTCTGCCCCGACCTCGCATTGGCCCGGACGGAGCCAGAGGAGAAGTGGATATATATATTTATCGTCATTATTATTATTATTAGGTCTTTGTGAGTGACCAGTCCTGGTGCTTGTGGTTCTGGGACCACAGCTGTAGGTCCTGGAGGTCCTACACCCCCCACGCAGCCTCGGTACTACAGCGCTTCACAAAGTGGGCCAAGGGGAACAGGGGAACCGGTTCAGCCGGGGCCTCGCCCCCCCCCCCCCCCCTCGCCTGGCACGGCGGTGGGAGCCGGGCGCTTCTCCAACACCTTTTATAATCCTCATCCCGAAAAAAAAGAGAGAAGCCGCACAAACACTGCTCGCCCACGGGACACTTCCAACCACAAGAAGACGCCTTCGCATTCAGCCGGGTTCTGCAGGAATCAGCCCACATGGTGAGAAGCACCATTACATAAGAGCTGCAACCGGGCTTCAAATAACACCCTGGGAGCTGCGGAGCGCTGCCAAGACCTCAGCGAGTCGGCACCGACAAGCCAGTCAGGCAGAAAGGAAGGCAGCGCGGTGGTGCTGGCCGTGGGGGGAACGGGGGGTAGATTAAAAAAATAATAATAAAAAAAATAATGTTTCCGCACAATGCGGCTCAAAGCCCGGGCTCTGCAACCGAGCTGGACGCCAGCGGACCGCGGAGACCGGCCTGGACGTTGGGTGCCAGTCCTCTCACCGGTCCCTCTTTCTGGTGGTTATTGTATCGGTTGGAGGACATCACTGCATCAACCTGACACAGGACTCGACACGGATTCACATTTACAGAAACCATTTGGTCGCAAATACCTCATGTTTATCGTCCAAGGAGCAAAGCAAGCGCTGGCACACAGGACGGTGCAGCCTTGGGGAAGTGTATTTTGGCCATAACTGAATTTAACTTGCTTCTGTATCTGCTACAGCTGGAGGACTTCCAACAACATGGCAGCCACAGTGGATAGATACTTTATTCTTCCCAGAAGGGAAATTGCAAAGCAGCTTCTTAACTTAGTTATGACGGGATGATGGATACAGGCTCCTGGTTTTGAAGGTACTTGGAGAAGATACGTTTAGACAGCAGTGAAACCAGCAGGTCGGCATGATGGCCGTGTTTGTTTATTAATATTCCTGTCAATTATTCTAACCTCACAGTTCATCAAAAGTCACATTACATTTTTCAACATTATGTTTTCACACGGGCGTTCCATCGGTAGTCGGGGTTTGTTAGGTTCGGTTTCTTTCTTAAAAAACAGTAAAATCACAGGAGGCAGCGCTAAGCCGATTTGGAGCCGGGGCTGGGCACGGGCCACGTCTGGTGCGAGGGCCGCCCACCGTGGGAGGCTCTGGGGCCTGGACCGGGCTCTTAACAAACAGGGCAAGATCACCCAACAACAACGGAACGCTGGCCAACGCACTCGCAAGTTGTGTGGATTTTTTACGAGCAGGGTTGAGCCCTGAACCGAGGCCTGGGAACAACAACAGTTGGGGAAAAGGTCTGAAGAGTTCCTTCAGTCCAATCTACCTTCAGCTGAAGGTCTTATAACGTGGAAAACAGGCTGCGTTCCGAGCACTGAGGCCTACCGAAATTACAGTTTCAACACTGTACCAGATCAAGGCTATAAAGTGCATTTAACAGGGGATTTGAGTGAAATTTAAGACAAATGTTCCTTTTCAAATTCATATGAATGTGGGTTTTCATTGGAAGGAAAAGTGTAAATCCCCCTCAACGTCAAATTTCAGATTCTCTTTTTAAATCCGGTTTATAATACAACTTATTTAATACTTTTCCAGACCTCTCCATGTGGGGACCCTGGCTCTCCTCATGCAGGGGAGCCTAATAATATCCCAGAGCAGAAAGCTGACCCCGGCAGGTGGCTGATCTAGCAGGTCGCCAGGCGGAGGTGAAGACCGAGTGGAGGGGTTAAAGGTCAGCGGTGCACCGGCACCTGTCGCGGTGCTGACAGATACCAGGATGCAGCTGTGAACCCCTCCCCCGCCCACCGGTCCCAGACCCAGGACCTGGACCCGGGGCTAGCTTACAGCTGGATGTGATCCAACGTAGAGGTCTTAGCGACGTGACGTAACTAATCATGTTGGCCGCCGTCCTTAAAAACAACACCCATAGCTTACAGCACAGGGAAGCAATCTGTCCAAGACACTTCAGCGGCGTAACGCGTTAAAAAAATGACCTCGGACGGCAATCCAAACAGGAATTCAATTTGGCGTTTTGAGACCAAACGGCGGGCCACTCTACGATGGGATGCTTGTTGCCGTGCACCAATAGCCCTGGCGTGGGACCACAGACACCAAAATATGCGTTGGACATAGGATGCATGTTTGGGGGTACTTTGTAATGTCCAGTAGAGCATAGGTTGTTAACGTGCGGTCTGGGGACCCCCAGGCAGTCCTTCAAGAGATGCCAGTGGGTCCCCAACAAAAAACAGTTCATCTTCAGCATAATTTCATTTCCAAGACACAAGCAACCTGAAATGAATGTGCATTATTAACTGTTTTGGTCATAGTTCCACAGTTCCTTCCCCACCTATAGTGTAGATCTTCTCAGATTGGGATGCCAGAGATGAAATCGGATCAAATGGGGTCCGTGGCCGAAAGAGCATCAAATAGGGGGTCCTTGATATGAAAACGGTTAAGAATCACTGCTGCAGAGTGAAAGTGTCTCTTAATAACCTCCAGCCTCCCCGAACACCCCCACCCCAGCCTTACTGGATCATTTTATTGCCGTTTGTCTCCGAGCTGGCTAAACTTCTCTCACCCTGGGGCTTCAAATGAAACCTTTTGTCGCCGTCCTGCTCTTGTGTTTGGAGCAAACTGAGCGAGCAGTCTGTCAGGCCGCCTTTGGCTTTTATTGACGAGGACAGAGAGGATGGGTGGGGGGGGGGCTCTGAGAGAACAGCCAACAGTATTATTTAACTTCCCTCTTTTCCCCATCAGCGGGAGAGAGCGCAGGATAGTGAAAGGAGGAAGACGGGGACACAAGGGAGCGAGAGAGAGCTCAGGACGGCGGGAACCAGAGTTATGGGAAAGTAACAGCGAGTTCACACTCGTCCATCCACCGTTTTCCTGCCTGCACAGACTCTGCTAAAAGAATGAATGAATGAATGGTTGGAGATCTTTAAAGAAGACCAAAGTAAGCGTCCAAAGTCTCAACCTTTCCCCCCGCAAATGTCGTTTCACTGACAAGATTGGTCCGTTCTCCAAATAACAACCAAATCCCTCCAAAAGGTTTCCTCATAATGGCAGGGAAAAAAAACAAAACAAAAAAAAAAAAACCTCCACCACTAGGAGGTCACGAGAAATTTGATTCTCAAGTGAACAGCAGCTTATGAGGAAACATTGTAGTGCTTGGAGCCCATTTAGCGGTGGCGCTGAGAGACCGAGTGGCCCCGTGCTGAGTGATCCTGTCCAGGGAGTTCTGGACGCTGAAAGAACAATGAGATCCAGATATAGAACAGGAGGAACCCAGAGGAGACCCTCAGAACATGGCACCATTTTATTAGCTGCTTAACTAGCAGACGCCAAGCCAGCCACTATAAAGCTGGAAGGGTTTTTGTTGACGCCACTAATGTTTGGTTTACTCTGTGCCAATGAGAACATCTCATTTATTTTTTCGGCATCGTTCTAGCAAAAGCAGATTCTATGAGGACTTCTCCACCTCTCCACCCTCAGAGTCTGTTTCTCCACTGTAATCACAAATCGCTTTTGTTAGAGCTTGGTTGTTGCAAATCACTGTGTTTTTCCAATGGATAACATGGGTTTTGAAGTATAAACATAACCAGATATGATGAATAAATATTGTTTAAATTGTCTAAAAGTTCCTTGCACCAACACTAAATTGGGTGAAAGTGGTTTTCTGCACCTTGGACCTTGCATCGTCGGAATGAAAGGGAAAGAAAGTTAGAATCTCGATCATTCCTCTGGACGATTTCGATTTTGTGACAAATGGCTTTGCCTCAAGCAAGTAAATCACCCAGGGTCGATGATGATAATAAACCCCAGTCAAGGATTCCAGTCCAGGGTCCGGGTCCAGGGTTCCAGATGACAAGGCCAGCTGCTCCAGGCTGAGTAGCGCCGCTGTAACTGAACTGATCAAAGTGTCCAGAGAGCGAGAAGATAAGATCCATATCTCCACCACATGAGACAGGGGCTTGTTGACCGGACCAAGAAACAAGAGTGACGGAGGCAGACCGCCAGACTCCGCCCCCCCCCAAGGCATTAGACTAGCTTTTCCGGCCTTCCGATAAACACCATGAAACTCAGTTGTTTTCAATCTGATCGTATCACACAGTAAATGTATTCAATAAATGTTTGGCGACTTGGAATCGGGATCAAACGAGCAGTTTTGTCAGCATATCGCACACACTACATCAAATGGATGTTTGCAACAAAGCAGGGGTGGCTTCCAGCCGCCCTGGTCCCATCGGACGCCGCTTCCTGAACATCCCCGTGACGCAGGCCGAGGCTCTGTGTGTTCACTACAAGATGCTGCAACGTGGGAGATTCCATTGTTTGGAACTGGAGCTGGAAAGTCATGCGGTTCAACCAGGAAGTATCTGAGCACTGATGCCTGCGCTTGTACACACGAGGTACGGGGTACCCGCCGATGCCAAGTACAAAAACCAAGACTGACATTTTCAGTTGGTTTTGAAGACCTTGTGAGTTTACCTCATTCTCAAAACCCACTGCTTTGTGTAGAGAAAGCAGTCGAACATCATGAAGCGGTCGACGGGTTTCAGAAAAAAAAAAAAAAAAAAAAACAACACCACACAACCTCGCTTTGTGCCCCAGCGACAACACCCGTGGAGGGTGTCAGTGTTGGGGATCGAAGAGCTTTTACGAGTACATGTGTACGCCGTCCCTTTTGTCTGGTTTGTTATGGACGTCCCGCGCGTTCCTTGCCTTCCGCCGTTCGCTTGGAGAACAGGGACGACGCGCGGAACGTCAACATTCGTCCAGCGGAGGCACAAATCACTGAGTTTGAAGTGCGGGGCTTGCCGCGGGTCGGTCGCCGCAGCAGACCCTGATTAGAGGGCCGAGCTGACCGCTATTCCCAAGGCTCTGCGGCTTTGTTGGGGAACAGTGACCCCACTGTAATCCAGGCCTGTTTACATTCCAGCAGATCAGTTCCTACTGGAGCTGGGGGGGGGGGGGGGGGTGACTCCCACGCACTCCCCGACTCCCCTCAATCCATAACAGAACCCCAACTGCGCTACGACATCCTCCTCCTCCACTGGCGGAGGAGGTGCAAGTTATGCTGCTTGATTTATTCGACAGGAACCTTATTCTATATATTATATAAATCAACAGGTCACAGATTAGGGCTCACTCCTGTCAACTGTTCTCGTCCCCAAACCCAACGTCGGAACGGGCTTCCTGCTGCCGTCAGGACGGCAGAATCAAGTCACGCTGATTTTTTTTATTTAACAAGCCCTGATCCACACTGCAATCTCAATGGGCTTCATGGGCGCCGCATTTCACTTGGGAAGGTTCACAGAAGTAATCCCCCTTCCAGGGCAACCAGGCTGCAATGGGTACCGAGTGGGAAACATCTTTAGTATTTAGTAAAAAACAAGTACTAGGTTAGAAACCACACGCGCACACACACGCGCACACACACACACACCCCTCCACTTGGGGAGTGAAGCTCCCAGTGGACTCTGGGTCTGTTTGACTGATTCTGATTAAAAAAAAAAAAAAAAAAAAAACACCTTCTAACTGTGGGACTCTGCTGATGGTACCGGTTCTCACTGAAGGATTTGCTGCTGATGACGTAATGTCCAGTCAGATCCAGTGCTGAGTGATGGACCACTGAGTGGAAGTCGTTTTGGATAAAAGCCTCCACTGACTGATGCAATGTAAATGTCAGCGCTCCCTCCCAAAATGAAATAGAATTATAACTGATGGAACTGGTAAGTGGTGTTAGTTGGCTATTCTCCACCCGACCGGTACCAACAGACCGATCCGGGGCCTTCTTTGCAGAGCCAAGCTCGCACAAAGCCCCTCTACATTCCAACTCCAACGCAGGACAGAAGGGCCGTCACAATCAGTTAAAAATAGAATATCTTGTTTTTGTTTGGCGCTCATGTCCTCACATCTCATCTGAGAGGGACCGGAGGGAAAAAAGGCTGAAGAACAGACCGGCTCCGCTTGGAGAGAAAAGAAAAAAAAGACAGAAGATAAATAAATAAATAAAAAAAAGAATAAAAGAAAAAATGCTGAATAAATACTCTGAGCCGGGTCTTGGGGTTCTGGACGGGCTTGGGGGCAGGGTTCACCATTCAGACAGCAGTAAACTCAGGAAATGAACAGAGCCTGGATGAAACGAGGATGACCTCAGCCGCTGAAAGGCCGTCAGAACGTCATGTTCCAGTTGGAATAACAACCAGACGGGGCTGCGACGCAGACGGGGAGACGCTGCCAAGCAGTTTGAAGCCAAGTTCACGGTGAAAACAAGTAAAAATATCATTATTAATGTGGATGTTATGACAATTGACGAGAACAGCCATATCACCGCACCACAATCCCAGACACCGTCTATTCTCATATCACAATGTCAATATATCCGCCAGCCACCGAGGAACATCATGTGATCTTTTCTCACCCTCAAACCGCTTCATCAAATGGTCACAGCACACTAGGATACACGGTCACCGAGTGAAGCAGCTGGCCGCGTGGACACCAGGGGGCATCTCGGCGAAGCGCTGCCAACTTTGGACAAGGTACTTCACTTCTAAACCAACCGTGTACAGCATCACAAGACCACAACGTTCCCCATTCCTGCAGCTCACGCCTGTCTGGCTGCACAGTTTAAACGGCTCCATTAGTGCTAAAAATAAAAAAAATTAAAAATAGGAAGAAAGACAATGCAGGTTAGAAAAGTGAGCACAAGGGTTTATTTTATTCGGTGCATTTTGGGATGCACAGATTTTACATGGTTGTAAAATCCAAGACTCCGTTGAAATAAAACAAGACAATAATTCGCTGAGGGCGCTTATTCTTCCCCTGTTTTATTTATTTCATTCTTTTAATTATAGAATTATTGTAGTTTGTAAATGCATTTTGCTTTGCTTTTATTGTGAACATTTGACGCCTTATTTTAGTGTAAAGCACTTTGAGTAACATGTCATGTATGAAAGGTGCAAGAGGAATAAAGGTTTTATTGTTATTATCAATAAAAGCAACTCAGCGCGGTCAGTCACTGTGCTGAAACCACAGTCCACTTATAATCTTTACCATCTATAACGGTGGCTCTCAATGTCTGGTTTGGGGTCCCGCGGTGGTCTTTCAAGAGGTTCCAAGGGGGGCGGCCAGCAAAACGATCAGTAGTTTAACGTCAGCGGTGTTGAGGAATGTCCAATAATGACTGAGAAGTTTTGGAGCCTGGTTCCACTGTCACCTCCCTGAATAGAGTAGAGACACTAAAACAGAGCCAGCAATAAAAACCTGTTTCCCACTGGATCCCAGCAACTTCGCCTCATCAAACAGGATATGAACAAGGTTTCCTTTCACGACGTCGCACTGGCGGCGCAGCCCATCCTGACAGACGGTTTGCTGATCTCATTACCCTTCGCTGCAACCCGACAGGTTGTTTTGCCTGCAAGCAAGACACGCAGGTATAAACAGGACGACACTCCTACGACGTGCGAGCCGCCATCCTTAAGAAACACTAGGCGTCCTTTAAACGTCGAGGCCGGACCACAAAAACCCAGACGGCGCTTAAAGACGGCCTCGTCTTACACGGGGAACAAGACACACCCTCCGTCCAGCGGGGGGGGGGGGCAGGGTGGAGGCTGGCAGAGTCCAGATGTTATCACTAGGATGTTAAAATCTATCTCTCAGCCCTCCAACGTCCTCCACAGGTCCCAACCCCAACCCCCGCCGCCGAAGGGCAGTGGGCGTGAAGTGACGAGCACAGAAACACACATTCCTACCAGGACGGGTCCAACCGCCATCACATGACCAGGCTTCAAGTAGGTGTCAGCGCACATGGGGTGTAGGGGTGTGTGTGTGTGTCTGTGTGTGCGGCGCTGCAGAACACACTGCTGGCATGAGCAGCCCTTCACACTCCCACACAACTAACACACACTGATGAGATGTTCTCTCAGCACCAGGAACACGGTGGACCTCCCAGAGAAACACAGCACAGAACACACCACATGAGGTTACTCCCCGTCACGGTTCACCCTCCTCCGCTGGGATCGGACGTTCATTGGCGTGGAAAAATCACAACCTAAAATGTCAACTTTTCCGGGGACCCGATTTTGTTGGGGACCCGGCGGAACCTCTAGAAGGCCCCCTGGGGGTCGCCAGACGCCACCCTGAGCGCCATTGATCTAACCTAGAGTAATGGAGTGTTTGTCGTGCGCTAATTATTCTGTCCTTGCATTACACGCCGGGTGGGTGCAGAGTGCAAATTGGACATCTCCATATAAAAAGCCACATTACACATCTGCCTCGACCGCTTTAATCAAACTAAATAAGCATTTATATTGTTCACACAAAGCCTTTTCTCCATGCACATCATCCACTTCTCCAGCTCTTTGTGTTCACATGAGGAGCCTGAACCTTCACATCCCCGCTCATGTATTCCAATCATCTAAATCAGTGGTGATTAAAGTGGGGCTCGGGGACCCCCGCAGGGGTCCTTCCAGAGCTTCCTCAGGGTCCCCCGACAAATTGACCGATGGTTCAACTCCACCATCATTTCCATTTCCAAGACGTAAGAGAATGTACAATAATAACTATTTAAATCCTAGTTCCACCGTCACCTCTGTAAGCATCGCACATACAGGTACGGCATTCTGGAGTAAAACAGATCCGACAGAGAAAATCTCCCCAGATTTGGATCGAGCAGAGCAGAGCAGAGCAGAGCAGGAAGGAACGGCCCCGGGTGCGAACGGGAGCTCGCTACGTCCGGGTCTCCTGCCGCCCGTCAAAAAGGCCTCCGCCGGCGCCAACAATGCAGCCCCCGCAGACGCTGCGACCTCGGCCCCCCATTCAGCGGCGCTCGGCTTCCAGAGCTTTCGTCGCTGAATAGAGGCGGCAGGGACAGACGGCGAGCTCGCCACAAAAGGGAGAGAATGTTCAACGCTTCGACGTTCAACCTTGTCGGACAAAAGGCAAAAACTCTCGTTCCCTTGGCAACGCTGGGCTGAAATCACTTAGTTGTATTCAAGTGGGGGAGAGGGGGGGCGAGCGAGACGTAGCATGCAAAGCCTTCATAAGATTATAAGATATCAATATTTGAACTGATGGGCTCTCATGAAATTGCGCGCATTCGTCTCGTGACCAGATGTACACCAACGGCTCCGGAGCTGACATTCCAGCACACGCCCCATGATAAAATAATTTTTTTTTGCGTTTGTGAATTACAATAATAAATTGAAAACAACTCTTGTTTGGGGAACGCGTGCCAAGTTGGAGCCACCGCGGTCGCGCTGACGCATCAGCCGCGCATGGCAGCACATGTTGAGCACAGGAACGCAGGCCAACATGTTCTTGACGTAGCTCTCTAATGGCAGACAGAGCACCCTCCACCTCCTCCCCCTGCTCCACCTCCTCCTCCGCTCTTCTTTCTCCAGTGGCTCCGACAGCACGTTAAGCCGTGCTGAGCGACTTCCGTCGAGGTTTAAACGTTTGCTTTTCGATCGTTTTTTGGGTGGAGAACAGCGCCAGGGAAGAGGGCGGTGTCGTCAGTACTGCTGAACTGTTGTCTGCGGTTTGAAATCAGGGCTCAGCGATATCGACAGGATCAAATCATGAATATTCTCTCTCAATTTTGACCATTTGGGGATGACTTGGCACGCGCGCGCACGCACGCGCACACGCACACGCACACACACACACACACACACACACACACACACACACACACACACACACACACACGTTCCAGGTAAGCAACGGTCCATCTTATGTTTAAAATAAATAAATTAATAAATAAATAAAGTGGAAACTCAGCAAAGCAACCCTTGAAGGAAGGTTCTGTCGAAAACACAGCCTTCATCATCTTCTTCATCATCCTCTGACCACCGCTGTGCAGAAAACCCAGAAGGCTCCAAACATGAATCCATAAGTATCAACATATCGACACAAAAGATAAAACTGATAATCAATACAACATTCAACTTGCCATCCATACTATAAACAGAGAGAATCCAGTGGTTGTGATGGAGTAGGACCATCACAGTACAGCTACCAAGTACCGGCATTCCTCATTTGTATTTGTTTGAGTCCAAATGAAAAAGACTAAAATGATGAGTTTTACAATCTGAAGCAAATCTTTATGATCGGTTAACTTCAGAGGAAGTGCTATGAAGTCACTTCCAGTCACACGGAACCTCCCGCCAGCATCACAGGGTGTCTGCATGTCTCAGCAAATCCCATTTCAGACTCTGAACAACCTTTCACAGGCTTCTTTGTTTACACTAATTCTGTATAAATCTTGAATGCATTTTCGGGGTTCTGGGAACTGACAATATCCTCGATCTTCCCTTTTCAGAATAAATGCGTTCGAGGGGTTGATTTTCCTTACAACCCCGAGTCACCCGGACATCACTTCCTGCGGGACTTCCCAGAGCAGAATGCCCCCCAGAGAGTGGGGGACACACACCCGCCCTTGAGCTGATAAAGGGAATGCGGAGCGTCTTCCCCCTGAGAAGGTCGCGCAGTGCAGGTTTGAAGCCCCGCCCGGCTGGGCGTCCCTCCCCGCCAGGGGGACCAACACCTATGCACGGACTCGAGGCGGACTGTGATCTCTCCCCACAGCCTGGTCCCACCCCCACCCCCCACAGGGCTGCCACTTCCTGCAGGTTGGGACCGCAGCCCATCTGGGTCTGGTTAGAGCCAGAGCTCCAGAGCCGCAGAGGGGCACCCTCTCATCTGCAGCCCCGGAGCGGAGCGCTGCTGCGGGAGGCGACGCCCTCTGATGTGGCCGCCGCCTCGCTGGAGACGCTTCTGTCGCCCAACGCCGGAGCAGCGGGGCCTCATGTTGTTTACGACGCCACGCTCAAAGCCGCCGGGGACGCAACCCAACACTCGGGATGAGGAAACAGTTTGGGAGCGGGGGTACATGACGCTCCGAACACAATTCTTCTGTCGATGTCACGTATCCTCAATATCAGCGCGGTATGCGCCCCGCCCCGGCCGACGTCAATCTTGACAGTTGAATTGCTTTCTCATGGTGGTTATTTATAGCTACCAAACACATTCAAATTGTTCGGAAATAATTGCCATGTTTTTTTTTGTTTTTTCGTAAGTAAAAAGTCAAACTAAATCTATAGTGTAAAAACGTCCATGTTTTTATGGACGGATTGGGACGTTCCGTCTTCGGTCTTCCACAGATAGTTTCAGCTTCCTCAACGGAGACTGTCCACCAGGAGGCGTGACACTGGGGCTCTGTCACGGAGCTCCTCCACCGACTCCAATGACCTCTGGCGGAGCTCCAAACTGTATTAGAGGATCTGAAGGTTTAACACTAATTTTGACTTAAAGATACTTTTTTTTAAATACCATTTCAGGACTAAATCAGGACAGATTTAATACATAGAAAGCCAATGCAAAATACTAGACGGAAAATAGAATATTTAGTATGAAATGAAATGATTGCGGCTCTAAACAAAAGCTTTCTTTCAAAAGGTTTTCAAATTCATCTGGTGCGCCTTGCCGCAGCAAACTTTAACCAAACTTAGTTTTCATCCTTAAATGCAGCCAAACTTTGTATATTCCTGGCCATCGGTCCTTACTTTTTGTATTATGTCAATGGCTTTTTAAGGCGTTGATTTCTGACTTCATGGCAGGGATACCGATACCTTGACTCGTTGGTTTCAGTCAAATACAGTCGGACCCCACCCGCCGGCGGCACTGCCCTCGTTAAAAAGCAGCAGGCAGCGGGGTGCTCCGTGTCGGATAGATGTCGCGCTATCTGCATCAACGTTTTGGAGTTCACGTGAAAAACAACAAATCTCTTTTTGTCCGGTTCCCAGCGCGAGCCGCTGGACGGACGACACCCGAGCCAAAACGGCGAGGGATGGAGCTCCCTGCTGGGAAATGTAAGAAAAGCTGGGGCGGCACTCAAACGAGGGGTCTCCCTTCCAGGATGTCCCGAAGGGCAAGAAGTGCAGAGTTGACAAATATACCACGGGAATAACATTTTGTATAAAGTAAAAATAACAGGAAATACCTTGACAACTGCAGTTACCCCGGTTGGTTGCCGAATTTCAATCATTTTATAATGATTGAAATGTCACTTGATCATGATCATGTCACTTGTTTCAGTAAATCGAAGCACCAGGAAAACCCATCCTCCTTGGTGGAATTTGTTTTTACATGAAAAGTAGCACAGGATGGTTGCCAGTTGTATAAACCCAGTCGCCCAGGGCAACCGGGCAGCCATTGTTGCCGGGCCCCGCTCTAAAGCAGTCGACCTGCTGCCAAAAATAAAACATTGGTTTTTGTGCCGTTTTGGATCCATCCTCGTCAGATGGCTCGGGGCTCACGCGTGGCCACTGACGCTCCCTCTGCTGCTATATTTAGAGACACTTGAGATTTCCGGCTCCGGACCTTTGATGCTGCTTTCAAGAGAGGAGATGAAAAGATAAAGAGTGACGGAGGACGAAGGAAGATCCTCCTCCTCCGCCTCCTCCGCCTCCTCCGCCTCCTCCTCATGTCACCTCAGAGATAATACGCCAAACCCAGCGTCAAAGGATTAGAAATAGCTGCATGGAGAGGAGAACGCTCCTTCCTGCTAAATACCTACGCTTTTATTTTCAAATGAAAAACTAAAAAAAATAAAAATAAATTAAAACAGAAGATATAATAATACTGTGTTTAATTATTTAGTTAGAACCACACTGTGCAAGTCTGCTCAACATTAAGGTGAAAAACTATTTCCCCACTTTGGTCAGAATGTCAATTGTCATGACATGAATTAGCAGATACCATTACTATTATAGTATCTACACATCTCTACCTCTATCTCTAGTATCTACACATCTATCTCTAGTATCTACACATCTACACATAGTATCCACACATCTAGCTCTAGTATCCACACATCTAGCTCTAGTATCCACACATCTGGCTCTAGTATCCACACATCTAGCTCTAGTATCCACACATCTGTCTCTAGTATCCACAGATCTATCTCTAGTATCCACAGATCTATCTCTAGTATCCACAGATCTATCTCTAGTATCTACAGTATCCATCCATCACTCACTCTACAGATGACACAGTTCTGTATAATTTGAATACATTTCCAGCTCACTGGGCACATTATGCACTTTTCCTCAAATACACAGAAATATGCGTGCCCCCCCTCCCTCGCTCGCTCGCTCCCTCCCTCCCTCCCACTCCTTTACATAACACAGATCTCATGTTGGACGTGTCAGGAATCAGCGTCCTCTCTCATCTGGCTCCTCCGCTCCACGTTCCGTCCGCCCACGTGCCCACGCTGCAGAGCACGGAATAAATAAGAACAAAAGCAGAAAGCGGAGGAACGCGGCCGGGCTTCAGAGCGCGGAGGAGGACGTGGGCTTTGAAAAGGACACATGCAGCAGTTTGGGGGTTTTTGGAGCCATCTGAGGCTCTTGTATGGGAAACAACTGGTTTGAGGCACGGAACACTCCACACACAAAGGCAAGTCCAAGTGGTTTACATAACTAAAACACATTATATAAAAGCAGGGAGATAAAAAGCTAAAAACATGGAGGGACTCGAACCCGCACCCACTCTGGTGGTCGGGACTCAAACCCAACTAGAAACTAACTAGAGTCAAAAAAAACATTAAAATAAAAAACACAAAGGTTAAAAGGTTCAAGTGAGTTTTAAAACAGCACCAAAAGTTCAACATTGCTCCTTTAAAAAAAACAAAAAAACGTTACTTTGACAAAGTGATTATTGTGAGAGAAAAATGCTTACGATCATTTATTTTGAATGAGGACAAAGGCCTCTAGCTCCTCTACCTGTTTTCCCAGGAACCCCCCAACTTTATGTAAAGAGAAATGTTCTCTCTCTCCACAATGTCAACTCTAACATGGAAGAACCAGATCACATTTGGCCCTGTTTACCTTGTAAGGAGATGAAGAATAGCCACAGGGGAGCCTGGAGGTGCATTGTAAGGGATTGTAAATCCGCGTCTGCCAGGTCATTTACAAGTTCCTGTGAATTGACTGTTTGAGGCTGGCATCCAGGGAGACAGATGAGGGACAGACTTGTCACTGACTTCTGACCCAAGCCACACCCTCTGTTGTTGTATGAAGCCCTCTTCATCAGAAATAAGATCAGACTGGTCAGAGCACTGCTTTGGAGCAGTACGGAACCTTTCTCTTTATTCTGCAATATAAATAATCTTGCATATTCTCAGTTTTTGTTTTCTTGTAGCGGGCAGATTAACCTCACCGATCATTGCAGAAGAATTTCTTCCACATTATCCACTATGCCACGCCCCTCACACCTGGACTACACCTCCAAAAATCGAAAGAAAAGTCATCCACCTGCAAACTGTATTTGGATACTTTGAACGCTAAATTCACAACATTTTGCGGGACGCGAATAATGCAAATAATGCAATAAACAGAATGTGAATTAGGTTTGAGATTAGTTTAATTAACTATCCAACCAAAATGTCATGTTCCAACATTAAAAGCCAATAAATGTCTTTTTGACAAGAAGACAAGTAGACTGAGTTTTAAATTGGGCTGTTCTTCCAGTGGCTGAGGTCAGAGTCATGAGTTCCTCTCGGGGCTTGATAACGTCTTATCTATTCCATGACATTCATCATCATCGCAATGATTGTAACGACAATTACAATTTTAAACATGACAGTGCTCCAGAACCCTCTGAGGACCGTCCCGTCCAGCGGAGGGAACCTACGACTTCAGGACCGGGGTTGACACAGCAGTGACGGACCGACCGACCGACCCCACACACACACACACACACACACACACACACACACACACACACACACACACACACACACACACACACACACACACACACACACACACACACACACACACACACACACACACACACACACACACACACACACAGTCAAACTGCTCTGTTGCATAACTCAACATTTACAATCAAGCTTTTCGATGTCGGCGTTCTACCAATGGGATCATACACACACGCACCCATGCTCCTCCCGGCCAGAAGACGTCACCATGGTCACTGTACCAATTTTATTTTGCGCTTCCATGTTCAATTGGAAGTTTATTTTTTAAATAGACTTCATTCATAAAACAGCTTTTGGAAATTAGAAATTAGCCAAAACTCCAAGCTTCACACACACCGCATCACAAGCTGCCCCAGCACATACAAACTGAGACTGTTCTCACAAACCCAAAACAATAAGCATGTGATCAAACTTCCGTCTGAAATCAAAATGGCCGACACCCAGCGGCGTCCCTCCACTCACCATCTCGTCCAGAGCGAAGCGCAGGAGGCCGTGCTCGTACAGGATGAAGAACCTCCGTTGCCATTTCTGCAGGGAGGGAGAGGGTGGAGGTTTGGTTGAAATTGAATTATGAGGAACGTTATTCATCCAAATCAACAGGGTCCTGCCTGCGTGACGAGGCCGGACAGAAAATGACTTTTTATTCAACACAACAGTTTATCATATTATTGTGATTTCATAACATTTATTAAGTCACAACAACATTCAGACTGTGGCTTGATATCAGGCGCTAGATTCCATTATGACTGATATTCTACATCCGCCTCAATTTCATTTGAATGGAGGCCGGTGAACGCCACACACGCGCACACACACACACACACTACATGTACCATATACACAATATATATATATATATATATATATATATATATATATATATCATACACTATATATATTATATACACTATATACACTAAATATACCAGCCACGCCCCCTTACCGTGAAATAACACGGGTCCTCGCTTATTTATCAATTGGCTTAATGACCTGGTCGTAGGAACAGAACTGGGTTGTTAAGTGAGGAGTACCTGTACTCCAGTGCATCGCTCTTAAAGCCATCACCATGGTTACCAGAACCAGAACCCCAGACGGGATGGAGCCTCACATCACCATATCCATATGATAAGGACATACCACACACAGTACAAGGCACCTTGAGCAGCAGTATGACCGCCGCCAATGACCCCAAAGCACACAGACATCACCTCTACGTCAGCACCCCCCCTCTACGTCAGCACCCCCCCCCACATACTACCACCACCCCCCAAAGCATTGTTTTGGCGCTGGGTTCAGTTTCTCAGCTTCCATCATCACGGCGACGCAGAAATTAAACATTGAAGAGCAGACATCCCATAAACATACTACATCCAGGACATTTTACAGTAAAAACACTTTTATCAGTGGGAAAAAGACACAGGATGTTAAAATGTTATTTAGAGAAGCAGCTTCTTTTAAAAGCTTTATTCCAATAAAGGAAGGAGGAACCTTCCAAGGTCACATTTTGTTTCCATTCAAACTTGATAAAAAATATTCAGACAGTGAACCTCGCATCGAGCGTCGAAACGAACATGACAGAGATAATAGAACATAAATATTCATAAACCACTTCATCTATAACACTGCCTGTGTGCTGCAGTTTGGGCTTTATTAAAAATATATTCTTAAAAATGTAAGCACGGTGCGATTTGGTAACAAGAATACTTTTAGGAGTTTGTACTCAGATGGCGGAAAAAAAATTATTAATATTATTATTAATTTTTTTGAATGTCAAAATTGTTTTTTTTGTTATTGTATTAACGTCATGTGGGACCTGATGTGGGAGTCAAATACTAAAAAAAAAATTGTGATCATTTAATGCTTTTAGTTCTTCCTGTTTACAAAATAAATCAATTAAAAGAAAAACACACTGTATGGTAAACACAGCGGGGTGGGGGGCGGGGGTGGGTGGTGTTTACAGTGACGGAGGGGAATGTTCCGGAAGTGGTTTCCCTCTCTCCCCTTCCTCACTGGGCCCATATGGAAGCCATCAGCCGGGGGAGGGCAGGGTGGTGGAGGTGGGGGTACTGTGAGAACCAGGACTCTTCCCACCCCCCCCACCACCACCATCACCACGGTGCCCCGCCCCGCCTCCCCCATCTTCTGGGAGCGGATGGGGGAGGCGGGTGGGGAGCGGTCCTCCCCCCAGGGAAACGCGTCCACAGTTTTAAAGTCAACCTCATCCTCATTAGAGCCTGAGAAACAGACCGGGGGGGGGGGGGGGGGGGGGGGTGGCGTTAAAGCAACAACGTTCTTATAATTATTTTGATAAAAGCATTTTTCCACGTAAGGACAATGAGCTGAAAACCTCCGTCAGCTTGAAAGCTCAGCTCAGAAAGTTGTGTAATTATTGGAGTTCCCACCACACAGAACACATGAACTGGTTTACGTTTCTATATTTTGGCATGCAGCCAAACTCATACTTTTAAGGTTTATTATACGGTTCATTTTATTATATTAAATTATGATATTTTTACTACTGTTATTATTATTATTATTTTCTTTTGATTGATGTGTTTTTGTGACCACATCAATTATCATTAAAATAAACTAGATGGAGACAATTCTCCATAAGCGACGCTGAGTTTAAAACATCTGTTTAAAATTCTAAAACGTCACCGTGTTGTCGTCAGAGAAAACACTTTCTATGCTTCAACCACCTGATCATCTTCAACACATTAAGGCTTTCAACTTCACGAGACATGCCTGAATAAACATGATACGTATTTATAATGTATGCCTCTCAATCTATTTTACCCCCTTTAAAAACCTTATTTGTCATTTACTCCTATCCCTCCGTCAGTCAGTCAGTCAGTCAGTCAGTCAGTCAGTCCGTCCGTCCGTCCTTCCATCTGTCCCTCCCTCCCTCCCTCCCTCCCTCCATCTACTGGTAGTTTCCTGCCAGGTGGCCGTACCGACTGGGATGTCTCTCTGTAGCTGCCTCTTATCAGTGCAACCTGGAATCAGAGACATTCCTCTGGAGTCACCTGTCGCTCAGTCATTGTACTGTTCTCCAGCAGACACTGAGCTCTGTCAACACTGAGGTTTTAAACAGCGCTGGGTCTCTGTATTGTTCTACAACTTGCCTTATTCGAACCACATTTTATGACTGATTTCTAGGTTGTTTTTTTTTGTTTAAGTTTTGCCCCATCGCACTGCATTGAAGCACAGCGACGCTGCAGCCGAGCGCTTTTCCAAAACTAAGACGTTCCGCGAGGTCGTGCTAGGAACAGAAAAAGCGGCGAATCCTTTAAAACACCGAGAGGGGGGTTGAAGTCGGTGCTTCAGAAATGCAGCAGCGTTTCAACGGCCAAACAAAACCATTTCAGCGCCAGAGCCCGGTTCCGGGGGTTTTAATCACCAAAGTGCAAAGTGAGGACACTCACCCGCGATCTGTGCAGAGGATTGTCAAAGTTGGTTCCCTCGGGCGCGAGTAGCAACCAGCCTCCATAGATGGGCTTGGCCTGGAGGGTCAAAACAACAACAACAACAACAACAACAACAACATCAGCATTATGGAGAGTTAAAATAAAGCCTGGAGCACGGGCGGTCGAGCTCACAACACATCCATCCACAGGACATGGAACAATTTATTGTCATGATAACTGCAGGAAAGTCCCCCGGAGGAAGACTAATAAACACAGAGATAGAATCAGCGCAGGCATGGAAAACCCGGCTTTAAAGTTGTAATCCGCATGATTATTTTATTGAGATAATCTCATATTTGACGCTTTATTTAGCCGCCGTTTATAAGAAACAGCCTTTAAGTGTATTTGCGTTCTGCGTGTGCACCTCTATGTGCCGTTTCAGTTGGCGGTGGCGGGGAATTTGCTGTGAATTATCTGAAGCAGCGTAATGAGCTATGGTCAGTTGACTGTCGCTATGGATGAATATTCATTAAAAAATAAAAAATAAATAAAAGTGAACGAGAAAGACAAAAGCAATGGACCAGAAGAAGGAAAAATTTGGAGAAAAGAAAGAAAGAAAAGAGCAGGATTCATTTTCTCATGGAATTCAGGGACTTTCCAATGTAACCGGCCCAACACGGACGGTGTAAATGTAAAGTAGGGTATCAAACCAAGACTTCCAGCTCAAGGCCTCAGGTCACACCCTCCTCTTCTCATCAACTTGACGTCACATTCCAGATCCGTGCGTCACGTCATGGTGATTTCTGAATTATTTTTCTATTTCAGGACAACACGACGGGCGGTCATCTGTTTAATAATCTGAGGATAACTGTGACCGAGCCGTCTGGAAACCACCTCACCGCACCGCCACGCAGCAGCGGTGGAAGTAACTAAGTACAAGTACTTTCCTGCTGTACTCAAGGACATTTTCCAAAGTGCTTAAGTATATTCAGTTTCAAGAGACTTGAGATTTTGTTTCCCCTCCGCTACATTTCAAAGAAAAAAAAAAATATCTCTACTTTCACTCCTGCAGAGATGTCAAAGTGGTACTTTCACTTCAGAGTACTTGAGCGTCGGAGGTACTTCACTCCAGTCAAAGCTGTAAGTACTTCCTCCCGGCTCAGCCAGTCTGTGAGCTGGGTTCAGGTTCGCTCCGAGGCCACAGCTGCAGTTAAAACCCTCTGCATTCCAGGGTAGCACGCTGCCCCGGAGTAAAGGAGGAAAAAAAAAAAAAGAGCAAATCCACCACGTGACTCCCCTCTGATGCCCTAAGTGGGCGGAGACGGCGGTGGAGCGTGGGGAGGGGGGTGGGGGGTGGGGGTGGAAGAAGAGGTAGAAACAACAAGAGGAGGAGTGGGGGTTGGAGTGGGAGGCCAAAGGTCCCCCCCGAGACCCTACCCCCCCAAATCGAATCTAGATGGGATCATCTTCAGGGGAACGAAGAGTCGAGTGTTTGACTCCAACACTGAGGCAGCAGAGCGTAAGGGGGGGGTGGGGTGGGGGGTGTTTTGGTGCCATCGGCGCGGCCCGCGACAGCCTGACCCGACTGACGGCGCACGCACCTCAACAGCAACCGCCACACAACAAGCCAACCCAGGAAGCCGTGGCCAGGCACCACCGTTGACCGGGGGCGGCAGCGAGGGGGCTGACCTCCATGCGTGGCTGTGGCCACGCCTCTAATCCCACATCAACCCACTTTCACTGCGATTACACGGTGGGAAAAAAACCAAAACAAACAACAACAAAAATAAATAAAACATGTGACCTTCTCAGATGAAGCGTCCATTTCTGAACAGGACAAGCCGCCGGGTCATTAAAACCGTGGTACCTGGCGTTCGGCACATGGATGTATTCTCCTCCCGCTCAGTTGTTCAATCCGTCCGTCCTTTAAAAAGACACGTTAGGAATTTAATCCTCCACCCGAGTTGGGCTCCGCAGCCGGGACCTACGAGGGAGGCGTGGCTACCGCGGGGATGGCGTGGCCGACCGCGGGTCTTTGGGGAGGGAGGGGGCCCTCCAAGGGAAGACACTCCGCAAAGAGAGCTGGGGTCCGCATTTGGGTCGGGGGTTCAAAGACGTCAACATCCGTCGAGGAGCGGAGAAGATGGAGCTGGGGAGACGCCCCCACCCCGGAAACACCATCATGTCCACGATGACTGCAGCCATCGATGACTGCAGAACCAGAGTTCCCCATGAGCCCGAGATTTCATTCATCTGGCCTCGTGACCTTCGAGCGTTGGAACTTGTCTACTGAGGTAGCGCTTACCACTCCCCCCGTCCTTCCTGAGGGGCCATGGGGTCCCAGCAAAATGATTAATAGTGAAACGTCAGTTACTTCCTCCGCGACACGTCAGCGCCGTCCAGAAGGTCCAGTAACGACCGTTTGGACCTAGTTTCACTGTTATGTCCAGGACTAGATCATAAATAATATCAATATCAATAAATCAAAAGTTTATCAATAAATCAAAAGTTTATCAATAAATATAAAGTTTATAAATAAAGATAAACTTTTGATTCATTGATAAACTTTTGATTTATTGATAAACTTTATCAATAAATCAAAAGTTTATCAATAAAGATAAAGTTTTATCAATAAAGATAAAGTTTTATCAATAAAGATAAAGTTTTATCAATAAAGATAAAGTTTCTCAATAAATTAAAGGTTTATCAATAAATATAAAGTTTATAAATAAAGATAAACTTGATTCATTGATAAACTTTTGATTTATTGATAAACTTTATCAATAAATCAAAAGTTTATCAATAAAGATAAAGTTTTATCAATAAAGATAAAGTTTTATCAATAAATTAAAAGTTTATCAATAAAGATAAAGTTCATAAACAAAGATCTGCTGGGATTGAAATGGGATCCGTGAGCTGATGCGGTCACACCGAGTGTCCCTGACGTGAGCTGATGCGGTCACACCGAGTGTCCCTGACATGAGCTGATGCGGTCACACCGAGTGTCCCTGACATGAGCTGATTCGGTCACACCGAGTGTCCCTGACATGAGCTGATGCGGTCACACCGAGTGTCCCTGACGTGAGCTGATGCGGTCACACCGAGGGGCCCGGACGTGAGCTGATCTATTGAGTCATGAATGGATCAGGTTATGAGGTCGTGTTGTTTTTGTAATAAATCAATGAAGGAAAGCAGCTTGCCTTCGTGGAGAGGGGGCCAAGCCGCAGGATCCAGCTCAACGTTCACCTGGCTTCCTCCTCCAGATCCAGGTGAACGTTTCTCAAACCTTCAACCCTCACACGCCCCCAAACTGCAGAGCTGCTCTCTAAATATTGACGCCGAGGCCGGGGGGAGGGGGGCGGCTCCAGAGATAACACCTGAGCGGTGTGATTAGCCCTGGAGCTGGTTCATAACAGTGGGGGTCAACACAAAATTTGGAAAAACAAAAATTGGAACAGAAAGGGCGTGACCAGGGGGCGTGGTGGGTGGTGGTGGTGGTGGTGGTGGTGGTGGTGGTGGTGAAGGCTCAGGGTTAAAGAACAGTTGAGCAGCAGCATCTCCTCGACTGACACCCCAACCCCCACCCAACCCCCAAGACCGAGGAGGACGAGCAGGAGATGAAGAGATGAATCTGGGTCATTTTTGGACTCTGGATGGAGAACGCTGCCATTTATGTGTGTGTGTGTGTGTGTGTGTGTGTGTGCGCGCGCGCATGCTTGCTTGCGTGCGTGCGTTCGTTCATTTCACAAACCACTTCTCCATTCCATCCACATTGTAATGTCTTGATAAACCGAGCAGAGTATGTGGTTCTTGCAGTATCGTTGTGCACGTGTGTGTGTGTATGTGTGTGTGGGTGTGTGTGGGTGTGTGTGTGTGTGTGTGTGTGTGCATGTGTGCGTGTATGTGTGCGCGCGTGCTTGCTTGCGTGCGTGCGTTCATTTCACAAACCACTTCTCCTTTCCATCCACATTGCAATGTCTTGATAAACCGAGCAGAGTATGTGGTTCTTGCAGTGTCGTTGTGCACGTGTGTGCACGTGTGTGTGTACGTGTATGTGTGTGTGTGTGTGTGTGTGTGTGTGTGTGTGTGTGTGTGTGTGTGTGTGTGTGTGTGTGCATGTGGGCGTGTGTGTGTGCGCGCGTGCTTGCTTGCGTTCATTTCACAAACCACTTCTCCATTCCATCCACATTGCAATGTCTTGATAAACCGAGCAGAGTATGTGGTTCTTGCAGTGTTGTTGTGCACGTGTGTGTACGTGCGTGTGTGTGTGTGTGTACGTGTGTGTGTGTGTGTGTGTGTGTGTGTGTGTGTATGCGTGTGCGTGTGCTCGTAGGCCAAATGCTGAAGTCATGACAAAAGCTTTGGCCACAGATTTGTTATGAATGAGCGTTACGGTTCGCTGCATGTTTTGGTTCTTCTCTGTAATGACTTGGTCTAACCTGCACCCTCAGGTCAAAGGTCACTCATTGTAATACTTTGTATTATTACTACTACATGGCTGCCACGTAGTATTTGTGCTTCACTTTAGTGCACCCACCCCGGCCATACTGGGCTCACTAGTCGTTGGTGTAGAGCTGCTCTGTGTTCACTCAGAGATGTGGATACGTTTAATAAGTTAAAGATGTTTAATATGTAAAATAAATATGTTTAATATGTTTAATAGGTTAAATATGTTTAATATGTAAAATAAATATGTTTAATACGTTGAATATGTTAAAAAAAATACGTTGAATATGTTAAAAAAAATATGTTGAATATGTTGAATATGTTTAATATGTTTAATGTGTTAAATATGTTTAATGTGCTAAATATGTTTATTATGTAAAATAAACATGTTTAATAAGTTAAATATGTTTAATATGTTAAATAAATATGTTTAATAAGTTAATATGTTTAATATGATAATAAATATGTTTAATAAGTTAAATATGTTTAATATGTAAAATAAATATGTTTAATACATTGAATATGTTCAAAAATATGTTGAATAAGTTTAATATGTCAAATAAATATGTTTAACATGTTTAATATGTTGAATATGTTTAATATGTAAATTAAATATGTTGAATATGTTTAATATGTTTAATATGTTAAATATATTAAATATGTTAAATATGTTGAAAAAGTTTAAAACGTTGAATATGTTGAATATGTTGAATAAGTTTACTAAGTTTACTATGTTAAATAAATATGTTTAATACGTTAATTGTGTTACATGTGTTAAATGTGTTAAATATGTTAAATATGTAAAATGTGTTTAATATGTTCAATTTGTTTAATATGTTACAATGTTAAATATGTAAATACAGTATATCGTGGAACAATCAACTCAATTTACAGTGGGGCAAAAAAGTATTTAGTCAGCCACCAATTGTGCAAGTTCTCCCACTTAAAAAGATGAGAGAGGACTGTTATTTTCATCATAGGTTCACCTCAACTATGAGAGGCAAAATGAGGGAAAAAAAAAATCCAGAAAATCACATTGTCTGATGTTTAAAGAATTTATTTGCAAATTATGATGGAAAATAAGTATTTGGTCAATAACAAAAGTTAATCTCAATACTTTGTTATTTACCCTTTGTTTGCAATGACGGAGGTCAAACGTTTTCTGTAAGTCTTCACAAGGTTTTCACACACTGTTGCTGGTATTCTGGCCCATTCCTCCATGCAGATCTCCTCTGGAGCAGTGATGTTTTGGGGCTGTCGCTGGGCAACACGGCTTTCAACTCCCTCCAAAGATTTTCTATGGGGTTGAGATCTGGAGACTGGCTAGGCCACTCCAGGACCTTGAAATGCTTCTTACGAAGCCACTCCTTCGTTGCCCGGGCGGCGTGTTTGGGATCATTGTCATGCTGAAAGACCCAGCCACGTTTCATCTTCAATGCCCTTGCTAATGGAAGGAGGTTTTCACTCAAAATCTCACGATACATGGCTCCATTCATTCTTTCCTTTACACGGATCAGTCGTCCTGGTCCCTTTGCAGAAAAACAGCCCCAAAGCATGATATTTCCACCCCCATGCTTCACAGTAGGTATGGTGTTCTTTGGATGCAACTCAGCTTTCTTTCAAGTTCAGTTTTTACCAAAAGGTTCTATTTTGGTTTCATCTGACCATATGACATTCTCCCAATCCTCTTCTGGATCATCCAAATGCTCTCTAGCAAACTTCAGATGGGCCTGGACATGTACTGGCTTAAGCAGGGGGACACGTCTGGCACTGCAGGATTTGAGTCCCTGGCGGCGTAGTGTGTTACTGATGGTAGCCTTTGTTACTTTGGTCCCAGCTCTCTGCAGGTCATTCACTAGGTCGCCCCGTGTGGTTCTGGGATGTTTGCTCACCGTTCTTGTGATCATTTTGAACCCACGGGGTGAGATCTTGCGTGGAGCCCCAGATCGAGGGAGATTATCAGTGGTCTTGTATGTCTTCCATTTTCTAATAATTGCTCCCACAGTTGATTTCTTCACAACAAGCTGCTTACCTATTGCAGATTCAGTCTTCCCAGCCTGGTGCAGGTCTACAATTTTGTTTCTGGTGTCCTTTGACAGCTCTTTGGTCTTGGCCATAGTGGAGTTTGGAGTGTGACTGTTTGAGGTTGTGGACAGGTGTCTGTTATACTGATAACGAGTTCAAACAGGTGCCATTAATACAGGTAACGAGTGGAGGACAGAGGAGCCTCTTAAAGAAAAAGTTCCAGGTCTGTGAAAGCCAGAAATCTTGCTTGTTTGTAGGTGACCAAATACTTTTTTACCGAGGAATTTAGCAATTAATTCATTAAAAATCCTACAGTGTGATTTCCTGGATTCTTTCCCCCATTCTGTCTCTCATAGTCGAAGTGTACCTATGATGAAAATGACAGGCCTCTCTCATCTTTTTAAGTGGGAGAACTTGCACAATTGGTGGTTGACTAAATACTTTTTTGCCCCACTGTATGTGAACAGCTGAATTAGGGGCAGGAGATGTGTTTCCTTTCAATTTGTTTGTTTTGCTTTCTTTACCTCCGTTGTTATTTTTTATTATCTATTTCTTATCAATTGTCTGAGATTAAATGATCATAAAATAAACCAATCATAACGCCCCATTTTGACTTCAGCTGTTCCATCAACCTGCACTGCTGCTCCGCCACCTAAACCCCCACCCGCTGGGATGAATAAATTCTTATCTTATCTTAAATGTAGTGTGGAGGTGGAGGAAGATTAAACATCATTCTGTGTTGGGGACTCGGGTGGAGAACGAGCCTGATTCTAAGAAACGTCTCCTCAATGAGAGAAGTCATCTGATGTTGACACACTGGTGAAATTAATCATCCTGAGAGTGTGTGGGTGTGTGGGTGTGTGTGTGTGTGTGTGCATGTGTATGGGTGTAAACGTGTATATGTGCATGTGTGTGTGTGTATGTGTACGTGTGTGTGTATGTGTATGTGTATGTGTATGTGTGTGACCCATCAGCTCCTTGAGACGGGACGCTGGGATTCCAGGTCACTTGTCACCGCTCTTTTGAAACCGCAGAACAAAAGCTGAACCCGTTACAATGAGCAGATTCAAAGAAAGGAAAGAAAAAGAAAAAGAAAGAGAAAAATAACTTAAAAAAGCAACTTTCCACCTTCAAGGAGGACGGCTACAGAGCACACATGTAGGAACCACCAGAAGGCTTCACGGTGACTGGCTCCAGACACCTTTTAAGACCTGTTCAGATCAATTTAGGACAAAGCACTCTTCTTAAAGTACTACAGTTCAGTACTGTATGTGTACTGCAGGTCAGTACTGTATGTGTGGTACAGGTTAGTACTGTATGTGTACCTCAGGTCAGTACTGTATGTGTGGTACAGGTCAGTACTGTATGTGTACTGCAGGTCAGTACTGTATGGGTGTTGCAGGTCAGTACTGTATGGGCGGTGCAGCCCAGTACTGTATGTGTACTGCAGCCCAGTACTGTATGTGTACTGCAGCCCAGTACTGTATGTGTGGTGCAGGTCAGTACTGTATGTGTGGTGCAGGTCAGTACTATATGTGTGGTGCAGGTCAGTACTGTATGTGTGGTGCAGGTCAGTACTATATGTGTGGTGCAGGTCAGTACTGTATGTGTGGTGCAGGTCAGTACTGTATGTGTGGTGCAGGTGAGTACTGTATGTGTGGTGCAGGTCAGTACTGTATGTGTGGTGCAGGTCAGTACTGTATGTGTGGTGCAGGTCAGTACTGTATGTGTGGTGCAGGTGAGTACTGTATGTGTGGTGCAGGTCAGTACTGTATGTGTGGTGCAGGTCAGAGGTCAGCAGCAGTAGAAACAGGGTTATGGTTCACAACCAGATGACTTATACAAATAGCCTTTCCCATAAACATTACTCTATTCCCTTCTAATTTGTAGCCCCACATTGGATTACTTTTTGAGCCTTGTTTTTTTTTGTATTTTATTTATAATATTCTATTCACTAACTCCATTACGTTTTAGGAATCAGTTAGTTTCAGTTAGTTGGCTCGGTAGGAATTAGGTTAGCTATAATGTTCGGTTTAGTAACTATTGTGTATAATCTTCAGGTGCATTGCAAAGACATTTTACTGCATATATGTATGAAAGTATGCATATGTATGTGACAGATAAACCTCCTAAATCTTGAATCTTGAATCTCTTGAATCAAGTGTTATTAGAAGTGTTTCCTTCAGGTCAGACAGCAAGGTGAGAGATCAGGAGGTGGAATAAATGTAAAGTGTACTTTTTACAAGGAATGTATGAGATGTTTCTCTGCAGGTGGGTGTGAAGCTGAGTCTAGCTGGAGGTGGTTCATCTACAACAGGTGACGGTAAGGTCGGTATCAAGTATAGTAGTGTCAAATATCAGGTGCAGGGGTCGACGGTATGCGTAAGAACCTCGCTCACGTTCACCCAAACCACCAAGACTTTCCAAGTCCTAATATTTGGACATTTTAAGACATTTTGAAGGGTCTCCTCAGGGTCCTACCTGGCTGAGGTCCTCGTCGGTCAGCAGGTGGGACTCCCGGGGCTTGAAGCAGTTCTGACACTTGCTCTTGTTGAAGATGTTGGCTTGGAATTTCCGACATGAACCGTCTTTGGAGGACATGATTGGAGTTCAAAATAATAATAATAATAATAATAATAATAATAATAATAATAATAAAGATGCCACTAGAAATAAACACTAGAATATCTCCTTTAAAACTGGTCAGGTGGTAGTGCCAAATAACAATAATAATAATAATAATAATAATAATAATAGTAACTGTTTAACTTTCTACAGCAAATCCATCCTCCTGAGGTTTAAGTGTAAAGGGGTGATGTCTCAAATAAAAATTGAATTCAAAGTGTTTCCCAGATTTAACTTGTTTTTTTTACATAATTACACAAAAAAATGGTGGAATTTGTTGTGGTTTTCCCCATTAGTTTGGTTTATGAATTCTAAGTAGTTATTAAAATCTCATAGTGAGAGGCGACTTGAGTAATAATAATAGTAATAATAATAATAATAATAAATGGATCTATGGGATGGGGTTCACGGTGCCACCACCACCCAGCAGCTCCAACTTTCGGTCCAAATGATCCGGGGTGGTGCGGGTGGTGCTGGGGCAGCTCACTACGGCCGCCCGCCCCCTGTTTCTCGGGTTAAAAGAGCGTTCAGTCCGGGGCTTCCTCCCCCGCTGGAGGGAGGGGGGCCCTCCCGCTCCCTGCGCCCGTCCCGTCCCGGCACTCAGCGTCCCATCCGGGGCTCCGCTCCCGGAGCTCCGCGCTCACCCGACCGGTCCGCTACGCATCACCGTCCATGAACCAACGCTCCCCAACCTCCGTCTCCTTCTCCTTGTCAACGCCTGCGACGAAGCACCGCGGTCCGGCTCCGGGGAAGCGTCCTTCGGCCGGTGGTCATGCCCGTCCGTCCCCCCGGTGGCAGGAGCGAGGATGTCGGGGAGCCGCTGTGCGCTGCCTCGGTATCTGCGGCGCGGCGCTCGGGGTCGGAGCGGACGGCCTGGAGGGGGCGGAGGGGAGGAGGGGCGGGGCTTGAAGTAAGCGGACAGTGCGACGGACGGCGCTGTTGACCAATAGGCGATGAGGACGCCGCGCGCGTGGGGTTGCGTGTCCAATCGGAAGCCGGCTCGAGTCCCCGCCCTCTCTGTGTGTGTGTGTTTGAGGAAGGTGGGCTTTAAACGGGGCTCTCGCTGCGTTCCAGCGGATCTAAACTCGAAGAAAATTCGAAGTTATGCTAAAAATAACGGACATTTAAGTCGAAACTTGGGGGCAGATCGCAAGGTTGCAGATATAAAGACGGCTAAATGGCGACACACACCGTTAACGGTGAGCAGAGTTCCCTTTGCCTGGGTTTTAAGTTGAAAGCACGTTCAACTTGGATCAAAACTACTCTCCCGTGCAGTCGCCCGCGAAACGCTAAATCAGGTCAAACCAAAACGCAGTAAGTTACTGCGCAGGTTCATGTTTTCATCCCCAGAACAGAGGCCACGGAACAGGTTTAGCGGCGAAGTGCGTTGGAGGGGAGTCGGGATTTCCGAGCATGGTGGTGAATTGAACGCAGCATGGAATGTCAAATCACTCCGACGCCATGACAACGAGATAGTAACTTCCGGGTACATGTACGCCAGTAACTTTAACTGAAATTGTTTATATATATATATATATATATATATAAAATGTTGTGAAAAATCAGCTGAATGCTGTGAATTCATAAATATAATCCATGACTGGTTGTTTTGACTTGAAAAAAAACAAAACAAAAAAAAAAAAACCTGTTTGCGTGGAGCCCAAAGTACCTTCCAGTCAGCAAGTGGAAGGTACTTTTCACGTGTACGTCTGTGTTCATGCTGCTGTGTGAGGATGACGATGGAAGTGTTTCGTTAGTGAAACAGCACGTCGCGTGCTGCACATGATGGTCTGTTTCACCAATTAGTGCTGATTGGGTGTGTGCGCCGTGCTGAAAGGGAACGGTGCAGGGCGACACCTGGTGGAGGCTCAGAAACAAACCCAGTCCCGTCGTCCTAGTACTAGTATTAGAACTAGAACTATATTGATGATATCAATCATATTAATCACATAGGGGTCAATGATCTATTTATGTTTTACTACACAGCGAGAAGGTCCTGGGTTCGATTCCCGCCTGGGGCGCTGTTGGCACCGTGCCCCGGCGGGCTATCTCCCAAATAGGAGCCTTTCTGTGTGGAGTTTGCATGTTCTCCCCCACCACCTACCATCAGTAAGGACCCCACCAAAAACATGCACACATCACCATCGTCTGACCAGCGATGGACACTTGGTACCAGGTCCCAGGGGCGCGACGAATGCTGCCCGCTGCTCCTGGCTGCCCCGCTGCTCCTGGCTGCCCCCCCCCCCGGAGGAAGGACAAGCCAGGATGGGTTAAATGCAGAGGCCTCATTTCACCGGCCACCACCCCAAAAAGCATGTGCCTGTGTGTGTGTGTGTGTGTGTGTGTGTGTGTGTGCATGTGTTGTGGTGTGGTGTGGTGTGCTGTGTGACAATTAAAGATTGTTCTGTTGTTCTGTTCTGTTCATGAGGGTGGAGAGCTGTGCATGAATATGCTGTGTACGTGTAGTTGTCGTAAATGGAATATTATGATTATACATGTGTTTTAATATGGTGTATAATTGTGGCACTTCATGGGCCGCACGTCAAGATGGGACTGAAAGGTGTGTGTTGGGATGTTCTGGGGAAATTTTAAAAATATATATTTTTGTGTGCATTTCAACTGGAGTCAGAGGCCCCAATTAACAAACCATTGAATTTGAAAGCTGAGATCTGAAAGGGCTTTGTGTCGCTTGCGGCCACCAAATAATTTGGGAGAAGAGAAACGGATGCAAAAGGTTAAAAAAGAAAAAAGTCACATTTAAGATTTTTGCGTCCATCTTTTTTAAATCACAGAGAAAGAGTGGGATTTTTTTGTGGCGTTTCCATTTGACTTGATGGATTTCTTGGGGAAGTAAACCTATTTATCACATCCATTAAGGTATTTATTAAAATAAGTTAAAATGCAACGACAATAAAGAGACATTTTTAAAAGTCTTTCTTTATTTGAACGGATGAACTGAACAGTTTGTACGAAATGAAGGAAACCAGGTGTGAGCAGGAGGAGGAAACGCTTGCTTCCTTCCTTCCTTCCTTTCTTCCTCCACTAGTCAACCTGCGTAGCAACGGGCGGTGGACGGAGGCACGGTAGAAAACATAACAAAACGACAACAAAGTGTCAGAGTGACTGATGCTCATCTTGTGCTCCATTTTAAAAACACGTCTGCATCTCCTCGGGCTCCTGGAGGCAGAACCAGGGTCTTCAAAATGCGGAGAAAATGTCATTAAAATGAAAAATGATCTCTATTCAAGGGAGCTCTGCCTGGAAGTCCTGACACTTCAGTGCAGTTCCACTGAACAGCCTGAAATTTCCTTAAATTGTCTCAATAAATCCTTCATGGGAATGACAATAGAATATTTTGATTTATTTAAAATATTTATTTTTGGTTTTAGAGGGGTCATGCAGTCTGATGGGGCAGCAAATATATGATATGATAGGATATGATATAATATATTACAATATATTTTTAAATATTGATGCGATATTGGGAAACTAAAAATGCTGTTTTACGATAACTTCCTGAAATCTTCAAATATTAGATAGGGAAACAGGGTTCAGTGCACGTGGAGCTTTGTGTCCGAGGTCTAAAGGCCGAAAGGAAGAGAGAAGCAAAATGAACGAATGAACGAGGGAAGACGACGACGAAGGAGGAGGAGGAGACGAGTGAACGAGCGCAGGACGACGGACGGAGCCGCAGGGGAGTCTAGAAGAGATTCGCTCTTTTCTTCAGGTCGTTCCGCTTCCAGAGAGGAAGTTTGTCAAACTCCCGCATTTCCATCCCAAAGATTTTAATGAACATCTGCTCAGCCAGGTGGCACTGCAGGGGGGGGGGGCAGGGGGTTGAGAGAGGGAGACAGAGAGAGAGAGACAGACAGAATGATAGAAGCTCTTTTCACATCTAATGGTTCATCAATAAACTCTGTACTGCCCCCTGGAGGCATCAGCAGGAACTACAACAACACCACCTCCTTGTTCTGCCTGTTCTGCCTGTTCTGCTTGTTCTGCTTGTTCTGCCTGTTCTGCCTGTTCTGCTTGTTCTGCCGGTTCTGCCTGTTCTGACCGTCTGGTCCTTCCATCCCAGTGGAAACATTGGAGGTTTTTTTTTTCCTCCAATGTAAATATTAAAATGATTAAAAGCGTCGGTGGCATTTAATATCACGGACATTTTTAATCATTTTAATATTTAAAAAAATGACAGCTGCTTTAAAAAGGATGGGAAGTATACGTAAAATAAGACAAACTATTAAATTAAAATTAAATTAAATTAAATTAAAATAATAATTAATCAACAAAAACAAAACGATAATAAGTCATCAAAAGTCAAACATCACAAAATAAAACCACACCGCTTTATAATCCCCAAAAAGCCCCAAACCTTCACGCTGCCGACACCGGAAATAAGCAAAAGGAGCTGGTACCTCCAGCCTGGTCCTGTCCACGTCCCCGGGGAGGTTTCCACGGCTGGAGACGGAGAGCAGCTCATAGGGATAGACCTGCGGAGGAGGAAGGTGACGGAGGCAGGAAGTCACTGAGCACGGAGTCTGGATTAAAAACACCTTTAACTATTTTATTATTCAACACCTTTTTTTAATCCAAAGTCTGAGGTTAAAGGGCAGGCCCTGGCAGCCGTGCTGCTTTTCTGCTGCTTCTCACGCTGCCTCGATGCGGCTCAATGGGGCAAAGGTAACGACAGGAAACAGACTTTTCCAAAAAAAAACAAAAAACAGGAAACTCCCGTCTTTTGAAAAACACCGACGTCGCGTTGCCTTGAAAGGACCTTTTTTTTGCAGTTGCCGCCGTTGATCCCGAGCGGAACGTTGGCTCCAAGCAGGCCGCCAGCAGGGTAGCCACGCAACTTCCCGTTTCTAGCCTCTCATGTTATCATCAGCATGCGGCCGAAGGAGCCGATTCGAGGAAGCGCCAAAGAGTGAATAAAGTGAATAAAAGCCCCGAGAAAACCTGACAGAGTTCGGGGTTTGTGATCGCTCTTCTTTCTGGCTGTGATAAAGGAGTGAAGTCATCCTTCCAGGGCAGACTAAAGCACTGGGCTACGTCACACTCAGCTCCATGTTGGGCCCAAATACCATCTGAGTTGAGGTTTCCAGCTGTTCATTCCGTGTCTACATGCTACATGCTACCTGCTACATGCTACCTGCTACCTGCTACAGGCGTGTTTCATGCATCCACATACACTGTGTTCCGGTGTGAGGTCAGGGGGTCCAGGTCCAAAGGAAGCAGAATCAACCTTTAAGTTCAACGTGTAAAGTTGTTTTGATGCATTTTGATTTGTTCCTCTCCACTTTTTCCCCACTAACAGTAAACAATGTTTTAAACGTGTTCTGTGTGTAAACATCTATTTTTATGACTTTTTTCCTGTAATAAACTGGAGGAGAACACAAACGATACTTGCTTTTGGTTGGGACAGATCGGGCATGGAGGCCCCGCGGTCCAGGCGTGTTAGTGGGCGCTGGGTGGAGGAGAGCTACGGGACGGAGCAGCACCGTCAGGTTTTAGGAACACAACACCACAAACACAAGACCTGCTCTGGCACGAGCTGTTATTTGGTTTTAAAGTTTGAATGGATCAGTCGAGAAATCCCTTTGCATTCAAAATGGAAGGGTGGCGTGTGGTGTACTTTGATCTGCCATCGAGCTGCTCCATAGAAAAGCTTTCTGCACAGTTTATTCGTTTATAACACTTCCCTAAAACGTACCTTGTGATCTGTAGGAGGGAACCGGAAAATAACAGAGAAAAATAAATTAGAACATTCAGAAAAAAATGAAATGAATCTGAAATTTTTCAAATATTTATTTCAAATATATATTTATATATTATAAACTATAAATAATAATACAAATAAAATAATTAAATATAAAATATTTATATACACCATTATTTTTTTGATCCGTTAAACGCTTTTTCCTATTATTATTTTCATTAAAACGTGAGTCAACACTGGTGTGAATGAGACCGATGGTTATTATATCTTGTGTAAAATTTGCACGCACCTTTCAATCCGGCGCTCAGGTCTCCGTGGCTGCTGGAGAACAGGTTCAACTCTGGGGATGTGGGCTTTAATGGAGACACACACGACGTTCAGGTCACGTAAGACGGAGGAAAAGAGATCAGATAAACATCTACATTAGCGGAATAAAGACAAGAAGGTGACGGCGTTGTCTCCCACCTGGAGGAGGCCGTTCTGGGCGTGGCCCGGCAGGGAGCAGGTTCTGGACGTGGGAGAAGGAGGATCTAGGAGAGAGAGGACACACACGTTGTCGCCTGCAACATAATTGTGTTTAAAATAAATACTTTCCGAGGAAGAAGCGTTGTGTGTATTTGTTTTCTGTGTGTTGCTCCTCCGCCTGCTGCTTTACATGGTGGGTGGCGTGGTCCGCCACACGTGCATTCACAGCATTCTACTCCCTCAACATTCACAAAAAAACATGTCCCCCACCACCTCAGGTGATGGAGGAAAACTACAACAACAACAAATCAATGGATCAGAGGAAGAAAGAAAACTTTCAAAACTTTGTCCAGTTTTTGAAAGATGAGAATCTGAATGTGTATGAAGTTACTATTATGATTATTATTACCATCAATATTATTATAATTATTAATATTAATCATTATTAATATTATTATTATTATTATTCACATTATTGTTCATATTATTATTCATATTATTGTTCATATTATTATTATTATTATTATTATTATTATTATTAATAATGATAATAATGATAATACATTATAATTGTTATTAATATTATAATTATTGTTATTATTAATAATACTATTGTTATTATTATCATCATCATCATTATTATTATTATTATTATTATTATTAATAATAGAAGTAGAAGTAGTAGTAGCAGTTGTATTATATAGCATTATGGTTATAGTTGGTGTTAAATGTAAAAGTACTTAAACCTGTGCTCAGATCAGATCAATGGATGTATGTGAAGTATAAAAAGTGTAAAACAAAAAAAAAATGTCTTTAATTTGATTTTCCCCATCAAGGCAGATCTTCAGTGTCCTCCAACAAAACAAATCTTGAAAAATACAAAATGGAACACATGTGTCTGGCCTTCATACCGGCTGTAGTGCTGGAGTGGTGTGTGTCTGAGCCCTGGGAGTACACACTGCAGGCGTAGCGCCCGCCGCAGGCGTAGCGCCCGCTGCTGGCGGCTCGCTCCCGCTCCTCCATCAGGATGAGCTTCCCCAAACCGCTCTGGATTTTAGGAATTAACATGTGCAGAAATATTAACCCGTCATAAGTCAGTGAATCATAGTGGTGAAAAATACTGTAGTAAAGGATCAGTTCTACTGTGTGTGTGTAACTGGATCATTTCACAGGTTTTCTCAGTTTCCTCCACCTTGTTGAGATGCTCCTCCTGCAGGTGTCCTCCTTTGACGGAGTCCTCCCCTCCACCGGGGGGCAGCGTCCTCCTCTCCGAGCCTGACAAACAGGGACCAACCATCACACATTTCATCCACTGCACATAGAAACGATGGAAGCTGCGTCACGATGCGTTCATGGACACTCGGAAATTCGAAACCTGTTAAACAACGACCTCTGTGTTGCCGATAAAACAATTTAACGGTCGTCAAACTCAGACTTTCTCTGATTTCCCTGAAGTGTTTCTTGTTTGTTTCAGTAACAATCCCATGTTTCTGTTCTTTATTATTTTGGTGTTCCTGTATTTTGGAGCTCGGTACCTAAGGCGGCGCGGGAGGGCGGGGTGGGCCAGAACTCGCTCTCCACCCTCGGGACGGTGTCCAGGCTCGGGGAGCAGGCGGCCGGGAACTTTGCAGATCTGATGATGTCTCCTGTCGACTTGCTTTGAGGAACGAGGAACAAATCTGGAGTGGGCGACGAGGAAAACATCTTATATGGAGATAACAGACATTCGAATAAAAAGATCTTTTAACATCCATGTCAAGAACAGATGTTGATATTCCAAATACAGAACATTTATTTACAGATATTCTCATTGTTAGAGGAGAGAAAATACTTTGAAATATAATCGATATAATATCTGTTATTTAATTAAAACAAAAAACTGTTGTCAACTTGAGCATGTGAAAGACTTTCTGCTCAAAGTGCCTCTTGAGAGTTTCAACACAGACGACTGTTGGAGTAAATGCTACTCCCCAGAGTTAAATTAACATTTTAACCTGCAATTAATGTTGGAAGTTAACAAAACATTTTGAAAGTGACTAATCTAAATGAAACCACAAGTTTAATGCAAGTCAGACAATGACAGATGAATGAGGGTTGAAGGGCACATTCAATCAACCAATCAACCAATCAACCAACCAATCAACCAAATCATCCAATCAACCACTCTAGTTGAATCCACTGCGTTAAATGCACTGGATCAACATGATCAGCATCAAACAGACTCACATCAGAAACCTCCTTCTGTCACAAGAACAAACAAACAGACGGTGTTTAGTCAACTGACACAGGCACCTTAGTGAGTGAGAGAAGGGCGTAGTTAGGTTAGTGAGAGAAGGGCCGAGTTAGGTTATTGAGGGAAGGGCGTAGTTAGATCAGTGAGAGAAGGGCGTAGTTAGGTTATTGAGAGAAGGGTGTAGTGAGGTCAGTGAGAGAAGGGCCGAGTTAGGTTATTGAGAGAAGGGAGTAGTTAGATCAGTGAGAGAAGGGCGTAGTTAGGTTATTGAGAGAAGGGCGTAGTTAGTAGAATCTGGGGTAGGGAGGGGTCCT
Source organism: Zeus faber (assembly GCF_960531495.2). Lineage (NCBI taxonomy): Eukaryota > Metazoa > Chordata > Actinopteri > Zeiformes > Zeidae > Zeus > Zeus faber. Next base: position 24,458,328 of record NC_137207.1, read on the forward strand.
ACCCTGCTGTTTGTAAATTGGAGGCTTCATGTACATGTTGGTGCCTTCGTCTGCAACAAAACAAATATTAATGTGGAAAACTGTTGTAGAGTTGAATCCATTAATCTCATCAGGTAATATAATAATATAAAGAAATGGCGGCAGCCATTCTGAACCATCTGAGCATCTCCATTCCCTGAACGTAAATGTTAAAATCATTGACATTTCGTGATGTGTTGTCATACAGCATTACAGCTGGTTTATCTGGTGAAGTTGTTCTTCTATATTTCAACCTCATTTTAGGATCATAACTGCTGTGATCGGAATCTTGCTTCGACACAAACCGAAGAGCATAATGACCACCTTCTAGCACCAAACTTTAGGCCGAATTAAGCAAGCCACAGCAGGTATCCGTGTCACAATCTTCCGTCCCGATCCTTGAGTGGTGGAGAGGCGAGAAGGGCGTACGGAGGTGAAAGGTCACCGCAGCTTAGAGACGTCACAACACCCAGCCACCAGTAGAGGGCGCTGCGCTTCCAAGCGGCGCTGAGAGAAAGTCAAGGGGGGGGGCGTATGAAGGCGGGAAGGGGGCGGGGCTTACCTGTCGCCAGGGGGAGGAAGTGGTGAGAGAAAGGAGGAGAGGGGGCGGGGCCGCAGGGGGCGGAGCCGCAGGGGACACCTACCAGTCGCCAGGAAGCGGGGATGAGGGGAGGAAGAGGAGAAGACGGGAAGGGGGGAAGAAGGGAAGAGGGGAGGAGACAAGAGGAAAAAAAACATGACTAAGAGAAAAGTAGAGAGGAAGAGCGAAGGAACATGAGAAGATGGGGAGTCAGGAGGAGGAGAGGAAGAGGAGGAGGTTGGAGGGGAAGAAGTGAAGAGATGGAGAAAAGTGGACAGTAAGAGGAGAATGGAGGAAGACAGGTAGAGAGGAAGAGCCAAAGAGGAGGAAGAGGAGGAGAAGCGGAAGAGTCAGAGGAACCGGGGTCCACCCTCCGCCATCACTCCTCTACTCGGGTTCCAACACTGGTTTAAATCGCACCGTTGCTATGGTTACGTGCCGTTTCATAGATCTAATGCGTGTGCACAAGGTGTCCCGCAGGGGGCGTGGCCTACCCGGCCGGTGGAAGTGCTGGGGCGAGCCCAGCACGTTGGGCGTGTAGCTGTGGCGGGTGGAGGCCGCGGCGGCTGCGACCGACCTCTGGCTGGTGGATCTCCTCATGGCCGGGAACGCCTGAGAAGACGACACGAACCTTCAAACGACTCCAGTAAATACAACACGGCTTCGTTCGTACAGACGCCTCAATGCTGCGCTTTTTAAAGCAGCCGTTTGTAGGTTGCTGCCCCCTGGTGGTCCGACCGAGTCATAGGCAAAACACAACCATGTGAATGGATTAATGTATAGATTTTACAAATAACATCTTTGGGTTTGTCAAGTGGGAAGACTGACAGGTTATTTTTTTGGTCGTCGAGTGTTTTTTTGTTATAGTTTCCTGTGAGAAAAGTGAAGTATTTACCTCAGACGGAGTGGGAGATAAGGGCCATGGTGACTAAAAACAAAATAAAACAAAGAAAGTTTTTAGTGTCGTCAGAATTCTACATGACATGGAAATGAGTTAAACCTAGAGAGCAAATAGGGTTGAAGGAAGCAGTGTCTGGTCATATCATTGTACTACACGCCCTACACAGCAAGCATCCTACCCAAGAGGCCCATTACCTAGGAAACATCCTACCCAGGAAGCGTCCTACCCAGGAAGCATCCCACCTGGGAAGTGCCCTTACCATTAATCAACCCACCCAGGAAGAGGCATCCTACCCAGGAACAAGCATCCTAACCAGGAAGCATCCCACCGAATAATCATCTCACCCAGGAAGCATCCCACCTAGGAAGCATCCTACCTAAGAAGCATCCTACCCAGGAAGCAAAGCATACTACCCAGGAAGCATCCTCCCCAATAATCATCCCACCCAGGAAGCATCCTACCCAGGAAGCATCCCACCCAGGAAGCATCCCACCCAGGGAGCATCCCACCCAGGAAGCATCGCACCCAGGAAGCATCGCACCCAGGAAGCATCGCACCCAGGAAGCATCGCACCCAGGAAGCATCGCACCCAGGAAGCATCGCACCCAGGAAGCATCCCACCCAGGAAGCATCGCACCCAGGAAGCATCGCACCCAGGAAGCATCGCACCCAGGAAGCATCGCACCCAGGAAGCATCGCACCCAGGAAGCATCCTACCAAAAGCGGCAGAAGCTTGTGCTGCGACGAGCTTTACCTCTGCAGGGTCGGGTCTGTCCCGTCTGCGTCTTCTGCCGTCCAATGTGGACGACTTGTTGTTGTTGTTGGAGGAGCCGTAAGAAATCAAATCAGGACGCTCTATGTCATAAATGGCCTTGACTCTGGGAATGGCGGCTAAATCCTTGTAATCAATGACCTCGCCGTCTACTTTGGCCTGGGGTTCGACGAGAGGCAGAGGAGGACGACACACGGGGAAACATGGGAGCACAGGACGGAGAGACAAGGGAGGTGGAGAGGCAGGGTTAGGGCAGGGCGGAGGGTCAAAGGTCGCCGCTGACATCACATCGGACGGGAAAACAAAGCGCTGCCCCCGCCGCCGCCACGCGGAGGCACCACCTTCTGATAAGAGGTCACCCCACTCAAAACAGAAACAAAGTCAGTTGTTTTCTGGATCCCCGATTCAGATTCAAAGGGCATCTATCCAGAACGTTTCGGTGGGGAAACGGTGTTTGTCAGGGTAAATGGAAGTCACTGTTTTTCCGGAGGTGGGGCACAGCGGATGGCGGAGGCGGAACAAGGGAAAGCAGAGGGAGAGAAGGTGGAACCAAGACGACATCCGGGCACCGTTTGGATTCCATTCAACCACTCAATCTGAAATCCGGCGACATTCAAATCGACTGGTCGAGAATCCAACTCAATAATGCGGTGGATCTTGGTCAGGCACAAGGTTTCGGGGCAGTCTACTGTTTTACCTTTCAGCTGGTTGGCACTTTTAGGGAACGAAAAAAGCAAGGCCTGACCTTTCGGAACGTTCAACCACAAATGAAAAGATAAAAGAGGAAAACTGGCCTCCCTACTTCCGATCAGTCAAGGTTACAGGGCCAAGCACGTTTGGATAGAAAAACGTCTCAAAACGGCACAAAAAGAGTTTGGTGTTAAACTGTGTTTTTTTGGGTTTTTTTGTTTGTTTTTGTTTTTTACTCCTGTCTTTGGTAAATCTACACCTAGGATCGTCTGCTATCGTCAACTGGAATCTGAGGAAAAAGTGTCAGCGCGTCGAGTGGGGTTCTCCTGCCGAGACGGAATGAAGGATGAGAGGTGCGTCAGCCCACACAGAACGCCGTGCGCCTGGAATCCACGCCAAACGGCGGCTTCCCGCCCACAACTCACATAGAAGGAGTGACCGGGGGAGCCGGGGACGCTGGAGCCGGGTCTGGAGAAGATGCTCTCGGTGGAGGATCTGGTCGCCTGCGGGGGCACCAAACAGGGAAAAGCTGCGTTATTTTAGCGCCGACACACGCGAACCGCGCCGGGGAATGCCTCACAAAATACACCGTTTCAGCCCCGAAACGTGAAACAAAGGAAGCGCTGCGTTCTAGCAAGCCCGGCTGGAGGTCTTGTACCGGCACCATTAAAAAGCGTGTTTACCACACCCGTTTTACCCCGACCAATGCCCTCCTGCGGCATCGTTTGACGTATTTTAATGCGGAAACCCAGGGGGACGGAGTCGGCAGGCGCTCGGCTCTGAGGGCCCCTGAGACCGTCCCCCTCTGAACTACACTCCGTCTCATTCACAAAACCTTTCGTCGGTTGTTCTTGAGGAAAGACCTAAAGCAAATGGGTTTGGTGGAACATGCAGAGTGCTTCAGGACTTCATCACTACTTCATTCATTATTCGACTTTTAGCTCATGAGCTGTCACACTGGCGAGCAGGCAGGGAACCCGCTGCTCGCAAGAGCAGGGTTGCCAGATGTTTGGCGGGGGTTGCCAGTTGAGGCTCTTTAACAGCAAACCTCTGATAATCCGATGAGTTCACCGCAATCATTCATCATCTGCAACCCTCAAACTGTGAACTGTGAGTTTAGTCACCGCCATTTCAGAAATTAACTCTAAATAGTGGATTTCTAGGATGACGTGAGGCGTTAGCGTGCAGCGGGCCCGAGCGGTGGAGCTACAGCCTGCTCAGCGCTCAAACGGTGCAGACGGCGGGCTCGGCGCTGAGACCTGGAGTTCGGACGGCGGGAAAAAGAAATCAAGGGACGGCGTTGTGGATCTGACGGACCAAGACGTCTGCGGAGGGAAAGGAGATCCTGCTTAACGTTCACCAGCAGCACAGCGACCCCTTCACATCAGTCGACACCTCGTTTAAGACGACTGAAATGAAATGAAAGGCTTCTGCTTTCTGGATTCCACTGCATCTCAAACTGATGTCGACAGGAGGAGGAGAAGGAGGAGGAGTCCTGTGCCTGATCAGAACGCGGACGGTAGAACAGACAAAGAGGTTAGACAGGTGGAGACGTGCAGATGGCCTCACCCTGTGTCTCTCCTCTGCCCTGCTGTCGCTCCTGCAGTCTGGGTGCCACACCGTCGATCCTGCCGCGAGAAGCACAAGCACCAAAAAGTAGCTCCCTCCGCTTTGACAAGGGCAACAAACACCTCGGCTACGTCCAAAAGCAAAAAACGCTGCGTGGTGCACTGAAAGGTGAAGAGTGTAAACCTCCCGGATACGCGCCTCGTGGCGCCTTCATTAGAAGTCCATCGGGGGTTTTTCTTCGCCGTACACTCTCCAAACTCACCGTGCAGGTACATTTCCTCTCCTTCTCTGAACATGTTTTTACATTTGCAGCATCGTGCGCAGCTGGGGTGAAAGCTGTTATCTCCTGCCTGGAGAAAGACAAGAAAACCTGATTACCATCCATAAGTATCCAAGTAGTATCCAAATGGTATCAAAGAAGTATCCAAATAGTATCAAAGAAGTATCCGGGTAGTATCCAAGAACTATCCAAACCTCAATCCCCACTTTTTCCTGTAATCTTTATGCATTCCTGTATTCTACTATGTGATTTATTTTTGTTTATATACCTTGAACAAAAGTATTATAATTATCACGCACGCACACGCACACACGCACACACACACACTTTGTGCCGCCATGTTGCAGAGAGCTGTGATGTTCCCCAGATGTGCTTCTGTTGTCTCCATGGTTTCCAGGGAAACACTCAAAGCCTTTCCTCTGGGGTACCGACCTCGGTGACACAATCTGATCTGTTCCGTGTGTGTGTGTGTGTGTGTGTGTGTGTGTGTGTGTGTGTGTGTGTGTGTGTGTGTGTGTGTGTGTGTGTGTGTGTGTGTGTGTGTGTGTGTGTAGCTCTTTTCTGCAGAAACAGTGAGAAATTGCAAACTGACAATTTTCTTATTGAACAGAACAAAATCAGTCAATAAGCAGAGGTGGAGACATCGAAATAACTGTTCAGTCACAGTCATACAAATACTGAGTTACCCCCACCCCCCCCAGTATAAAACTATTTCACTGTTGTGTTTATATCATCTTTCATTCAGCCTCCCGTCTAAACAAAGACACCTTAAATGAACTTAAAATACTAAAAATAGTAAAAAAACTCAAGTCCATGCACCACGTCACCACACGGGGTCGCAGCTATGCACAGCTGTTCATCACACACCGATGAGTTAAATCTGCTCTGAACAGCATCAAACCCTTCAATCATAACTACATTCAAACTATATTCAAGTGTTTAACGTCTGGAGACGTTCTTACCTCCACTGTGTGTTGACAGTCATCAACTAACTCCACACTTTGCGCTCTCTCTCTCTCTCTCTCTCTCTCTCTCTCTCTCTCTCTCTCTCTCTCTCTCTCTCTCTCCTCTCTCTCTCTCTCTCTCTCTCTCTCTCTCTCTCTCTCTCTCTCTCTCTCTCTCTCTCTCTCTCTCTCTCTCTCTCTCTCTCTCTCTCTCTCTCTCTCTCTCTCTCTCTCCCTCCCCCCGGATGGGGAGCACAGTGGAGGAGGAGTCCAGGTGGAGCTGCCGTTCAAGCGGTCATGTCGAGGTGAAGCAACGTCCAGGCTTCCAGGTCGCTCCCTCTTGGACCTGCTGAGAAGGTGGTGCACGCTCGCTCAGAACCTTCCTCCGCTTCCTCCAGCAGATCGTCGTCTGGTCTTGGGGTTGTCATGGCTTCGCTCCACCTCGTCTCTCACGGTCGAAATTCTGTTCAAATCTCAGGTTCACATGAGAACAAGAACTCCAGAAAACGCCTGGATGAACCTTCCGGTACGGGGTGGTGTTCTTCACGTACTTGGTGGTGGAGATACAGTAACTACACGGTTCTCTGAGAGTAGTGCAAACTGAATTGAACAACATTCTGATATTCAACATGGAGGAGGGGTCTGGGAAGACTTCTACTTTTTAAATGTGAAGGGTCCCACTTCGGTACAACGGCTGCTCCACCCAGACTCTGTCAGAGTGTAACGGGGTCGACCCCCCAGAGTATCACAGGCTCCGAAACCAGATGTCCTGTGGTTCAATAACACCCTCCACACCCACATAGCTACCCCACACGCACACGCACACACACACACACACACACACACACATACACACACACACACACACACACACACACACACTGTGTGTACTCTCGAGGTGGAGCGCTTGGTTCATTACAATCAGAATTCACTGATTGAATGGAGTTTACAATTAATGCAGCTACACAGGTTTAGCTTCAACAGTGAGGATTTAGATTTACATGTTAATGTTAATGAAGATACAATAATATAAATTAATATTTTTTTGTCTATATATACAGTGTGTGTGTGTATATATATATATATATATATATATATATATATATATATATATATATATATATATATATATATATAGATAGCGGAGTTCTGTCGACAAATAAGTTATTTCATTAATTTGTTTAAAATATTTAGGTATTCTTCATTTTGTTTTATTTATTATTATTTTTTTCCTTCTAAACAGCAGGGATCAGATATTCTAACAAAACCGTATAATGTATAACTGTATATATACAGTATCATTTTATGATTTTGTGGCTTGATAGCGCTCTGGTGTTTTTTGTGAAATTGTGAAATTCTGTGTGGAATGTGGAATGTGTTCAAAGGTGAATGCTCATCCGCAGCCGGGTGGACGTGTTTGTATTGTCGTCTCTTACCTCGAGAACCTTCCCCGTTATAAACTGTTTGCAGGCGTCACACTGCACTCCAAACTGCAGCTGGTAATCCCTCTCACAGTACGGAACGCCGTCCCTGAGACAAAGGAGAGTTTACACCAACACAGTGTCAGAGTGCGTGCTGAACAGACGCAGGAAACAAAGGGCTGACGCTGATGGACCCTGTGTAAACCTGTGATGTTCGTCTTTATTAATTCTGTTTTATATTCTGAAAACAACAAGTAAAATCGTGCAGATTAATTAAGTGTTAGTTTTAATTTGTAGGCCGGATTTAACCATATATTCTAACCACGTAGTGGCCGGCTGTGGTCCCCGGGCCTGTCGTTTGGGACCCATGGTCTGAAACAGTGTTTTTTCCCCCCCAATCGCTGTGCCGTGAGCGCTCACCGGGTGGCGCCGTGAAGAATTTTCAAATTCTACTTTCAAAAAGAAATAATGGAAATTAGCCCCTGTGTTGCAAGATCCAAACTGCAGGGCGTCACTGATTCATCTAGTTGATCGCTTCGGGCAGAACAGCAGCTCAGCTCAGTGTTCATCAGAACACGTTTCACACTGAAAGTCAGAACTATTAGTAGCGACGAATGTTTGACTCTGTTTTCAAGATTCGGTTCTTGACGAGTCGCTAGGTAAAAAGAGTCTGTACGTTTCCCGACTCTCGGTTGGCGTGGTTCAGTTGGTGTAGTGCAAAGTGAGTCCTCCTGAGCGGTGAACATCAGTCGGTTCCGCTCCGAGTTGTGCAGCGTCATTAAATTCTCCCAAAACCGTGAATGTTTAATCTGTAGACGCTGCTGCTGTTGTTAATGAGTAAGTGGAGAGTGCTTTTGCACCGCGGGCTCATTTCGCTGTAAAAAGTGCGTCGGGGCAGGAACACGCCTGTGAAGCGCTGGCCGAGAACCTTAAAACAGCGGTATCCCCTCGACACCCACTTGCTGATGTACTCCCCGGTCAGCAGCCGGGAGCAGCTCCTGCACCTGAAGCAGCCCAGGTGCCAGCGGCCGTCCAGCGCCAGCAGCGCCTGCCCGTTCTTGATGTCCCGGCCGCAGCCCACGCAGTCTGGAAGACAGGAAACAACCACCGAGGAATGCACATTGCTCACCCTGCCGGGGGCCGACACGGCGCTCTGGACGTGGATATGAATTTGGGGTTGAATCCGCCGTCTGAATCACAATCTTTGCTCTGTTCTGATTATCTTTCATCTTTAGCTTTTAGGTGAAAATGACAGTAAATGACAAATCCATGTTTCTGCGTTCATCGTGTTATTAGCTTCGCTTAATCCATTAATCCAATCCATCACAATACATGGAACATTTTAAAAAGTATTTCTGTTGGTTGTTGTTTCCTGAAAATACTTTTTACATTTTTTTAAGAAAAAAAAAAAGATAAGAAAAACATTTAACATGATAAGTGATCAAAATTCCTTTAGAAACGAATACAGAATGAAGTGACTGTTCCTGTGTTTTGGACCAAATTGGAGTATTAAATCAGAGCTGGAACCTGCACTAAAAACAGCTGCACACTGCTCTGAACATGGAAGAAGAATTTAAACACGGAACATGAAGTTTTAAAGTTACATTTCAGAGGTATGAGGGATACGATATGAGCGGGTTGTCTAGTAAGTAAAAGGTTGCTGGTTAGATCCCAGGCTCCTCCTGGTAGCATGCTGATGTGTCCTTGAGCACGACACTTAACCCCCTAACTGCTCCCCAGGCGCCTCTACATGGCAGCCCACTGTTCCTAGATACGTCAGATACCAGGATGGGTAAATGTAGAGAAATTGCGAATTTCCCCGTTGTGGGACTGATAAGAGTTTATAAAAAAATAAACATTTAAAACTCTAAGTATTTGGGCAGAAAGTAGTATTTGGGTGGAATAAACCTTTAAAACTATAGGAACTTGGACAGAAAGTAGCAGGTAGAATAGGTAAAATAAACCTGCTGGGTGGCGCTGTAGGGTACTAGGACTGCAGCTTCCTCTGTTGCAGGAACACACTATTAAATCAAATTCTTGTTTGTTTATTTGCAGAACACGTTATCGAGCACGACTTCCTGCGGTTATGGCATCACTTCCTGTCCGCCCAGGTTTCCCCAAACACCTCACCACCTGAACAAATGAGGTTCCATCGACCAAACCAGCCCGGACCTGAGCAGCCTGCCATGCAGCCTGGACGGATGGCTTCCCTCCGTACACTCACTGTGGTCCTTCATTGTGCAGGGAACGCTGCACCTCTTCATCAAAACTCCAACCTGCAGCTTTATCTGCCCCCTTCATCTGAGGAATCATTCCTCCGCTTCCCAATGCACATTTCCACAAAGACGCCATTGTGCTGCATGTGAATGTTTCTTTGTGTGTGTGTGTGTGTCTGTGTGTGAGTATTGTTGTGTATTAGGGCACCTCTGCGGCGAACAATGTTATTATGCAATGAAGGGATTTTATAATCCAGTTTTTATTATTGTGTAAAGGCGCGCACACACACACACACACACACACACACACACACACACACACACACACACACACACACACACACACACACACACACACACACACACACTATCTGAACAAAACTGATTATAAAGCCTAAAAGCACCTGGACCTGGTGACATGGTTCTATTTTATTCTATTTCCTGTGTGCCTGTGTGGATATCGTCACTGTTTTACTTTGTTTTCACTGTCGTAGTGAGAATCAGGATCGTTGAACCTGGTTCAGCTGCAGCTCCAGCCAAACAACTTGGAAACAGACGGCGAGAGACTTGCTGAAATGTTGGCACTTCAGTTCATTTGAGGGCCTCCTGGGTTGTGATTTTGAAAACGATCGTTCCATCCATTTAGGCTCAAAGTGAATAAAAGCTGCAAGCAGCCGTGACTGGGTCCTCCACGTGCAACTTTGAAGTCAGTCAGATAAATCATCTAGGAGGAGTTTGCGAAAGTAGGGAGCATGAAAATTACCAAAAAGAGACGTAAAGGTCATGAAAATACAGCCTTTTTTTCCAAACATGAAATTCAAGGCTTTGCCCACGCCCACACCGTGTGACGAAAACTCAATGTTTTACCAACTTTTAATCATGAAGGTGTCTTGTAGACACTCGCCAAGTTTGAAGCCCATCCCATAAATCGACCAGGGAGGAGATGACCAAAAAGTGACTAATATGGCACCTTTAATTAAATATGGCCAACTTCCTGTTGTGTTTGGATCATGGCGCTGATCTTTATTTTTTAAGTCTAGTGATGTTACATATGTGTACCCAATTTTGTGAGCTTTCGTGGCAAAAGGTGAAAAGGATTTTTTGTTTTACATTTTCTACGGTCTGCTAAAGAGCCATTTGGCCACGCCCATGCACGGGACGCATGGAACATCAAACGCTGCACCGGGACTGAAGAGTGTGCAAAGTCTCGCGACCTTCGGAGTTTCTTAAGGCTCCGAGAAGCCGACTCAAAAAGGCTGAAGAAAGAGAAGAAGTAGAACTAGTAGAAGAATAAACGGAGCAATTAACAGCAAACACACACCCCGTCCGCCCCCCGTCCGCACCCCGTCCGCACCCCGTCCGCACCCCGTCCGCACCCCGTCCGCACCCCGTCCGCACCCGTTACACACCCGTTACGCACCCGTTCCGCACCCGTTCCGCACCCGTTCCGCACCCAAAGTTCCAAGTCAACAGGGTGGACAGGGCCAAGAGATAGGGCGTAAAACCCTTTAATTCAAAAACCCCCTTAAAAGTTGATTTTTGGGGGGTTCTACTATTATCGTAGTTACTGTTTCTATGCTATTATTCTTTTGGGGGGGGGGGGGGGGGTTGTTTTTTTTATCTAAATGAAAAGTGTAATTAATCAAATGCTGTACAAACTGAACTGGGAGGACTGGTTTTCAGCCCGATGCACGCAAGACACTAAAGAACTTCTTGAATTGTACCCCCCCTCCCCTATTGTTATTGTTCTGATACAAAAATATATATTGTGTCTGGAATATTATTATGAAGTTATTATCATTTAGAGCTTTTTTTAATATAATATTTTAATTATTATATAAATTATTATTTAATATATTATAGCGGCTTCCGGAACTTCAACGGGCGTGGCACGGCGCAGGGTAAGGAGCCAAAACGAGTAGGTCCACCCGGGCGTCCTGTTCACATCAGAGCCGATCAGAGGTGGAGCCGATTAAAACCCGTGTCTATTGCCGGGTCACTTGACCCGGGACTGAGACCCGGGTTTTTCCTTTCCCACTGGTGACAAATGACGATTGTTAGCAGGTGTTACCAGGTTGCTGGTGCAGTGGGGAAGGGGTATCATTCAACTCCTGAACCGATATTTGACCTGCATCGTATTTATTTACACTTGAGTCATACCAGCTGTATTTGTTGTTTTTCTGAATAGTCCGCTTGTATAATGTGTTGGCTTGAAATAAATCCCCGGACAGACTCTCGGACTGGACTTTCATGCCGATAAGCACACCAGACAGACAGATAGACAGACAGTTAGTTTGCTTGTTACTCACTGTTGGAGCAGGGGATGTTTGTCGGGCAGGGATGCGGCCTCACGCAGCGCTGACACAGGCAGTCCTTCCCGCTGAAGGTGACCCGGTCCCCGGTGGGGAACGGCCGTCTGGAGGGCGGAAAATGTGAGAAATACATCGAAATAAATACAGAAACCAAACAGTGCTGTCTAATAGAACACAGAACGCCCAAAAAATAAAGACTCAACCCCAAACTCCAAAACTATCTTGTTTTGCCTGGTTTCACAGAACATTTCTAGCATTTACCATACGACCTGAACTGTTTGGAATTTCCAGACAATTAGCACCATTTACCAATTATTACCAGACTATTTGTTTTAATATTAAAATAAACCAAAGTAGTACCCACTCAGTTTCTTGTTACTGAAAATGTTCTTTCAGTTTTCAATACAAATGAGTTTGCGTGAGGGTGGGGCTCGTTTCAGTCATTTTGACTGAATACGGCGCTTTGTGTTGTTCCTGGTTCGGGGGGGAAATCGTCCGATTGTTCCCGTTGTGCGTCACAGGCGTCTGTGTCTCACTGACCTACTGGATAAATACACAATAAATACACACAGCTACACACAACGAGTAGAGCGTCAGGCCAGAGTCCCTTTCTGCTGACTGGCTGTTTTACTGCCAAATAGCTGAATGCCGGGAGACGCTCTGAGCGGTTGTACCCAGTCAGGTTCCCCCTCTTTGATGTCATGTTAGTACATGACATCACATACAAGCCAGAAGAACATCATACTTATATCATATCAACTTCATAATATTATCATCATTATTCACTCAGCCAATAAACTAATATTTCGGGCTAAAAGTGTCTGGCCCATGGCAACCGCAGTACGCACAGACATGGCTGAGGTCTCGTTAGATCCGGAATGTTTCAGACATCATGTTGTTCAAGTTTGATCACTCTCCACATCTATCTATTTGGAGCGGAAATTAGTGGAAAAACTGTTGCTAATTTACCGGAAGTAGAAGAGCGTTGGCATGAAGTGATTAGTTTGAAGAGCTTCGTGTCGGTCACAGAGGGCGCTTTCGCAGCAAAGGAAGTTCTAAGAACCTTTGGAGGAACCGTCCCTTTCTTTTGTGTTTAGTTACGGAACCTTGAAAACCTGTATAACGTACATAACATGACTAAACTGGACCCCGTGTATATTTGTCATTGATATGACTCAAATTCAAGAGACAAGGCTGATGGAGATTGAGCCTGATTCTTCCTTTCTCTTATAAATTCATATGGTCTATTTCTGTTGGGGAAAAAAACAACCTGAGTTAAAAAAAAAAGCGGAATTTATATAATTTCTTTTTGGTTTTAATGTTATGGTTGACATTTTGTCCACTTGAAATTCAATTTTAGTGAAATCATCCGCAAGTTAAATTTTGCCTTTTGTACCCCCGACTAGTTGATCTGTCATTCAGACCACCCTCCAACTAGCCTTCTGCTGGGCTCTTACTTGCAGCCGGTGCAGACGAAGCAGGCGGGGTGGTACGCCTTCCCCAGAGCCGTCACCACCTCCCCCTCCATAAACTCCCCGCAGGTATGACACCGCGTCCCGTGGAGCTGCTGGAAGTCCAGGGTGCACAGGTGGTCTCCGTTCTTCACGTAGAAGCCTCCCTGGGCCAAGTCGCAGCCACACACTGGGGACACGAGCACAGGCCCACGACAGGACGTCGGAGGGGAAACCATCAGGCTGGCGATGCAGGGAAAAAACCTTTTCAATGAGCGACTCAGGCGTCCAGAGTCACTCGGGCAAAAGAGTCGTTTGTTTGTTCCATCATCAGCCAGACACAGGCATTCACTGAGTCTGAATCTGGATTCAGTGCAAAATTTGATTCACGAATGAGAGGAGTTCTTTAAGATTCGATTGTGAGAGCAAGTGAATCCTGGACTTGATAATACTTTGATATTTACAAAGGAACACATGCATGTGGAAAAAAAGGCCAAGGCGTTCGTGTTGAAAATGTGCCTGAGTTCTAACTTTGCATTCCCTCAAAATAAATCATTTGGACTGGAGTAAAAAAAAAAAAAAAAAAAAACAACCTTGTTGATGGTTCAGGAAGTCCTCCCTCGCTCAACGTGCGTTACACCACCTGAACCGCACCAACCGAGAGTGGGACCAATCAAACGACTCTTCTTACCCAGTGACTCGTCAAGAATCGAATCTCAGAACCTTTCATCGCTATATCACACACCTGGAAATGCAGAAGCTCTAACAAACAAAGAGCATGGACATCACACACAGGATGTTGTCGGACGATTGTGACAAACATTAAAAATTCCCACGTGGAAAGTTCCCACATTGATCACAACATGGAACAAGCCAATCGGGACTAATTTTCCCTCCTTTGTGAAAGCGACGGAGAATTGTCCTGGTCTGAAAACACTTCTTTGTTTTCTCCCTGCTCTAAACTCCGTCAGTATGCAACACAAAGGTCAGCGAGAACCGACCGTCAGTGTTGATTAGTGAGGACAATGGGATTCAGAAGGACCGCGGGTCCACAAAACAGCAATTAGCAAAGCTGCTGGAAAGATTCACCACCCGGAGAATCCTCTGGTAAGAGAAAACACCGAGCCACCGTTTGCACATTTAGGGGGATTCTTTATAAAAGATGAAAGGCCGTTTAGCAAGAACCCGCAGGACTGAGATCCACTCCTTAGTATCCCAGATATGTATCAGAAGTGTTGGTGGTCTCACCAGAGACGGCCCATGGAGGCACGGTGGATCAGTGGTCACAACAAACAGCTCCTGTGTTTCAACCTGATTGTGGGCTGGGTCTTAAATGCTATTTAATAATTATTGGGGGAAGCAAGTTTCACATGTGATAACATTAGTCCGCTATGGAGACCCTAACAATAATTTTGCAAAAAAGTGTACGAGTTTCCAAATATATAATATTTTAGACAGCACATACTAATTATAATGAATTTATTATTGATATTATATGTACCCTATTGTGATTGTTCTGATTATTATAATTCTTATTTTCGGGCTAAAAGCATCTGGAACAGGACAACCACCGAAGCTATGGACAATGTTGAGGTGTCATTTGAACCGGGACGTCGCCGACATCTTGTGGTTTCATCCAAATCGATCCACATACGGAGCAGGAATTTGTGAAAAACCGACTTAATACGACAGGAAGTAGCCCAACGTTCGTGCATCACCCACACGCCAAGGTTGTAAAACCTCTGGTCGGGTGGTGCAACAAATTTTTGTTCCTTTTCCCTTTTTGTAAATATAAATACATTCTGTTTCCTTCTTATCTTGCAGCATTGGAGCCAGTCGTAATACAAACTGTAAGAGTGGAAAACAGTCCAAAACATGGACTAGAGGCAGGACTCTGGACACCAGGAAGTAGACAGGGACCTGACAGGAAGTAGACAGGGATCTTCTCATTTTTAGGATAAAGTCACAACGCGCAACAAGGATCCTTGTACTAGTAATTCAGCGTGTCACCAGGACTCACTGCGACATTACGTGAGTCGATGCTGCATTCAATGGAAACTCGGAAAATTGTAACCGGTTTTAGACGTAATGCTGATGTAAAGATGAGCGACATAGGCAGCAATACACAGGGTCCAGTTTATTTGCGTTAGGTACGTATTACGGTTCAAGATCAACACCCGGTGATTACGCACAATAAGCTCGAGAAGCTCTAAAAATACTAAAATGTGCATAATCGAGGTGTGCGTCGGGTAGTTACGTCCATAGTTTCTTTTATAATATTGTGACTGACCTTCAGAGCAACCTGGACATAAAAACGTAGGGTAATTACATTCAAGGAATTTCATGTGTGCAACTTTCATGGCATTACGTATGAAGCATTTTCATGAAGCATTATGAAGATAGGTCAGTTCTAAATAATTGTTCTAAATAGCTGAGTCTTTCTTGTCTTATATTTTCTGCTATTTTTCAGTTCTGTAACAATGACAAAAACAACTTCAGTAATTACTTTTCATAACAATAAATATATTTCATTTTAAAAATATATAAATACATTCATTTGTAATTACTACTTTATTGTACTATTCTGTTAATAATGTACAATTCAGTTTAATATCTTATTTGTCTATACTATAATACAGACAACATTTATGTAACTTCAATGATCATTTTTAATTATAATTGTTATTGAATAATTTGTTAATATTACAAACACTTTCTGCCTTTTCATTAAAAATTGTTAAGTTTAGCTGAAGAAGACTGTTTGTACCTGATGTGTTTTACAAACCAAGTCTTGTTTTTATTTTAAACTATATTATTCTTATCTTACCTTGAATGCATTGAAGTATCTGCAGTGTTCAAGTTCAAGTTCAAATTCAAGAGATTATTTGTCACATATGTGAGTGTGATTACGTTACGGAGATTACGTTGTGCCTGTTATACATCAATTATGATGTATTCCCGTAAATTAACAGTTGAATGTAATAATTACGTAATTATTTGTAATTTTTCAGTAAGTTACTTTCCATGAAAACGAGAAACGTAGTGGTATTTATATAAGCAATAAACATTTCACAGCTTCTATTTTTCCAATGCCTGGTTGGATTTTGAACACATCACTCAGCTGCACATTTCAGAGCTTTCCAGTGAATGCCATGATGAACCCTGTGGACTACTGTTTATTGTATTTTCATTAATCCAGCAAAGTAATGTGGACCACAGATTTATAATATCATTCTAACAGATCTACTGACATCTACCAGGGAAGAAGCTGTATAAATATACACGTAAATCCATAGTTTGGTAACGTCTAACAAGTACAGAATGACTGTGTTCACTCTGTACCCTGGACACGGTGGACATTCTCAATCATGAACTCATCCATGAATCACACATTTCAGTGTTTTCGAGACGCTCAGATGACATTTGAAGGATTCATTTTTCATTCATTTTTACATTCATCCGGCAAAGTTATATGGACTGCGGATTGAAAATATCAATCTAACAGATCTACTGACATCCACCAGGTAAGAAGTTATATATAAATATACAGGTAAATCCATAGTTTAGAGTGACCAAGTCCACACCGCACATTGGACACAGTCCAGCGATCAGAATCTGTACATTTATAGTAAATAATATGATGACGTTGTAAAGCGTCTTACTGTAAATATCATTTATAGTAATTTATATGATGACGTCATAAAACGTCTTACTGTAAATATAATTTATAGTAAATAATATGATGACGTCGTAAAGCATCTTACAGTAAATATCATTTATAGTAAATAATATGATGACATCATTAAGCGTCTTACTGTAAATATCATCTCCTTCATTTTAGAACCAAACGTGTGACGTGTCAGGTAACCAGACCAACTGAATATTTTGGGTCAAATATGTTCAGCTTTTTACCAATATCTGCTCCGTATGTGGATCGATTTTGGACGAAAATTTACACCACGAGTTCCTTGTGACCTAGCTAGCAGTATAAACGACACCCCACCAGTGTTCGTAGCTTATGCTGACGTTTGTCTTCCAGATACTTTTACCCGGGTTGGACATATTTTGGGCTGGCGTACTGGTATGTCGGTCTTAAAATCTCTCAAAATGTGGTCAAAATGTTTTTCACTAATACCTGCTCTGGATGTGGATCTTTGTGAGGCACGGTTCAAACAAGATGTAACCGTGTTCATGTGTTCAAGACTCAAGAGGTTTATTTATGCAGAAGTTGGTGTTCCAGAGTCTGAAGCTTCCAAATTCAGATAATCTTTCTCTTACAATAACAGTAAGGGGCTGCCGTACAATTACAATAGGGTGCCAGCCCTGTGTTATTAACAAATAACAGATTTTATACATAACATGCAACTCAAAGTGCTTTACATTAATGTATGGAAATAAAAAAGTAACAATAATAAACGACAACAAACATAACAACAACTTTCTTATCTGAATGTACCTGCAGCGTAATCTGGGATTAAGGACAGATTCAGATTGGACGTCAGTAGCTACAAGAGAAATGAAACTCTAAACCAAGCGAGGATGTGTGTTACATCAGAGAACATCTTTCAAATCTGAGTTATTACTACCTGCATTCATCTATGACTCTGTTTTAATCAAAATAAATCTCTGGTTCTCTGAATGTTTGATCTTACATTTGTTTCCAGGCACAGAGAGGAAGGAAAACATTGGGAAAACACTAATCGCTCAACAGCGACGGATGTATTCAGTCCTGAAAAGAGATTTCAGGATGGTGCACCAATTTGTGTACCGGGATTAGATCAAGTCAGATTACATTATACACAACTCTATTAATGCCTTGGGGCTACAACCACGCTAACACAAGAGACTAGAAACAGGAAGCAAGAGACTAGAAACAGGACGTAAGAGATGAAAACAGGGAGTAAGAGACGAGAAATAGGAAGCAATAGACTAGAAACAGGAAGAGACGAAAACAGGGAGCAAGAGACGAGAAACAGGAAGTAAGAGACGAGAAACAGGAAGAAAGAGACTAGAAACAGGAAGAGACGAAAACAGGGAGCAAGAGATGAGAAACAGGAAGTAAGAGACGAGAAACATGAAGTAAGAGAAGAAACGCAAAGTAAGACAAAGGAACCAGGAAGTAAAAGACGGGAAACAGGATGTAAGAGACAAGAACAGGAAGTAGGAGAGGAGAAAAAGGAAGTAAGAGACTAGAAACGCGAAGTAAGAGAAGAAACACGAAGTAAGACACTAGAAACAGGAAGTTGCATCGCTTCTCACACACACTAACAGACACACACACACACACACACACACACACACACACACACACACACACACACACACACACACACACACACACACACACACACACACACACACACACTACTCACTCTTGCAGGTGAAGCAGTGGATGTGGAAGTGTGCGGTCTGCACCCTCAGGACCTCCCCCTTGCACGGCTGTCCACACCGGTGGCACTGAACCACCCGTTTCTCCCGAGGAGCGTGGCCGTCCAGAGCATTGTGCACTGCGGGGGGGGGGGGGGGGGAGGTTCTGTTATTAGAGGATGGATCGATGGATGGGATGATTTGACAGCTCATGTGATACATTGCTGTGTTTTGACCGCCCCATTCAGAGCTCAACACAGCAAGCTGCTCATGTTCCGTCGACTCCATGTGCAATGTTGAACCAAGGTAGAACCTTAAACAAAACCCAGCATTTCCCAGGGTTGTGGAATCCGGGTTCAGAAAGTAAAGTTCCATTCCAGAGTTTTGAGTCAACCGTGTGGATTTTCTCATTAGTTCAAGTTCAAGTTCAAGTTCAAGAGATTATTTGTCACATACATATACATACGGTCATACATATATGCAGTGAAATGTCATGACACCCGGTGATGACGCACAATAAGCTCTATAAGCTCTAAAAATACAAAAAGTGCCAACCTCTCTAAAAATGAACAGAATTCACATTCTTTCTGTGAGACACTCACTTCTACAAACGTCCTGTTGTCTGTTTGTCTGTCTGGTGGTTTACAGACACTTTCAATATTTTATTTAGTTTAGAGAGCGGGACATGTCAACAAACTGCCTGACTGTAGGGGGCCACACCCTCTGGAAAGTACTTTATACAGAGAAAACACCTTTAGACTTGAAGAAAATGAAAAGATGGATGGATGATGGTTGATAGAGAGCTGGATGGGTGATAGAGGGATGATGGATGTGCCTCTCCAATAGACCAACAATAGTCTCTCTCTCTCTCTTTGTGTGAGACAATGTCTCACGCTCTTTCAGCTCCAGCAGTTCATTACTACCATCCCTTAATCACACTCACACACACACACACACACACACACAGCTTTATGTCAGTCACGCAACAGAACAGCAGAGCTTTAAAACTCTGTTGTTGTAAAGATCCATCGCTGATCACAATGTCCATGTGTTAAACACGGTAAAACACAGTTAAACACAGTAAAACACGGTAAAACACACATCTGTAATCATCAGAGGCTGAACCTTATTTACGTCTATCTATCGGAAAATCCTGATGCTCTAACTTCCAGAACTTCAGTGACGTGTTCAGTGATGGAGGGGGAGGGGAGGAGGAGAAGGAGAGAGGAAGGAAGCAAAGGAGAGGGAAAGATGAGAGGAAGGGAGAAGGCAGGAGAAGGGACGAGGAGAGGAGAGAAAAGGAGGAGAGCGAGGGAGGACAGAAGGAGCGGGGCCAAGGGGAGGAGAACAAGGAGAGGAGGTGAAAGCAGGTGGAGAAAGGTGGCGTAGAGGAAGGAAGGAAGGAAAATAAATAAGCAGCACAGAGGAGAAAGGGGGACGAGGTGAGGAGGAAAGGAGGAGAGACATGGGGAGGAGGAAAGGAAAGGAGGAGAGGAAGGAGTGGCGCTAATAGGAGGAGAAGAGCTGGAGGAAGAAGGTGAACCCTGCCCTCCTCCCCTCTCTCTCTTTCTCTCTCTCTCTCTCTCTCTCTCACGCAGGCCCACGGTGACCGCAGAGATTTGTTGCCACAGCGACAAGCACGTAGCGCGAGATTAGGAGGCCTGGCGTTCCTAGAGGTTAGGATAAGGTTCTCAGAGGGACGCTTTCACAAAGAGTGAAAAATACAAAACATAAATAGTCAAATATATAAAAATATACAGAATATACAAATGCGATTCTCGGCACAGGATTATTGGTAAATGGGTTTATAGGGTATAAATTATAATTGTAAATTATTGCTATATATTAACTAAGTTATTAGTATAAGTTCATTATTATTATTATTATTATTTTGGTGGGATGAAAGTGATAAAACCAGAGACCTTTTCGGCGTGGTTATAATCCTTTTGAGTAGTAAAAGCATGTGTCCATCAGGATACAATAGATGTGTCGGTATGTACTGTGCTGTACCACCAACTGCATTATATTACTGCACAGGTTTTCCAAGTGTAAATAATATTCCCACGTCACTTTAAATCCAGAGTCTGAAACACGAATCAACCTGGATCCAGGTGAAAACGTTTGCGTCTTGTACCTCAAAGCGAGCGACAGCAGCCTACGAGACCTCTCCACCGGTGTTGTGCCAAGTTTTGCTGCCGGCCTGAGAAATGCTCTCTCCTCCTGGGGGGGCAATCCCAGTCAATGCCACCGAAAAGGGGAACCCGCATTTTAAACATTAGTGGGAAGACGTGGTTTTTAAAATCGAGCTACCGTCATTGGTCGTCTCAACTATGATGATCCTGCTTCTAGGTCACATATCAAAGACGTGACCGTCTTCAGTGCCTTTATAGGATTTTGGTTCAAATCATCGGTTGCATGTGCCAAACGCTGCACGTCCCCAATTCAATGCACTGTTACGTACAGTTGCAGAACGTTCTAGAGTAGTTCTGGACACCGATGCCGTTGCAGTCCACTGCAATAGTCCTGGACCTCTGACTTTGCTGAGGACTGATAAGAGCTTTAATTAAAAAGTCAGCGCACCCCTGGTACTGTACAGTATGTAGTGGATTGAAGTGTCAACAGTAATGGAGATCGTATGGAGTGAAACCATCTGTATTTACCAACCACCTGCTAGG
Source organism: Zeus faber (assembly GCF_960531495.2). Classification (NCBI taxonomy): domain Eukaryota; kingdom Metazoa; phylum Chordata; class Actinopteri; order Zeiformes; family Zeidae; genus Zeus; species Zeus faber. Next base: position 24,479,524 of record NC_137207.1, read on the forward strand.
AGACGCTGTGCTGATGCTTCACAGGTCCTGCCTTCAACCCCTCCTGGAGATGTCAGATTGCAGGCTCACTCCAGTGCCCCCCCCCCTCTCACACCAAATGATCCGCGTAGGTTAGGTTCACCCTCGCGTCACTGCCCTTGAGCAAGGCACTGGCCCAAGAACTGGAGTCGGTCCTTGGCAGACATCACCTGGACCGCCATGCCAAGGCGGTCCAGGTGATGTCTGCTGCCCAGTCCTCCTGATAGTAGCAGGGGAGCTTCTCAAACGACATGCCTCAACTACACGATTTTGGCATATTAGGCTCTTCTCCAACAAGTCAAAGAGCTAAATAAGGAACCATCTGGACCCGGAACATTCTGAAACGCTCCCTGAAATAGTTCTTGGTTGCTTTCCCACGGCACCGGGTGAACCGTGGAGATCAGGGTGAGGCGACGCCAAACGTGCGGCTGGTTGGATACGTCATTTCAGCAGGGGCCGGTCGCATCGCTCACTGTATTCCAGGTTCTGGCTTCCCGTTCCTTTTATTAAAAAAAAAAAAAAAAAAAAAAGCCCTGTTGCTTGTGCGTTGACCAACCAGCGTTGTTCAGTACTACAACCCGTGCCTGCACCGGCACCTCGCTGGCGGGGATATTTTTGGGGACCGGGAACTATCGAAGTGGAACCAAATTCCGAGCGAAGCTCCTCCTGCGGTTAGGCCAAAAGTACTGGAACCTGAATTCCTGTTTCCTGAGACGGTTTCTTATATACAGTACATCATCATTTAGGAGACACTTTTGTCCAATTAAACTACACTTATTCATACACCGATGGACGCCGCCATCAGGGGCAATAAGGGGTTAAGTGTCTCGCTCGAGGTCACTTCAGCATGTTAGCAGGAGGAGCCGGGGATCGAACTGTCAACTCCACCTCCCGAGCTACTGCCCCGCAGTATGTATTCGTGTTGCGCTCCGGTGTCACCCGGCTCCAAACAAACTAGAATTTGGTTCCAGAGTGAGTGTTGACGTGTCGGGAATGTGAAGACGGAACAGCGCCGGCGGCTGTCCGACGTGGAGGGTTTTTTTGTTTTTTGTTTTTTTTTTCCCCCCACAGGCTCCACGCTGTTCTCTCCCAGAATGGAAAGCCCGGCGTGGCGTTAGGTCTTAGCAAAAGGTGGATTTAGAATGACAGCACATAAGAGGGAAACCGGAGAAGGACAGCTAAACGTGGAAACCCGCTGTCTCCGGCCTGTAAGACCGCCGAGCGGGGAGGGGACCCGGCCGGCTACAAGAACTACTGAACATTTAACTTGAATGACACCGATAAACACCAGTTCAATCATGACAGCACCAATTGTCACCCAGAAAATACTGTGAAACTATCGAGATTGAGGTATTACTATTACGGTCAAAAATAATACAGTGATATTTGTATTTGTGGTCAATGTCTTCCAGCCGTCGTTATCGATGACTCGATCCGGGCTCAAAAACCTCAACTCGTCTACCGCCGAAAAGTCCTTGAATCCTGGGACAACCTGACACTTGGCTTCTCTCATAGCGACCTGAAAATCCCTTGAAGTCGAAAAAAAGTCGTAATGGATCGTAATTGGATTCTGGGGTTGGATTCTAAACGCCGGGTCCGAGCGGAGCGCCGAGGGCACGCCTCGGACCCGTCTGTCTCTCTGGCCTTTGGCGCGACAGAAGAGGACAACGTGCGACCTGACGCGTCCTCGGGTCGCCGCTCGGCGTGAGACTCTGCTTAGCCTGGTAACCCTTGAGAAGGGTGCTCGGCTACTGTAGTACTACCACCATGCACTACACGCCACTGGTTTTAAACCCCAGCTCCCAGTGTGCACCGGTAGCAGACAGGAAGTCCTGGTGTAAAGGGAAGACAAAACGGACAAAAATGCACAGCAGGAAATAGAAATGCACGAGTCGCAGAGGTTTCGTTCTGAGAGAACAAGCCTTTGAAACGACTCGGGAGTCTGGAGTAACTCTGGCGCATTCCATCACTGCCTCAACGGCGATAGCGGATTCAACAGACCGTTCCAGGTCGGCGGCGGCCATCTTGGTAAGGTGTGCAAAGGGCTCTCCTCTGCATTGTCACGGTATCAACCCCGCCCCATATTAGATAAACGGTTGTGATTGGTGGAAACCTGTTGGAATGGGATGCTGGCAAGACGTATTGTGCAGAGCAGACGTAACATGAGCTGGTCCCAGGATAGAGTTTCAGATCATTCTCACCTCAGACCTGAGAAAGTTAACACCAGAAAAAAAATAATAATAATAATGATTTGACCGCCATGGCAGCTTCTGCTTGAGTCCGCCATGTGTTGACACCAGAGCATGTGCACTTTGACTGCGCGCACACGCACACACACACACACACACACACACACACACACACACACACACACACACTAACCTGTTGCACAACCTGAATCAATGTATACATGCATAAACAAACAGAAATTAACCGTCTCACTCTCACACAGAAATACTGGAATTTCCACTCAGCTGTTGAATATTATTTCACTTATTTCATTGGTCTTTGAGATTCATTTTGACCATAAAATGACATTTTTAAATAAGGACTGAAAGAAATAGTAGTTGTTTCCCAAGCCTTAAAACATTATTTTTAATTCTTCACTGTTCGTGGTTCAATGTAGTGTTCCGTTCAGGTTGTAAATAACAAAACGATACAGTACATAACTTATTTTCTATTTTATTTTATTTTTTTACATAATACTTCACATATTCCATGACTAAAGCTGAAAAAAACTTTTTGTTTTTTCTGTTGGTATTCAGTATTAAAGATCTCCTTTGAGGCTTGGTGCCTGCCGTGC
>NC_137207.1:24487344-24552344 GCF_960531495.2 Zeus faber
GGACCGGGGCCCCGGCGGACGGGAAGGACGAGGGAGGCCGGCGGCGAAACGGAGAATCCCCTGAATCCCTGGAACCCGGTTATGAACTCTGTTGAGACGTCTGAGCGAGCGGCGCCCTAAGAAGATTAAGGCGGAGGGTATTTTTAGGCTTTATCTTTCGGGTAAACAGAGGATCCCGTCTCTAGGAAATCTCGCAACCAGCGGCAGGTCTATATCGAGACCCAGACCGACTGAGCCACTCCACCGCGTGCCTGCTCATACCTTCATATACTACGGGAATCCCGCCGCTAATCCCCCGTGATTGGGTTGACTCTTTAAGAAGATTATGATCTGCAGCTTCCTCTGCCGTCAGCTAGATATGAATCACAGTTTCAGATCAATCAACTTCCTATTTGGAGGAAGGGCGGGTGGGGGCGTGGCTTTCAGGTGCACGGTGAGGGGCCTCGGCTCATCCCGGCTCCACGGCACAGTTTGCGGAGCCGTCTGCTCGGGTTTCCGTTTCTCCCCCCGTGGATCTGAAGTCTCCCGTGTGGTTTGTCATGGTGAACCGCGCGTCCTCTAAAGCCCGTGGGGATTGGGTCGGAACGCTCCACGTTTAGCCTGGCCGCCTCCCAACGGCCAAGATTAGACGGTGGCCACCTTGAAGTGGGACCCGTCAGATGGAGGCGAGGAATCCGAAGCTTCACCGGAGGGCGTGTCCCTCCGGGCCAAGGTGGAGACACTAAAAATATATAAACATATAGAGACTGGGACAAAAAAACAACAACATTGGAGTGGAGGCATCGGGTTGATTCATAGAAACTGCTCAAATTTGTAAATCCCTGTTTTTATTCCCAACGTAAAATGTATATGTTAAAGTTTCAGATTTTAATAACTTCATTATCACGTATGTTAGAATGAATTGCATGCCATAAAAATCGGGAATAGAACCAATTCAGACAAACGGCCGCAAATAAATACACGACAAAGTCTGATAAATCACAGTTAAGATTCCTTTTGGGGGAGGTTTTTTTGTTTTTTTGTTGTTGTTTTTTTTTTACATAAAATGTCTAAAATGTCTTTACAAGAAAATCAGCTCAACCAACAAAAACAACCTTTTATCGGAGCTCAACATTTCAGAATGTGACTGAACGTTTTCAAGCGCTGGGTTTGGTCGGTGTACGCAGCCCTTCAGTTATTCGGGAACCTGCAGAGGCTCCACACGACAAAACCCCAAAGTAAGTAAATACAGTTAAATCAAACCTGGAGTTGTGTATGTTAGGTGTCGTGCGTGAGTGGTGCTCGTGCGTGTGAGTGGCGCTCGTGCACGTGGGTGAACACGGAGCACTGGAACAGGCGTGAGACAGCTCCACCTACTGGTGGGAAATGCACGGTGCATGCTCCCTCGACTTAAGTATATCAAGTCCATTATTATTATTATTATGATTATGATTATCATTATGGGTTCAAATAATCGCAACAATGACCACAACATCACTGAATACCCTCTGGCCTGTATCAATGCTTCTCAACACCTTTTCGGGCAATGGACCGCCCTGGATTCTCTCAAAACGATTGTTCTAAATCCATTTGTTGAAATATAGATGAGCCGTTTGTAATAACAATAACTACTAATAGTTAACTGATTATTTTAGTTTATAAACATTTTTCTCGCTAACTAACTTTTTGGGGGTTTTTTTGGGGGGGGGGGGGGGGGGGTTTGCATGTTAAGCACTTTTATACATTTGATGCGTTTTATTTGTTAACACTGTCGTCCATTCGGACTACATTAAGTCAACTGTCATTCCAGTGATTTTAACAAGGAAATGACAACTCACACAGGGCACAATGAGAATTAACAACTGCATTTAAAGACTTTTAAAACATTAGAAAAACATATATTTGGGCGAAACACATGATTATCAGCAAAACCTGAGCAAATTAAGGCATTTCGTAATAACGTTCTTGCGTTGGCCCTGACCAGCTTCCGTACTTTATCTATTTTGTTTATCGTACAAACGTGGTCAGGACGTCAACAGAAAAAACAGTTAAAGTGACAAAGTGATCACAGATAAACTTTAATTCAACCTTAAGATTAAAAACTGCCCCGTTTCAACTCAGACGCAGGACGGAGGACAAACCTGGACGCTGTTGACCTGACCTCTGCTGACCTCTGACCTGTGACCTCTAACCTCTAACCGAGGTGCGTTCAAGTCCCACCCCCAGCTCGGACAAGCAGCGGCTGGCGGTTCGTCTCATTTCAGTTGAATTTATTTCATCAGTTTATTTATCGCCCGTTGATTAACCAACAGAAGTGTGATTTCTTAAGGAAGATGTGTCTGTTCAGTGTTTTCTGTTTATTTTTGGTTTTTACATTTATTGTCAACATTGTTTTATTAAATCTTCAGGTTGATTTTCAACGTTGTACATAATGTATATTTTATACAGTTAACTGTATAAAAGTTACGTACTTTTCATTTTTGTTTCCCATATATTGTCAATTATCATTTTCATATATTTATTTTATTCTACTGTTCTATTCTGTTGTTTTATTCTCTTGTTTGATTCTATTGTCTATCCATCTTTCCATCCATCCATCTACCTGTCTATTGAATAGTAAAACTGTTCATTGCTAACTTTTCATTTGCTGTCCCTGAAGTTAAATCCTAAATTCACATTTATATTCTTCATATAATTTTCTTTTTTTCGATATAGCTTTGATAATAATGTTTTACTTTGATTTAAAGTGTTCAAAGTTCAAAGTGTTTTATTTGCCAAGTGTACAGTACAACACAAGGTCATTCGGTACAATTAAACTATTGGGGCATGACAGGCAACAACTGCGTAGTGGGCATAAAAACATACAATAACAAGGCAAATATAAGGAGGAAAATAAAAAAAAAAGATAAGAGTCGAATATAAAAAAAAGTAAGGGTCGATATTAATTTCCATAAACATGTGGTCAGTATGTCTCCCCCGTCAGGGCCGCTCAGTTTGTTAGGGCGTGGTGCCGATAACACCAAGGGCCTGATCACAAATGTATACTCAAATAGAGATGGAAGTATCAGCTGCAGATCAACGGCATGCCAGTGTATGAAGCATCATATCAAAATAATAAACTCAGTTTTCAACATTTAGGGGAAATTATTCAGAGCCCAAGTTTGAATCAAATCATGTGGTAACACTTTGAAATGTAGTCAGTCGGTCAATTGCCATTGGACTTTTGGTTTTCTGTGTCTTAAATCGTCGTAAATGTGAAGTTATATGTTGAAACTGACACCCACTGAAGATCTAAATAGATGTAAATAGATATGACGTGATATGTGATATGAGTGTGAATATTTTCTGTGGTATCTTTGTCGATATCCAGGTCACATTTTGACACCGATGTAAACAAACAGATAAACCTGAAATAGTGGACAACCTCTTAAACTGTATTATGTCGTTATATCAACAAATTAAACAAACGCACGGTGTGCTTTCGTCAAGACATTCCCTAATCAACATCCCATAGAGAACACAAACACTCGTGTTCAGATTAGTGTGTATGCTCATATCCCACACATGAAGCAGAACGTTTGGGAAATTACCTGAAAAGACGCTTCAGTCAAAGCATTTTATCAATGGAGGCATTTCCCTTTCATCGATAAACAGTCATTTGTGTTGAAATACAAAACTCTAAAAATGTAACTCCCTTCTTCAGAGACACAGAAATACTTAAAACGGGAACTAGATTCATTATTTTACTTAAAAAAAACTGAAAACACTGAGTCGCCACATGCAAATACGCCAACGACTCCAAAATCTTCAGATTAAAAGGTGATGCGATTCATACGCTTTCAGTGTTTTCTTTTCATGAAGATTTTCTTCATTTCTGTGTAAAAAAACCAACACTGTTTTAAAATACATCCCAAGCCACGTTCCCTTTGAATGAGCAGGCCGATGTTTTTTGTTACTGTTTTTTAGGGCACAGCCCTGATTGGCCACTAGATCAATGGGGCGGGGCCTAAAAGTAAATATTAAAAAAAAAACGGTCACGGTGACGGTTTCCACTGTTTGAACTCATCGTAAGAGCACTTCAAGGAGGAATGTGCCAAAAATGTCAACTAGTACAACTGTTGGAAGTATTAATTGGAAGCTGGAAGTTTACCTCAGAATTGACACAAAAGACTTATTGATTGGATGTACTTTTAGCAGCTTGTGTTTGAGATAAAGTTTGCACTGTTGTGCTATTTTTCCACCATTTTGACAAAACCTTTGATAAAAAAAACAGTTTTTCAGGAGTTGATGGAGTGCGAACCCTCCCTCCTCTCCTCCTCCTCCTCCTTCTCCTCTCCCCCCTCGCTCCGTCCTTCCTCTCCCTCCACCAGAGGCTCTCGCTCGGCGGGGGTGCTGGTCGCGGCGGCGCCGGAGCGCTTGGTCGTCCCGTTCAGCGTCCCGCCCTGCAGGACGGACACCAAACACGTCAACATGGCGCTCGGAAAGCAAACTTACGGGGGGAGCGGTGGCCGTTTCCAAATTTCCACCAAATTTGACGGACCTGTCGCCGGTCGACCACGTTGAGCAGCACAGACGTGATGATGCAGCAGACGGTGTTGACCAACATGAAGATCATCATCCTTTGCCAGCGCACCAGAGAGATCTTACTGGAACACACACACACACACACACACACACACACACACACACACACACACACACACACACACACACACACACACACACACACACACACACACACACACACACACACACACACACACACACACACACACACACTTATGCGTCAAAATAGTTGTGATATCTTTCTTTACTTTTTTTTTAACGTATACATTATTACAAACTGTATCGCTTCATAACTACCCTCCTCAGATGGTTTGGAGGGTGTGATTCCCTCATTTCACAGGAGCTAGGCTACCTGAACCCCTCTGCGGCCATGCATTGAGCTAACACGTCGCTATCTCTGTCCTGGAAACTCAGGGGGGAGGTTAGTATCGACCTTCTCGTCTGAATCTGGATTTTTTGGGGGGGGGGGGAAATATATATAAAAGCTAATTTCCCCCATTTGCCTGGTAAATTTTATGGAAAAAAAAAACAACAACAAAAAAAAAACGATAAATGATAAACTTGCCAGCCAAAATGTCCGATAACAATTCTCATACAAAACGTAGCCGCTCCACCTCTCCAACGGCCGGATGAGACGGGCCACTGGTGCGGCTGTCCCTCACACCTCAGCCGTCGCGCACCAGTCCTCACTTTCATTGCGCCACAGGGTTTGTTTCACCCTCTGTCTGGTGCGTATGAGCCATTCTGCTGGTCCGAGCACATCTGGTACCTGCACCGGTAGCAGGGAGCTGATCCCCGCACCCTGCCTCCCCAGGGGAGAGAGCTTCTGGGGGAACCGTGGACTGAGTGCTCGCTGAAGTGGTGAGGTCCGTGCAAGGGGCTCTGTAACCTCGATGTACATTATATCTGCATTTGTAACATAGACTGTTATGAAACGTGACCAATAAGGTTCAAATTTGTCCGGTAAAATAAACTGTTTTCGGACACAGGACCGAGTTTTACGACAGTGGGGTAAATGTGTAATTGCACTCAGATTCTGTAGGGGCGCAAAATACCAAAAGTGACATAATGCTGCTTTAAATCAGTGAAGACGCCTGCTCTACCTGGACTTGGTTCCCAGAATCTGGCCCACGATCAGGTTGGAGACCCCGATACCGACCATCTGGATGGAGGTGGCCAGGCCCATGGCGGTGCCCAGCGTGGCCTGGGGGACCACCAGGGGGATGGAGGGCCACATGCTGGCCTGGAACACAGCAGGTGGAGCTTTATGAGGCAGTAACAGTCGGGGACCACCAGGGGGAGTTACAAATTGCTTCCTGCATCAGGACTAGAACCCGAACCCTTGAAGAGTTATGAACTGGAACCAACTGGTCCCTCATAACTCATGTCAGATATTATAGTAGATGAGTGAGTAGTAGTGTATCGGAGTATGTAGTGTAGTATAGTACAGTGCAATACGGAGTATTATGGTATATTATTACACAGCTCTGTGGAATACTCGATTCTGATTGGTCGAGAGCTGCAATTGGGGGTCAGTTTTTTCAGAATAATGACCGCTGACCTGTAGCTAATGACCATTGCCGCGAATAATCACTTCTCTGCCTGGATTCACTTCCTCTTATCACTCTGCTACATGCGAATGCTAACACTAGCTAGTGGCGCCATCCAGTGGCGCTGCATAAAAACTACGACGAAAAACTTGAGGAGATGAATGTGATAGATATGTGTAGATATCAAAATCCCCAATGTCCCATTCAGTGTTAATGTACATGTATACAGTATGTCCCACCTAAAATTAATAACAGTAAAGAGGTTATTCTTATGTAGGAGAATAGTTGACTATGTTGTTGTGACTATTTTTCTCAGTTTAAACGAGACATACTAGTTATCAAATCATTTAAAATCAATGTTCTGTGTCAGTGTCTTTTTTTATGTAGTAAGTAGCCGTGTGCAGCCAGCTACTCATTTTCCCAAAATAAACCCCTTCAGAGTCATGTGACCTGATCGCCCTCTTCGTGCTCATTTTGGAATAATGGCCGACTGGCTGTACGTTTTTCCTCACATAGTTCAGTGCAGTATAACGTGTGTCAGTGTAGTATACTGCAGTGTACTAGCAGTGCCGTGTGGTACAGTACATTTGCTTTGTTCACTCACAGCAGCAAAGGAGTAGGTGACCCCCAGCCAGATGGTGCAGACCAGTGGGGGAACGAAGGTGAAGGCCAGAAGACCGAACACCGGGAGCGTTAACACCGCACAGGCCAGGGAGAAGATTCCACGCAGCCCCACGTAGTCCTGCAGCGAAAAACAAACACAACCCGTCAAACCTCCCGTCGCGCCCACAACTCCCAAAATACCAGGATGGAGGATGCGTGCGTTAGTGACTTGGTTAACCGGACCGACCCAAGCATCCCAGCATGCATTTTGACCAAGTCTGAGATTCTTTTGACATCTCAGACTTTATTTTAGTGATAGTGCAGCAGGTGGTGTCCGTCAGTAGGTAATTCTGACCCCGCCAGGGCTTTACAGCCGATGGAAATCTCACTGATACAACCTCCAAGTCATACGGACGTTTCCCTGGACTCCCTGGAGGCGTGATGGTGAATTAAACATAACTCACGATGAGGACGCCCACGATGGCGGAGAGCACCAGGGAGCTGTCGTACACGGCCCCCGCCACATACGCCGCCTCCTTCTGAGTGTAGTCGACGTACTTGTCCCGGATGAACTTACTGGAAGGTGGAAAACAGCAGACGTTGGACATTTCACCTGGAAACAGTTTGTCTGAACAGACGTCACGGCCTCCTACTTACTGCGGTAAACGTAGGGTTGTATTTGGATGTGTGTATGCATGCAGAGCCTGCTCCAGTACTGCCTCTGTGCTGTGTCATTCACAGCACAGAGGAACGGTTCTGTCGTTTCTATGGAAACTGAAAAGGAGGCTCGGGAGCAAACCTGGCGTCAGCGATGAAGGGGAAGATGCCGTTGTAGAAGAACATGATGGTGAGAACCAGGAGCCAGTAGCGGAGAGAGAGAAGCTTCACATCCTGTATCCTCTGCGCACACAAAGATCATCATTATTATTATAAATATTATTATTATTATTATTATTATCATCATTGTGATAAATAATAACACATTCTAAGCGTGGGGGGAGAGGGCCTGGTTCTTACCACTTTTCGAGACTCCTCCTGGATCACCCCATCCAGTCCCAGCTGTTTCATCCCCATCTTGTCCAGAGCGCTGACCGTGATGGCCGACAGGAAGCCCAGCACGCACAGTATGGCACCTGGAGAAAGAAACACACAAACAGGATGTAAGATAAGAGGTTAGAGTAGAGTTATAGTAGAGGGAAGTAGAGTGGAGGCAGAATGGAGGAAGAGTTGATATAGGGTTTATGTAGAGTTTATATAGAGTAGAGGTGGAGTACAGGTTAAGGTCGAGTAGAGGTAGAGTAGAAGCAGAGTAAAATAGAGGTAGAGTACAAATAGAGGAGAGTACAGGTGGTGGTTGATAACAGGTAGAGTAGCAGTAGATGGAGGTAGAGTAGAGGAGGGTAGAGTATAGAAGATGTAGACTAGAGGCAGAATAGAGGTGGAGTTATAGTAGAGGGAGGAAGAATAGAGGTACAGTTGATGTTGAGTAGAGGTAGAGTAAAGCAAAGTTAGGGTAGAGGGCAGTATAGTAGAGGTAGAGTAGAGTACAGGGAGGTAGAGTAGAGTACAGGTAAAGTAGAGTGTGGTAGAGCAGGGTGGAGTAGAGTACAGGGAGGTAGAGTAGAGGTAGAGTAGAGTACAGGTAGAGTAGAGCGTGGTAGAGTAGAGGGTGGTAGAGCAGGGTAGAGTAGAGTACAGGAAGGTAGAGTAGGGTACAGGTAGAGTAGAAGGTGGTAGATTAGAGTACAGAGAGGTAGAGTAGAGGCAGTGTAGAGTACAGATAGAGTAGAGGGTCGTAGAAAAGAGAAGAAGAAGAAAGAAGAAGAAGAAACAGTCTTTATTTGTCACGCAACACACCACACTACAACACATGCTTGCACACACACACACACATGCACATGCTTTGATGGTGCCGGTGAAATGGATCCTCTGCATTTAACCATCCTGGCTTGTCCTTCCTCCGGGGGCACAGCCAGGAGCCGTGGGCAGCATACGTGGACGCGCCCGGGGACCAGGTGATAAGTGTCCATCGCTGGTCAGACGATGGTGGGTGCATGTTTTTGGTGGGGTCCTTACTGACGTGAGGTGGAGGTGGAGTGGAGGTAGAGTAAAGGTAGAGTAGCGGTAGAGTGGAGGTGGAGTAGCAGTTCCTACCTCCCCACAGAGTCCACTGCATGCCAAACTGCTCCTCGAACCTCTGCGTGAGGAAGAAGTTGAGGACGGAGCCCAGACGAGAGAAGGCCAGAGTGAGACCGAAGGCCAGAGCCAGCTCCTTCCCCCGGAACCAGAAGGCTGTGATCCTGTTCTGGACGACTGGAGGGAGGGAGGGAGGGAGGGAGACGAAGAGAGAGGGAGGGAGGGAGACTTTATTGAACAACTGTCATCAAACATAGGTTTATAAGATAAATGCAACAGAAAAGATTCCACTCTGCGTTCTCCAACCGCCCAACACCACCCAACAACCACCCAACCCACCTGAGCCCCCTCCAACAACCTCCTTACACACCCCAACAACCCAGGTGTGTTGTATGTGTGGTGTACATTGTGTGCAGTGAATATGTACATTTCATTTATGTGTATATATGTGTGTGTGTGTGTGTGTGTGTGTGTGTGTGTGTGTGTGTGTGTGTGTGTGTGTGTGTGTGTGTGTGTGTGTGTGTGTGTGTGTGTGTGTGTGTGTGTGTGTGTGTGATCCCTACTGGTCAGAGATCCGTTGCCGGAGCCGAACAGCAGGCGTCCCGTCAGCATGATGGGCAGCAGGTAGGGGGTGCCGCTGAAGTGGGAGCCCAGGGCAAAGATGGAGGATCCCAAAACACACAAGAAGGAGAAGAGGAAGACTCCGACTGTAGAGAGGGCGGGAGGGAGAGACATTCAGGGAGTCATCATAATGTAATACACAGTTTGTATTCATACTAATATCACACTCTAAATTAATATAAAGCTCAACAAGCAGGACCTCAGCTGGATTCTATGAAAAGGGAATTTCCCAACAGTGAGATACACACACACACACACACACACACACACACACACACACACACACACACACACACACACACACACACACACACACACACACACACACACACACACACACACACACACACACACACAAATAAAAATATTTATTTATTATTTTATTGTTTTACAAGGAGTTCTTCAAGATCATCCACTCACATCGGTTTCCCAGTTTGTCGATCAGGAAGCCGGCCATTATGACCACGATAGCGTTGCTGAGGAAACAGACATCACAAGTCGTCAGGTCAGGGGCAGCGTTGCGGTCGGACCGTCACCCACCACAGAACCACCGTAAAAGCAAAACCAAGCTGCGTGAGACCACAGACAGAAGACGGGGAGGCTGGTACGTACGTCCATGCGTAGATGGCGTAGAGCAGGTTGTACTGCTGGGGGCTCATCCCCAGCCCCGGAACACAGTCTACCGTCCCATTGATCACTGTGGCGTTGGGACACGTAAGGTTCTGCTCAGTGAACACAAGACCAGAACGGGTCCATCAGGCTTTTAGGATACGAGCCATGAATCAAGTTCCTCACTTACGAGACCATTTTACCTCAAAATGAATGGTGTTTACCTTCTCAGCAGATGTAATCTGATACCATGCTGCTGAGCGTGCGACTTCATCTTCTACAATGTGTCCCGTTTGATTCGGAGTCCTCTGACATAGGGTCAGAGTGTCACCGGAGGGGAAATAATATTGTGAAATTCAGTGGGAATAATATTGTGAGGTGTTATCATCAAGGATTTTATTTGACCTCTGCTATGCATTGTATTGTATTTTCAGTTGAAGATAACATGTGGACCGTCCCCTGTGTTGACGTCCGGCAGCAGAGTCGCCGTCTGAGCTCCCTCCGGATAATGTATGATAACGGGGTCTGGCTGGGTCTGGTCGGGTCTGGTCTAGCCTCTGACCAACTCCACTCGTGCTGGTTATTTCTACAGAATGTTCTGACTGTGACATACAGTTGGTTTTGTACTTTGACAGAATGTACCTATTGAAAGTCGCTTTGGACAAATTACATAAGTAATCACTCTGAAGGGGGGTTATTTTGCATTAATGGCCATCTTCTGGCCGTACGTTATCCTGCTTTATACACGGCTACTTCCTCAAATAAAATAATACATGGAGACTAAATATTGTTTTGAAGTTATTTTATAACTAGTATGACTAGTTAAAGAGCTGCCACTGAGAAAAATAGTCACAACAGCGTAGCGCAACGGGGGACGTGAAACCAGCCGAAAAAGTGATTGCCCGTGGCAACGGTCATTATTAACAGCTCAGCGGTCAGAAATAACTGACCAGCCAGAATTGAGTATTGCACTATTTCTTAAACAGCTCAACTGCTGATTCTATAATAGTTTCCTTATTCATTTAATCTTTGTAAATTAATGTTATTCTGATACTTGAACATTAGCGAAGCAATTTTATTGAACAACCTCCGCTTGTGTATTTATAATATATATATATATATATATATATATCTCACAATATCAGCAGCAATTCCTCCCTCCCACCCAGCCCCAGTGGCGGGTTACCCTGGTGTATTGCAGTATCGTTATAGTTGTATTTATATAGCATACGTATGAAGTACTCCGCTTACCCCCTGGAACTGCTCCTGCAGGACGCTGGGGATGTCGAAGCAGAAGTAAGAGCCAAACGTCAGCAGGCAGTTGAAGAACAGCACCAGGAAGCGGTAGTAGGCTGCAAAACACAGCACAGGACAGGATGCCTTGATTGATTTTTAATTGTTTGATGACTCGAACTTCAATAGGAAGTCACCTTAACAAAATTAAATAAACCTGTGATAATAGGATCAATATTTTGAACCGTTTGGGCCGTGTACAGGTAAATGTATATAAGATAAGATAAGATAAACCTTTATTAGTCCCACAACAGCTTAGCCATCATCCTCCTTTCCCCCACCACCTGCACTGGGTCCAGGGGGGGCTCCCAGAACAGAGCTGGCCTTCATTGATGCAGGGTTTCCCCTTCATTACATTTCTTAGTATAATAAATTATTATGAAATGCTGTGTGGAGTAGAGGTTATGCCGAAATTTATTTGAATTGATTTCCAAATGTACAACTTTTTTTCGACAAAGGAACTGGTCCCTTTTCTTTAAACTTCATCATTAATCGTTTTTTTTTTTCATTTCAATTATGATATCTACTGGTAAGTAAATTATTGATAAAAAAAAAATACAAAATATAAAATGACGACTTGTAAATAAAAATAATACAAATGAGTATATTGTTTTACCCTGTTTTCACACTATTAATTCAACAATAACAATAACTTTGCAGAACAAGTGAAGTTATGTCTTAGTTGACGTAGCAATTTTTGTTTAATTTGAATTATTTGCGACGATATAAAACAGAACAATATAATAAAATGATCATCACGTTATGTCTCGTCCGTGTGGACGGAACACAATGAGCACGTTAACCCAAAGCCTTCCGCTGACCGGCCGTGCCTACCTCTCTCTGCCGGCTGGGCCATGGCGGAACCAACTGGGACTACTTAACACGGAACGGTCGCTCCGGTCAGGTCCGGTCGATCCGTTCGGTCCGGTCAGGTCCGGTCGGTCCGTTCAGTTGTCCATCTCCTCGGTTTGTTTACGTCCACCCGCTGATGTGTAAACAATGCGGATGGACCGACAGACTGGAGGACGCGGGAGTGATGCGTTGGAAGTCTGGTGCTTCCGCCAAACCCGGAAGTTGGAGGTCATGTGCCAGACGTCACTTCCGTGGTATGACGCCCCTTTACTGGATGGTACCGGCCTTTGCTTTATTGATCTAAAAAAAAAAAAAAAAAAAAAATAATAATAATAATAATAGTTATTATTATTATTATAATTATTATTATTATTATAATAACAAAACATTATAAACGAACGAACTAATATTAACGGTGTTAATATTCATCTTCTTCTTACGGCTGCTCCCGTAATTAATAATATATTTATACTTTTGTATTGTATGTATTTATGCTTTGTCTCTTTATTTTTTTCCTCATGCTGTTTCCAGGTGCAACTCATTCTTTCTACAGAAGTGCCTCCCAAATGTCTCCCTCACACCACTTCATTTTGGATATTTCCTTTTAACCGAATCCAAACTATTATATTTCTTAGGAAAACATGTATATTGTTATTTGGCTGTCACACTGAATGTTTTGATTTACTGCAAATGGTACGTCATTTGTGCACATTTTTTTCCCTCATTAATTTACTTACATTCACTCCATCTTGTGTTAAACACTTAATATTTATTTCAGTTTATTGTGTCCTTACTAGCACTAGTGATGCTCTCGTATTATATATACTATTATATATATATATACACTTCTATTGTGATTATTTCATGCAAAACATTTGCATTGCTGTCATATACTGTTCCTTGGAAATTAGTGTCTGTGCCAGATAATGGCCAATCATGAAAATAGTAAACAGGTTGCAGTTGAACTATATAGTAATCCTATAACACAGCGACAGTTGGTGTGCAGCCGCTCTGCCTTATGGTGGCTGCTGTCCTTCCTGCCTTCTGCTGCTTCTAATTACAGAATTCTAATCTACACATAAACCCAGTTGGTTCCAAACAGTCTGTTGTGTTTGATTGGCTTTCATGAAGAACTATAACCTCATTTAACATGCTAACCCTCATTCAGCTAATGCAATAAACAAAACCTGACTTCATGCATCAGTCATAATGCACTTGTGGTTGTTTACCAGCCTAAAGACTAATTACGTCAATCAATTGCATATACTATTAGGCCTGTGTCATATCATATATTTATTTACACACACACACACACACACACACACACACACACACACACACACACACACACACACACACACACACACACACACACACACACACACACACACACACACACAGTTAAAGATGAATAATTTCAGACCAATAAATGGCGATCCTTGAATTTCTCATTCAAACTTGATGACCCAATGAAATTTACTAAATGTTTATCTTTATTCAATGCCTTTTGCTCGTTTGCTTTTCTTCTTCTTCTTTTTTTTGGTAGAAGAATTAGTGTTTGATGCATTCTATAAATGTAAACCCCCATAAGTTGTATGGATGAGTATGAGTTATTTTTGTTATCAAAGGTTAATTGGCTAAATGCACAGCAAGTAGTGATGCATTAAGTATGAGAAAGTTCATTTTTTGGAATGAAATTACATTAGACAGTAAAGGGAAAAGAGATGCTCATGGAGTAGACAGGTCAGTGCAAGTATTAATGCAAGTACTAGTAAAAACTAAAACGAATAGCGAAAAAATACAAACGTTACCAAAAAAACGATAGTTAAATAAATTGTCAATTAGTAAACTAGTTTCATCTAGTATGTAAACCAACCGGAATAATTGAGTAGAAAAAAACGAACTACTAAGAAAACACCGTTTCGCGATAGTCTTTGTTTACAACGCGCTTTAATTGTCCCTCGCCGTGCTCCGTAGGCGCCGCGCAACTATGGCGGCGCCATGGAGGATGTTCCTAAACACACAAAACGAGCCCTGATAGAATACACACGGGGGCGAGAGTCATGGCGACTTTACAGAGAGCCGGGACATGGGAGATATCCGAATCCGAGGACGAAAACACGGGGCAGAAAACACTCCAGAGCAGCCGGACGGGAAACGTTTGGACAGGAGGTGAAGAGGAGACGGAGCGGACGGCACCGGCTCCACCGGACACCGGAGACCCCCCGTGGAAGGAGTCTCCCAAGCGGAGGAAGCGCCGCAACAAGGAGGAGACGGAGGCCAAAGCCAGGCTGAAGAGGGAGGCCAGGGAGAAGCAGAGGACGGGGAGAGCCAGAGAGAAGGAGGAGAAGAGGCGGGAGCAGCAGAAGAGGAGGGAGGAGGCCGAGAGGCTGAGGAGCCTGAGGCCTGAAAGCTGCCTGAGGCTGCTGAGCCTCTGCGTGGATCCAGGTGGAACCATCATCACATCCATCCATCCAGCCTCACATCCATCCACCCACCCTTGCATCATACATCCTCACACCCTTCCATCCAGCCTCACATCCAACCAGCCTCACATCGATTCCAGCCTCACATCCATCCATCTAGCTTTACATCAACGATCCTAACACCATCCTCACATCCATTCATCCTCATATACATCCTTACATCAATCCATCCAGCCTCACATCATCCATCCTCACACTCATCCATCCTCACAGCCATCCATCCATTCTCACATCGAACCTCACATCCATCCATCCACCCAGCCTCACACCCATCCATCCATCCATCCATTCTTACGTCCAGCCTTGCATCCATCCACCCATCCTAACACCCATCCTCACATCCATCCAGCCCCACATCCATCCATCCTAACACCCATCCTCACATCCATCCATCCTAACATCCATCCTCATATCCAGCCTCCCATCCATCCATACATACATCCAGCCTCACATCCATCCTGTCAAACATCCTTCCTCACATCCATCAAACCTAACATCCAGCCTAACATCCATCCAAACTCACATCAAGCCTCACATGCATCCATCTATACACCCAGCCTCAAATCTATCCATACATCCTAACATGCATCCATGCTAACATACAGCCTCACATCCATACATCTAGCCTCAAATCCACCCTCACATCTCTCCATCCAGCCTCACATCCATCCATTTGTCCATACATCCATTCTAACATCCATCCATCTTCCATCCTGACTTATGTAATAGGGGTGTACTCGTTTCAGCTAGGAGTCCCAAGTAAAAAAACAACACAATAATCCAAACTTCCAAAGTTACATGTATAAACAAATCTGACAATATTAATATAAATACATTGTCCAATAAGAATTTTATCATAAATAGCAGGAATACAAATCAAATATTTGAGCCGAACTTTGAACTTCAAATAGTAAAGTGTTTCTCTTCTTCAGCGGTCCTGCAGCACGAGGGCTCAGACCTCCTGCTGGACACGCTGGCCGCCTCCCAGTGGAGGTTCCTCATCCAGAGCCAGGTGGTTCCCCACAGCGTGTCCTGGACCAGGGACCTGCCTCAGGTTGGTGCCTGTATGAACGCTCACTTCCACAAGTCAGCCACAGGAACCGACCCACACACTGCTGTGCTCAGACAAACTAATTTCAAAGTAAAAGTACCCTGATCAGCCGACCAGTTTATTATTTTTAGGTATTAAAGACGACAATCAAATTCCACAATCAATAATGAAACTCTTTATTGAGAATTGGGAAATATGTTGAAAGAGTTTGTACAACATGGACTGTATTAACATCTATATTTGTTCAACACAAATTTAGATTATTATGCTGCTTCAATTTACCATCTTGAAAGTAGTTGTATGATTTAATGAAATTGGCTCTAGTTGGGCTTATTTTGGACCTTTTTCCTCGTTACCTCTGTGTGTTGTGCGTCTCCAGCCCACAGAGGACGGCAGGAGTGTGGTGGAGGAGGATCAGCTGGTTCTGGTTCTGGACCTGGCGGACTTCATTGACGTGGTGATCTGCGTGAAAAGGGTAAAGCTGCTCTGAGATCAAGTAGAAAGAGATTAAGTTTAAATGCACGGGTTTAAATGTAACACTGTATTTGGCTATCGGACATGTTTGACTCAATATACAATAAACCTCAATTAACTATACCCAATAAAAAATATTGTAAATAAAAATAATTACAATGATTAACAATAGATATAACCTAAAATAACAGAAAAATATGAATAAAAGGTGTAATAATATAATAAGAATGAAAAAGACCAGAAATATGAAATGGTCACATCCAAAAAGGACATATACGGTCCAATGCAATAACTTATGAAATGAACAGCCGAAAGATGAATGTATAATAAACTTGAACATAACATGTGGATAAGCCTTAATAATTCCAGCTGGTTCTACTGGGTCATTGGGGTTCCAGATGCTGCGGACGGACGGAGACGGCGGCGGCGCGCCCCTCCTCACTGTTCTGCTGGACGTCCTCAACAGACAAGCCCACAAGGCCGTGACTCTGCTGGTGATCAGCGCTCAGATGCACCCGAGGTCTGTCCCACCACATTCCAGGGACCTTTTTTAGGATCAGCAGTAGGAAAGTCATTAACGGGCCCAAACGATCCTATTGGTCAGCCATGCTGCTTCCTTGCTGCAGAAAGAGAGTAGTCCATGAAGGGTGGCGTTGCAATCCATGGAGGACATCGTGGCTCCAGGAGTGTGTGTTTTAGAGATGAGCTCCTCACATCCTTCCACAGGTCCGAGGTCTGGCGGAGACAGAGTCTGCAGGACCAGATGGGGATGCACAGCCTGGACATCGAAGAGGTCGGATCACATTTTAAAATCTGTTTTTGTGTTATTGCAGCTCGTGCAATCCATCCTCTCATTCTGACAGATATGGCCAAAATTGATGGAATATACAAAGCAGATATATCATGACACATTTAAAATCTTTGACAATATAAGGAAAATTGGATTTTAAAATACAGATTACACCCTCCCTATTTTTCTTGATTTTGTTATTGGGCTCGTGCCGCTCACTTGCCCTTGTGGATCATTCTGGTGTGACTGGAGTACGCTCATTTTAATATTTATTTTCTTCAAAAATGACAGTACTGTTCAGACCAGTTCCTTCAGACGTGGGTTCCGTGCTGCGTCCTCAGGTGATGGTGTACTTGCAGCTGAGGAGTATCTCCGTCTCCTTCCTGGAGGACTGGCAGGACGTCACGGACCACCTCTGTGCCGTCACCAAGGCCCTGTCCAAGCGGCCGTACAAGTAAGATTGATTTGCCGTTAGGATGTTTGATCAGATAACTGAATGAATAATAACAAAATGAAGCTTGATCTCATCTCTTCCCTGGTCCACCCTGAAACCCCCCCAGCAGGCTGCTGACGGAGCGGGCAGGGCTGCCTTTCTGCGTGGACGGCTCGTGGGCCAGCGGAGCTCGGGTGGAGCGGGACGGCTCGGGCCTCGGTCAGGTCTGGAAGCTCCAGGTCCAGCAGCTGAACCGCGTCAGTGCCCCGATGGCCTCAGCCGTCACCGCGGCCTTCCCTTCCCCGCAGCTGCTGCTCCAGGTGCAGTGGGTCCTTCCAGAGGCTCTGGGGACACCCCCCAGGGGTCCCCAGCGTGGTTATAATTGTTTAACTTCACGGTTATTTCATTATAAAAAGACTCAGCACCGTTAGAGAATGTCCAGCACTGACTGTTTGGGTCCTAGTTTCACTGTTATCTCCCAAACTAGAGTAGAGACTTAATCAGACCCAACACTAAGAATCTCCTGCAAGGTCTTCAAGTTAAGGGCGTGTACATTTTTGAAATGTACACGCGAATTCCAGGAGAGGCCTAAACCATACGGACTGAAAGCAATGGCATCGATCACTCATTTTAATGAAAGCATTTTAAGAGGTTCTGAGTTTCTCACCGCCGCCCCCTGCTGGTCTGCAGGCATACCGGAGCACGGGCTCGGAGGAGGAAAGGAGGAGGCTGCTGGCCGACCTCTCGGTGAAGGGAGCTGAAGGGAAGGAGCGCCGCGTTGGACCCGACGTCTCCTGCAGGATCTACCGCAGCCTGACGGCCCACAACCCCCAGCTGGTCCTGGACTGACCCCCCCGCCCGCAGGAGCCCATCCCGAACCAGAGCCGGTCCGATGGACCTGATACTCGGAGGTCGTGTTTATTCTGCTGCTCATCTGTTTTTCAGAATTATGGTTATAGAATGTTTTGTACATACATTTTTCATCATTTGTTTGTTCAGGGGAAAAAATAAAATTTAATATATAATTAAATGCAGGTTCCACGCAAGTTGTTTTTTTATAGTCAAAGGATCAGGGGAAAGAAATGTTTGATAATGTTTTATTTTATGGAAATGCTTTAGTAGAAAGTTATAGTAAGAAAGTGAAAGTGTAAATAAAAAAAACAGAGCGTACAGTGTACAGTTGCCGAGCAGCAAAACCACTTCGCTGCAAACGTCTCTACACCTTGGTGAAAAGTGTCGGATTACACTGAGCATCCCGTTTTAAAAAGGAGACGTAATAATGTTGATAAAGTCTAAAATGTCCCCATTGGACTAAATTCCATCCCAGTGAGAAGCTGCAGCAGTGTGGTAAGTTTCTCGACAGAGCATTGAGCGGGCCTGGGTTGAAAAATGCTCAAACTCACGGTGTAAGTAAAACTAGAACGGATGTTGACAATGAAACTATTGCAGATCATAAAAAAGAAATTCAGTTATTTGCACGGTATCCATACAGAACTTCTTCCAAGAAGCAGATCGCTCAGAAAAAAAAGTCTTCCATGAGATTCAGGGCCGAAACA
Organism: Zeus faber; assembly: GCF_960531495.2. Lineage (NCBI taxonomy): Eukaryota > Metazoa > Chordata > Actinopteri > Zeiformes > Zeidae > Zeus > Zeus faber. The sequence goes on from NC_137207.1 coordinate 24,506,344, forward strand.
AACCCTATGTGCACATGCAAACGCGTGGCCTCCACACTGCCAACGCAAGCTGCGGTCGCACAAACAAAACGGGCGCCGCAAGGTTCCCGTGGCAGTACTACACCTTCCACCCCACCGGAGGTAGCAGAGGACGCAGCTGAACGGCAACCACGACGACGGAAAAACGTGTCGACTGTTGTATGACATGCAAGGTCTGTGAGGCTCCGGCAGCTTCACGTTGTTTTCCCACTACAGCGCCCCCTCACCGCAAGGTGTGGTACTGCAACTGGAGCTTGCGTCGCCCGAAGACGGTGAAGAGGAAGGAAGTTGAAACATTTCAGGATGCAACGAGGCGCTAAATCAGCCTTACGTAGCTCAAAGCATGTTTGGGTACTTACGCAGGGTTTGTTTCGCACTCTTACAGCGGGTTGTCAGACATGGAGTCTTCCCAACCGTTAACTATCAGACATGAAAACATGAACAGAAGCAGATTATACGTAATGCTCCTTTAAGATAATTGGCTATAGTGAGTCAAGTCTGCATAACTCAGCTGGCCTTGCATTCCTGCTCCATTCATCACCCTACATCTGAAATGTCTTTGACACATGAACACTAGACAAAATGAGATGGTTTGGTTTAATTCATTCATAGAACACGCTAAGTGTGTGTGTGTGTGTGTGTGTGGGGGGGGGGAGCCCTCCTCCTGACTGTTTGACAGCAGTGGAGGGCAATGGCATTGGTAGAAAAGCTGAAGCTCGACAAACCGCTCCAGTCCAGTCAAGTCCAGCGGCACCTCTTGCTCTGGTAATTATCCGGCTCGGAGCAGCAACTGTCGTAGTCGCTGCTGGGTGGCGTGGGAGGGCAGATGCAGATGCGGTCCCCGACCTGGAGGGGGTGCAACCGGCAGGGACACTGGACGATGAGGGGGTCCTGGACTGGGCTGATGCACGGGCTCAGGGAGATACAGGCACTGAGGGTGGACACCGGGCTGGGGCATGGACTGGGGATGGTAGATTGACTGGGGATGGTTGATGGACTGGGGATGGGGCTCAGATCGGGGCTGGGACAAGGAGAGAGGCACGGAGGGGGGCTTGGAGTGGGGCTGGGGCAAGGGGACAGGTAAGGAAGTGAAGTGGTGCTGAGGCAGGGGCTCAGAGTGGGGCTGGGGCAAGGAGATGGACTAGAGCAGGGAGTCGGACTGGGGCATGGAGATGGAGCGGGGCTGGCCGGCGGGCTCATCTCCAGGCCATATTCGTCGGGTAGATCCCTGGGCTGCGGTGGCTCTTCTGGAGTGTTGTTTTGGAGGGTGAAGACCCAGCCCAGCCTGGCGTGCAGGAGGCTGCTCAGGCCGGGCGGCAGGTCCAACGCTTTCAGGACGTCCGGGCAGTCGGGCATCTCTCTGCGCAGCCGGCTACAGCAGAGGTACTGCAGGGAGGTTGGAGTGGAGCAGGCACGGATCACTTTCATGCTGCTCTTGGCCGCCGTGGAGCAAACCATGGGGTAGAAGGTCTTGTTCTGCAATCTGGTGGCAGCCACACCTGCGGGAGGATGAGGAGGAGATCAAGACACAAGGAAGGGTAGAGGTCTTTATGACCAATGGGGCCCACAACACTTGCCATGTGGTCGCTACGTTCGCTTTCATTCATAAAGATGTTTATTGTGTTGGTGAGAATCTCATTTTTTTATGCCTGGTTGCCATGGTGTTGCTAATGTGTCACTTTCAATCACATACCAAACCCAATGTTCTGTTGGGGGAAATTTGAGGGGAAAAAAATTAAGTCAAATTCCCTGGAGGTGGACTTCTCACTGACTTCACGGAGACCCTAACCCTCCCCCACCTGCCCCCACCCCGACCAACGTTCAGTTCCAATCAGATCAGATCAGCTTCACAGCTCCGTCCAATCACAGGCTCGGTACAATCTGGTTCCATCTTGCAGAAGCTGGAAGAAGCTCACCAATGCAGCAGCGGTTCTTGTAGACAGTCAGCATTCCGTGCCAGGTGTCCAGGTGCATTCCGATTATGGAGCCCTGACCGAACCTGGAGGAGAACTTAACCTTGTCCCCTTTGTGATGGAGCACACCTGGGTGGAGATGAGAAATACCACAGAGGATGAGGATCCCCATCACTTCCTTCGAGCATCTGATTTTGTTCAGAATGTACATGCTTCTGGAAATCTGTGGGCAGGCTCCTGTTGTCCCCTACGGATCTTCATCACCCAGTTTTCCCGACGCCATCTATTGAGTTTTCATCTCAGTCACTATTGACCTTTGACCCCCTTCTGACCTGTGTACGAGAGCCCCCAGCTGTCTTGGTCGTGGCCCAGCAGGCTGCAGAAACTGTACTTGAACTTGTCCAGGTTCACCTCCGAGGTCCCAATGCCCACCATCTAATTCCGACCACAGAGACACCAAGTCAAAACCGCCATGTGGACATGATTTCAGGTGTACCTTGATCGCTCCACCCTGCCCTCCACCCACCATGTCGGTCCCGTACACTGGGGACGTCATCTTGATCTCCCAGAAGTGCTGCCCGTCCGCCAGCTCCTTGGTTCCTCGGATGGCGGCCGTCCCACAGCTGTACTCCGAGTGGAAGTTCACCTTCCGGTTGTCGCAGCTCAGAAAGGACTCCGAAGATTTGCAGCTCTCGTCCCAAACCCAGTCAAAACCTGCCAGCACAGAAGACAATCACAACCTGCCAACACAGAAGACAATCACAACCTGCCAACACAGAAGACAGTCACAACCTGCCAACACAGAAGACAGTCACAACCTGCCAACACAGAAGACAATCACAACCTGCCAACACAGAAGACAATCACAACCTGCCAACACAGAAGACAATCACAACCTGCCAACACAGAAGACAATCACAACCTGCCAACACAGAAGACAGTCACAACCTGCCAACACAGAAGACAGTCACAACCTGCCAACACAGAAGACAGTCACAACCTGCAAACACAGAAGGCTGCCAAAACACACATGCACACAGCATTTATACATTTATTTATTTTGCAATTTAAAAATAAAACACACAGAATGTTCCTGCTTCATAATTCAGTAATGAGCGTACATGGGGAACGAGGACATATCTGAATTCAGCCGGAGGCCACGGTACCAATGTTTGAGTAGAAATGTCTGCACCTCCACAGTACTATTCAGCGAGTCCCAGGAAGTACAGGTCGTGCACACGTTTCACTGCATTTTAAACTTTAAAATGTGGAAGAAGAAGAGTGGGAGCGAATGCAGTGGAACTCTATCACCTCCTTCAGTGAAAGGTCCCACCTCCAGGACTTACCCTGGTCCTCCTCCCCACAGAGGCAGTCCTCCGGGGGGTCGGGCCCCAGCCCAACGGCACCCCTGCTGCCCGTCTCCTGCAGCTCACACTGGCAGAAGGACTCCCCCACCACGGCCGGAGAGCTGACTGGGTAGTCCACCTCCACCTCCATCTGACGGAGGCACGGGAGGGTTTTACATTCAGTTTATCTATCTACAGTATCCATCCACCCATCTACAGTATCCATCCAGCCTTCCTTCCTTCCTTCCTTCCATCTACAATATCCATCCATCTACAGCATCTATATACTGTACCTATATATAAATCCATCCACTGTATCTATCCATCTACAGTATCCATCCATCCATCCATTCATCCATCTACAGTATCCATGTTCCCCATGTGTTCTGGCACCGCCTCCCAGCTTCCTCTCTCCGTCCTCCACTTCCGGTCTCTTCCTGTCTCCCCCTCCTCCTCTCACCTGGTCGTCCTGCTCCTCCCACGCCGCCTCCTGCACCGTCGTCATGGCAAGGGACTCCGGCCGGCTCTGGGTCCAGACGACATGATGGAGGGGGCTCCTCCCGCTCAGCAGCATGGCGGCTCTGGGGGAAGAACACGGAGGTTTGGGATCGAACCGCCATCAGGCAGCCATTTCATCATTATCTGGTATTAAACAGTCTCACAAATACCATTGGATATATAATTGTTTGTGCCCAGGTACAGATGATAAAGCATCACACAGACACACCCACACACCTTGTTATCCTTTCTTTTGTTAGTTTTTAGCTTTAATGCATAGTCATTTTTCCTCTATTACTTCATAATTATTTTCCTATTGTTTTTGATGTGAGCTACTGTGACGCCACAATTTCCCTCTGTGGATGGATCAGGCATCCATCCATCGCATGTAGGTGTTCTTATTCCACTGCTTCCTCCTTGATCTCCTCACGTCTCCATATGCTGCTGTTGGCAGAGAGCGGAGTTTCCAGAAACCTGTCGGCCTTTTTAAAGCTTTTAAACCAGACCTGCTGTCTGACGTATGTAGACGCTCGCTGACCCACAGACCCAGCGTCTTTCAATTAGCACATGTCCAACTTTTTATCTCGTATATCAGACCAGAACTCCAAAGTAGAGAGCAGAACATTACAGCTTATTTGCTGTAACGGACATAAAAAAAAAAGGCAGTTTATCCTGCTGTGTTAGAACTGTAATCGACCTATTAAAAAAACAAAAAGGCCGACACTAGCCCATTTGATTTTAAGGGAATTTTTTTTCCACATTAAATGTATGATTAGTGTGTACTATATATAGTAAAGAAAAACAAAACAGGAAACAATTTTTCTCAATCAAGTCTTGGATAAGTGGCAAAAGCAACCTCCTGAACTCTGACTCAAGCACCATTTGCGCTTTATTATGTCGTTACTCACTCATTTACTATGGAAACACCACAAAAAAATGGAATAAAAGACCAAAACACCTTCAGTGAATCTGTGTGTTGTGATGAAGCCTCGGTTCAAATCAGGTGACAAACCCAAGCTATGTCAGCTGAAAAACGGTGGAAATGGGACTGAACTGACTCAGCAGAGGGTTGATGACCTGTGACACAGCTGGTCTGGAGTCAGTTTCAAGAGGAAAAGGGGAACTCTCCTCGGTGTGGTTTACAACACACATCTGCATTTCGCAGAACTCCATTTGCTGAGCAAGGTCGAGTGTGACAGTGATAAGGGATAGCTCACCATCAAATATGATTAAAACAACATGACACATTACTGGGGTGTCAAAATAAAGAGACTCAATAAAACAAGCTGAGGTGAAATAAATGTCCATGTGATAGTTAAGTCCTGCTCCGACGGAAGCAGCAGGTGCCAGATTATCCAGATTGTTTCACTTTAACTGGGCTTTAACCCACATGCAGCAGCCCCAGCATCCGCCGCCGGCCGGACCGTGCACGTCACCACATTGGAAAACACCAAGAATATTCAGAACGCAGAGCATTTAATATTAAAAAATAAATAAAATGAAGATCTTACATGAAAATAGGGATTTGATGATAATCTCCATTCAGATGGCTGTTTAGTGCTTTAAACTATAAACCAGGAGTTTCCAAACTTTCCCAGCTTTATAATGAACCGCCATGTGGATTTAAATAGAATTTAAACATTCCCGACACAAAAAAAGGTATAAAACAATAAAATAATATTGCTCTTGTCCGCTGTAACACCTTTAACGACCCCTATGGGGTTCCCCTAGAGGGAACATTGGGCCCCAGCTCCCCTGAGCTTCAGCCACGGTCAAGTTCTGAGAAGTGCATCAGAAATAGACCAGAGTGTCCAGTGTCCAGATGCACTGTGGGGATGCTGGACACGTGACCCTCCAAACTTCACCATTGCAATAAAACAATAAAGACATGAATGTGAATAAAAGTCCCAACCCCAGCGTCCACCCGCAGCTCGTCCTCTTACCTCGGCTCCTCCTGCTCCAGGCTCCTGCAGCTTGTGCTGCAGCTGCTCCGTGTCCCGCTTTGCTGCAGACGTAAACAAAGCTCTGACCACGCCCCCCGTCCCCGCTCTGATTGGACGGGGCCGCTCGAGGGGAGGGGTTTATGCAAATCGGACAAATGGCCTAAATAGGGTCAAGTCAGCGGCGACGTGAAACGAACCCAAACACATATAATGCGTTGCTTAAAGTTCCATGACACGCGGTCAGCCGTTGTTTTTGTGGAGTGTCATGTCCTAAAATGGATCGCGTCAAAGAAACCAAGCTTCTGAGAAGTGTTATTTATATGATGTTATTTTAAATAATAAAGTGAGTATAAGTGGTCGTTTCCAGTGTTCCATGCAAGTATAATCCAGTGATTGACTATCATTTGTGACTAAGCAGGGATATCACAGACATACAATTGTTTTTTTATCCTTAAGTACATTTTATTTTTTTCAATTCTTGTTGAACGTGCATATAACAAACGGGAATATTCCACATCATAGTAAAACAAAACAAGCGCAACGAAACCCTATCGGTTGTTTTTAGGTGAGGGCGGGGCTCACAGGGTAAACTCGCGTTCTGATTGGACCTCGCGACGACCCCGGAAGTAGCTCGGCGACTAGGCGACTCCAGTGACAGACAGACAGGCAGGCAGACAGGCAGCATGGCGGAATCAGACAGTGGTGAGTCGGAAGTTATTATTTAAAAATATAATGGCCACAGCGCCTTGTGATCAGTACGTTTTGTTTTCCCCATACTCTGAACGAACGACCGGTAGGAATGTTGTGAAAAGAAGTTCCATTTTATTGTGCCGTTAGCTTACAGGTGTGCTAACTCCCAGCATCTGTGCCTGTGCATCGAAAAAGTGAACGAGAATAGTAAACAATTCCGAACACGACGCGTGTCCGACGTTAACCCAACGCTAAGTAACGGAAAGTTTGAATCCAGATACGATCAAGACAAACCGAGCGCCGACACGGGACCCTGACGCAATCGCGCCGTCAGATGACGTCAGGGTCTTGCGTCAGTCCCAGCTGACCTCTGACCCCCAGCGGCCTGAAAGGTCATTCGCGCGGTTCACCCTCAGGCATCGCCTGGTGTGCGTCTCTCCCCCTCTCCCCCTCTCCCTCCCCCTCTCCCTCTCCCTCTCCCCCTCAGACAGCGGGAACCTGGCCCAGGTCCGGCACGTGGTGCTGGTCCTGTCCGGGAAAGGTGGCGTTGGGAAGAGCACCATGACCACGGAGCTGGCCCTGGCCCTGAGGCACGCCGGCAAGAAGGTGACGCAGCACCGTGTGTTCGTTCGTTCGTCCCCCCCCCCCACACACATGAACAGACAGTTTGGACCAAGTTAGTTGAGTCCTTGTTCATTTGGTGAAATACTTCATGACAACGTGTTAAACTTTGATGTTCTGCTTTCGGTGCGTTGTGCGCGGATCCTCCTGGAGACGTCGCAGCTCTGCGATGGGCAATCCCAAGACTCTGCTTTGTTACAGCAGTTACAGGTGTAACGGAGTTGGACTGGTTTCAGCGCCTCAACATCGTAGCGAAAGAAGCATTAAAAACAGTCACAATAGGAAAGCATAAAATGATAATCATTACTACATCATAATGTGCTGTGTGCGTCCTGACAGACAAACAGGCCGTCAAGTGTCTGAGTTATAAATGTAATCAATCACAAAATGAATCGACAGTGATTATTTGTCTTCACTTGTATGTGTTGATGTTAGCGCCCCACAAGGAACTGACGTCATTCAAATTCAATAGTCTCAGCAAGAAAAGAAAATCTGGCCGATGTGACTTCTTTTCTACATTTTGACCTCAGGATAAACACTAACCTTGAGAAGTGAAAGGGGGGGGGGGTGTAGTGTGTTGTCTCTTGGTAATTAAAGCACCCCCCCCCCCCCCAAGGTGGGCATCCTGGACGTGGACCTGTGCGGTCCCAGCATCCCCCGCATGCTCAGCGTGGGCCGGCCCGAGGTGCACCAGTGCGACGGCGGCTGGGTGCCGATCTACACCGACAGCGAGCAGACCCTGGCCCTCATGTCCATCGGCTTCATGCTGGAGAACCCCGACGACGCCGTGGTCTGGAGGGGGCCCAAGAAGACCGGTGAGGAACCCGCTCCGGAACCTCCCGCGGCTCCGGGCTCTGGGCTCCGGGCTCCGGGCTCCACGTTCTTGGCGATGACCCCCGGGTGTGCTCTTCTCCTCCTCAGCTCTGATCGGCCAGTTTGTGACGGACGTGGCGTGGGGGGAGCTGGACGTCCTCCTGGTGGACACGCCCCCGGGAACGTCCGATGAGCACCTGGCGGTCGTGGAGAAGCTCAAGAAGAAGCACCACGTGGACGGAGCTGTGCTGATCACCACGCCACAGGTACACGACCACAACCTGGTCCAATACTGGGCTCGTAGAAGCTCCGGTGCCTGAACTGTGTGTGTGTGTGTGTGTGTGTGTGTGTGTGTGTGTGTGTGTGTGTGTGTGTGTGTGTGTGTGTGTGTGTGTGTGTGTGTGTGTGTGTGTGTGTGTGTGTGAGATTTCTCATTAGTGCTCGTCATTGATGAACTAACTACTCCCTGTGTCACTGTAATGACGTCTTGGTACTTTTTGAGTATTTTACAAAGTATTTATACCGTGACGTGAACTCCAGGTTACTGGAAAACTACTTTATAAACTGTTCTTTTAACTTTCAAAATGTCTTCCCACCAAGTTAAATACGACAACACAGACACACAACAGTGCTTTGTCTGTAAAGTTAATATAATGTGTAATTACGTCATGTATGTATAATTTAATTTGAAGGCTACGGTTTGAGTTTTGATTGTAGTATTTACTATTGAGTTTATGTTGTTTCTTATGAACAATGCTGTTTTTATAAAGGGGTTTAAAGGTGTTTTCAAACAAACTTATTGTTAGTTAACATCCCTCAGTTTCCCCCTCCAGGGATTTATAAAGTGTTATCTTATCTTGGTCCTACACTGAGTAGTTATGTGCAGTATTTCATACATTACACTTGAGATACTTTTACTCTGTTTGGCATGTACTTGTACTTGAGCTGTGGTGTGTGTGTGTGTGTGTGTGTGTGTGTGTGTGTGTGTGTGTGTGTGTGTGTGTGTGTGTGTGTGTGTGTGTGTGTGTGTGTGTGTGTGTGTGTGTGTGTGTGTGTGTGTGTGTAGGCCGTGTCGACGGGCGACGTGAGGCGTGAGATCACCTTCTGTAAGAAGACGGGCATCCGTATCCTGGGGATCGTGGAGAACATGAGCGGCTTTGTGTGTCCACACTGCTCCGTGAGTCTCACACACACCTGTAAATTTTAATATTTACAGGAGTGGAGTTTTACCTCGTCTCGTCGTGTGTTTATTTCATTATGAGTCCTTTGTGGACATTGTTTTCAGACTTGGAGGGATTCAAGATTCAAGAGGTTTATTCGTCACGTACATATACATACGTTCATACATATGAGCAGTGAGACGTCAATGCAACGCACCCAGAGATGATGCACAGTATGTTCTAGATTGAACCAACTAACTGAAACTAACAGATTCCTAAAACGTAAAGCAGTAAATAAATAGAATATAATAATAATAATAAAATAACTCAAACGGTAATCGAGTGGGGGTACAAAATATTTATAAAGTGAATAGACTTATGTATATGGGACAGGCTATTATGTATATACAGCTGTGTGCATTGTGGGAATCATGTGTTCTTTACGCAGGATTTATTTTTATAGTGTATTCGTGTCACCCCCCTCCCCGCAGGAGTGCAGCAACATCTTCTCTCAGGGGGGAGGAGAGGAGCTGGCCAAGCTGACCGCGTCTCCGTTTCTCGGTGAGGCGCTGCACTGACACCGCTCTGCCGCAGGGCGTCGCTACACAACGTGGTGTTAGCGACGATGTTCAACGGCGTCCCGGTGCTGCCCCCTGCTGGCCACAGCCCCACTGCTCCCGCACGCACGGCTCCCACCAGCGCTTTATTTCAATGGGACGTGAATTCATATCTTTTTAAAAGACGGTGAAGGAGTCATCTTTTGCCGTTTTTTTGAACTACTGAAATTATGCCAAGCGACGATATCAAGACGTTTATGGTGAAATATGTGCTTTGTTGTTGCACTTTTATTTTCTGAATTAACATTCAGATGGATTGGGACTCATCTACGAAACTCCCCAAATTGCAGTGGTCTCAAACTGAGCGGACTGGATAGTTTTCTTGTATCAAAGTTATTTTGGTGATAATCATTTTAATTTCCCTGTGACTCGGTTTGTAGTTTTGTCGATTTATTTAACTTTGAATCTTGCATCCAGTCCTCATCACATCGGTTTAATTTCACCGCAGCTCTTGCGAATCAGGGACAAACGTGTCATGAGCGACACATGGACGGCCTAAGGTGTTGATCAGAGGTATTTATCAGGTATTGATCACCATTTTCCGGTTTGACTAACGAGGCAGAGGAGTGCAAAACGCCGCCGTCTCCAAGGAGAGAAAGCGAGATGAACTTGAGAATGCAGTTTAAACATAGTTTGGTTTTATATGTAAGTTGGTACATATTGACCCATATCAAATAAGGATTTATTTTTACATTTAAGTTCAGTTTGAGGTTTTTTTTTAATAATTTTAATGTATGTTATATACATATAAAAATAAGGATTTATTTTTACATTTTAGTTCTTTAGATTTTTTTTTTAATCATTTTAATGTGTTATTTTTTTAATATATTTTCAAAATACTGACATCACAGCATATATCTCCAATGTACAGTTAGTCTTTCATGAAGCCTCTGAAGCAGTTTCTAGTGCCCGTTTGTCCTCTCGGTCCAGGCTCCATCACACTGACGGCTTGTCGTTGTTTCCAGGCCGGGTGCCGCTGGACCCGCAGCTCGCCACCAGCCTGGAGCAGGGACAGGACTTTGTGCGGCTGTTTCCCCACAGCGCCACCTACAGCTCCATCACCACCATCACGCAGACGCTGCTGCGGAGCCTGGAGGCGGCGTGAGCCCCCGGGGAGGCGGCGCGGGTGGACGCTGCCGTCCGCCAACATTTCTACCCTTTTGTACCTGCACTGAAAACTACTTCACAGAGCGTTTACATTCCAGTGTTTAGTGATCACCGCTTCGCTTCGATTTCCGTGTCTTGATTTAATGTTCCCAAGAAAAACTCGTTGAAAACTCGTGGATTCCCAGTTTTCACTGCGGGACGAACCGGATCCCCCCCGATAATCATTTCTAATCTGTGGATGGTTTGATATGTGACTGGGTGCAGCAGCGGGGCAGGTGAACGTGGGCCGCGGAGACACGGTGCCGTCCCCGTTTGTCACCTGTGGTTCTCGACGTGGGGTGCAGGGACCCCCCCCCCCGGCGGGGCTTCCATGGGGGGCCCCAGCAAACTGATTCAAACTTCCCCAAACTTCACCAACATCTCCCCGATAACTGCGGTTTGAATCCTAGCTTCGCTGTGGTCTCTTGAGCCGGAGCAGCGATCCAACCCCGATCCACTTTAAGATCCGGTTACTCTTGCTTTTTAATCGTTGGTCATTTTGTCTGTACCGATTCCACCCCCTGTGTTTTTAAGGCAACACCAGGACACTCGTGGGTCTTGTTTGCTTACATTCGGAAACGTCCCAAGTTCAGAGCCGCCTCATGCTGCACAACCGAGCCCTTGACGTGCGGCTTGTGCCGCTTTCAATGTGTGCGTTTGAAAGTGACGCGTCATTAAAGTGCGAATCCATAGGCACGCCCGCCTGATCAGCTGGGTCCCGCTTGAAGTCTTCTCTCCTCTCGGCGCCCGTTGGGGATGTTTTCAGTGACCGCGCCGCTTCAGCCGGTTCAGCGCGACCCCCGTTTGACATGTGTTACGCGCGGCGGACTCCGCCAGCGACGAAAGACGAGATCATACACAGGAGCACATGCAGGACACAAACACATTGAATGGCCGTCCACTTATAAGCACCAGATAAATCATTGTGGGATGAATATCAAATAAAGGACTTGTTAAATTCAAAGGTTATTTGTTTTCTTTTAAACAAAATGATTCTAAGGAATCACCACCTTCGTGTTCTCGTACACACTAAACTGAAGTGTATTGGATGATGAGAGGAGGTTGGAAAAAGTACACGGTGAGACCTGCTGTGGACACAAACACAGTGTTGGTAGGATGATTGAAACACACCGTGGGGTATTAAAGACTCACTCCATTTAATTTTGATTTTTTTTATTAATCAACAATTCCTCAGAATTAAAAATCTGTGAAAACAAAAATAAAGCCAAGTCCGTTCACGTTTGTCTTTCCAAACAGATCAGCATCGCCCCCCGGTGGAGGGGAAAAATAATCTTACACACACACACACACACACACACACACACACACACACACACACACACACACACACACACACACACACACACACACACACACACACACACACACACACACACACACACACACACACACACACACACACACACACAAATCAGGAGGACTGTACACGTGGTGGATCAGTTTTAATTTCCTTCTCTGCAATCTCTTTCGGGTCGGTTTTATTTTATTTTTTACAATATTCCCCGTTGTATTGGTATATGTGGGACCCTCCGGCAGCAGGGGGCGCTGTGGCGGGGCTCTATTTGGTGGCGAGGATGAGGGCGACGATGAGGCCGTACAGCCCCAGGACCTCGGCGAAGATCAGGATGAGGATCATGCCCACGAACAGCCGCGGCTGCTGGGCCGTGCCGCGCACGCCCGCGTCGCCCACGATGCCGATGGCGAAGCCCGCCGCCAACCCACTGAGCCCCACGCTAAGCCCCGCCCCCAGGTGCAGGAAGCTCCTGAGGACACACACACACACACACACACACACACGTCAAACACACGTCAAACACAGGACGACAGCAAAAGTCCTGATTCAGCCGTAAAATACTATTTTGTTTTCGATTAGTTTCGACGATTAGTGTTTAAAATAAGCTTTACAGTATGAATAACAACATGATAACATAATAATAATAATAATAATACCAAGTAAAGTAAAAATACATTTAAAATAAATTGACATAAACACAAATAGCTGAAAAATACAAAACAGAAATCGTCAAATATATAAAAATATACAGAATATACAAATGTGATTCCATGCAGGGGATTAGTTGTTGTTTTTGGTTCACAGGGTGTGATATTATAAATGACTATTTACTAAATTGTTAGTAAACACTTGTGTTTTTACAGTTATTGAAATGTTGGCTCCACCATGATTCATCATTTGTTAAAATTCCACCATTTTCTTTCAACAACTCAGGACCAGGCCCCTGAGACGTGGATTTATCCCAAAATGAAGTTTCATTTTCAACGCTGAAGAAAGTCTTCCGTCTCACTCTGCCACGCCTCCACACGCCACAAGACCTCGTATTGAGGCCGTTGTCATCGAGCTGAAACTCATTTTTGGATCCTCTCGCTCACTGGCTTAGCGTGTAAAGGGAAGCGCTGTCGTAAGGTACGAGGTGGAAACAGGGTTATGATTCCCTCAACAGTTTCCTTGGGGTCATATAAAAGGTATGGTATTAGGAAACGGAAAAAAAATCCAACCAGGTTTTACTTTACACGCCATTTCAGAGATTGACTTGAGACTGAAGGTTGACTCGGTTGACATGTCTACGGATCATTTTCACGGGTGTAACTAGAAAACCAGGGGGCGGCGGGACATGTTTCGGGAGACGCCAACACCTGCTCCCAGTGCCGTTCGGAACCGCTCTGACCTGTAGAGGGGGAGGTTCTCCGCGATGCCGCCGGCGATGAGCACGGCGACCACCAGCCCGTAGATGGCGATGATTCCCGCCATGACCACGGGGATGATGGACTTCATGATGAGCTCCGGCCGCATCACAGACATGGCGGCGATGCCCGTGCCGCTCTTAGCCGTGCCGTACGCCGCTCCCAGGGCTGGGGGGGGGTTAAGGTGAGTGTCATTACATTGAACCACCAGCAGGGGGAGAAAAGACGCTTCAATACACTCAGTCCATCAGAAATGTCACACGTAAAAACATGAAAAGGGATAAGAGCGACGTCTAGGTTACCAGCTGTGTCAGAGTGACACAAAATTACACACACTTGTTTTTTTTTTACTGAATTTAGGATCATTCTTTTTAGGAAAATCTCTCAACGGTCAGGTTCAGCAGCGGTGGGTTTAGCGCGACTATTTGACGACGTAAAGCTGAATTCCAGACATTCCGCAGACACCATGACATCAAGCTGGAGGTTCAACCACGGACAGCACGGCACAGTAGACACTGAAAAGGTTAAATATTAAAGGTGCAGTGTGTAGAATGCAGCGCCATCTAGTGGTGAGGCTGCAGATCGCCACCAACCGAATCCCCCTCCCCCGTGGCGGCGCAACACGGTGGTGGCGGCGAGGCCCTCTCTAGAGCCAGAGCTTGGTTGTCTGTTCTGGGCTGCCGTAGATGAAACATGGCGGTGCAACATGGCCGCCTCCGTGAAGCGCACCCGCTCTCTATGTAGATAGAAACGCCTCAGACAATAATTAAAACATAGTTATGAATATTCGATTCCATTTGTTCCAAACCCCGTTCCGTAAATACTAAATAATTGCCCTGTTCCAGTCTGAATTTTCTAGAGCTTTCTAGAGTTGCATCATATCGTGCGGTGGAACCCGATACCGCGCACTTCATCACGACCGCAGCGTTCTTCCTTCCCTGATCGGAAGGTTTTAAGATTTGTTTTATAATCAGGCTGCAGCTCTAGGCGTCTTGCAAAGGTCCAAACTGCGGCACTGGTTCTTATGGGATGTACAGTCTGTTCCACTACTGACGGATGGACCTGGCAATGGATGGAATGGAAGTTGCATTAAGCTAGGGCCACATTACGTGATTTTCAACGATTTGGGATTGGGCGGAGTCGTGGTCGTGCCAGGTGGTACAGGGCAGTTTTTTGTAAAAAAACTGACATGCGATATATTTTTTTCTGTGATACACATTGCGCTATGAAAATACAGGAATTTGATGATTTCACCATTTATATTTGGAGAATGACTCATTAAAGAATGTTGGTGGTGATTTTGTATCTGTATAGAAAATACAGTTCTAGGCTACAATCAGTAGTGGTGACAGGAAGGTTCACACCCCCCCCCCTATTATTTATAAAAACAAATATTACTATTTGCATAAGGAATGATCAACAAAAACAATTTAAAACCAAAACTATTTGTAAAAATAATAAAGAGTTAAAAAGAAGTATTCATTGAGTGACGGTTCTGCGGTCAGCCATGGTCCAGGATGTAAACAGTGTGCGCACTTTGATCGTTTCTATCACAAATCAGCGATAGAATAAAGGAATAAAGGCTTATCTTAGAGTCCTAGCCGTCATCATTGTGTGTGTGTGTGTGTGTGTGTGTGTGTGTGTGTGGCTCAAATGTTTCTATACAATGGCTATCAGCCAGGTGGCGATTCAATCAAACAGGTTTGATTGCATCAGGGCAGGCCTCTTGGAGTAATAATGATCAGTTGTTTAAAGACCAAAACATGGCAAGATGGTTCTCCAAACAGGGGGTTGGTGGTGGTTGTGTATAATAAAAAGCTGTGCTCTGCTCGTCCCACAGCTCGTTCTCAGGACAGAGTTATTGCAGCAGTTGTTGATGATTAGAGAATGAATAAAGAGTTTCATTGCAGGTTGAGAAGTTGATCTCCACTTGCAGACTAACTCTGTTCTAGACTCAATGGAACAAATACTCTGTTGTATGAACAGCAGCTGACAGCACAGGTTGGAAAACAAATAATTTAAAACCACAACGGCAATTTTTCTACAGCCAATGACATTGTGCGCCTGCACGATGGCAAAGCCAAAGGAAGCAGGAAGTGGTTGAGCGCAAACTTGTGAAATAGGAGCTCTTAGGTGATGAGTGTAGAATGTCAGCGCTGCCACCAAAACAGCCACAGTTGTTTGTGCTCCTCAAAAAGAGTGCGTGTGTGAGGATTTGTAAACGTCCCCGTGAAATGTGTGACGCGCAATATTTTCATTGTTGTTGAAGATCAAGTCGTGCGGCTCCAGCTTTAAGGTAGAAAGATAAGAGCAAATAAAACAAAGATAAAGAAAGGCTGCCACTCCATCCAGGAGGTGAACGTGGGAAGTGAAATCGGCGACTAAGGTCTTTAGTTTTCTGTTCTCCTTTAAAAGAATACCAGGATTGCGACATCTGTGGATTTCTGCCCGAGTAGTAGTAACCGTGATCGTCACTGGAACATGGCTTCACTGTGCATTTACCGGAGCTGACTGGACACGGTCAAACCCCCGAGCGTGCCGGTGGCTCTACTGTACGCACAGAACCACCGCCGTGCGTGGCTGCACCACAGGGGGGGAGGGCAAGCACGGTACCTTGACGCAGGACTTTTTTTCAGCCTCCGCTGTGTAAGTGTGTCTGAGGCCGCGTCCCCTGGGGGCCAACGCAGAGCAGTAAGAAGAGGCAGGAGGACTCTCTGCGTAGTCTGTGGCACAGCAGGACGTCACTGAGCTCTACCTTCCACAGCTGGAGGAGCGCTCCGCTCCTTGTTTAGGAAGGAGGCTGCTCTACCAGGAGACTTTGACTTTATTTAGGGTCGCACTTGACTGAGCAGCTGGTTCTGAGTTGGTGGTGCACGGCCTGTCCCACACCAGTGGCTCCATTACCTTGTTTATAAACCAACATAATATTACATTAATCATGTTGTCATATTGATTATTACTAATCAAATACAAGTTTGATTCAAAGCCGTGACACCGTCGGCACAGGTTGCTGATGGAGGCTCCTTTCTAATTTGCCATAAAGTCTCATAATGACAAATACCGGTTCAATTGGTTTGAATAAAATCAAACCAGTTCAGGCTCTTACACCGGACCGGCAAAACTGGAAATCTACCCAACTCTGCTTCCAAGAGGGATCTTGAAGATGTGCCTCCACAGGATTCAGCGGTAGTCCGATATAATGAACTGGAGCAAAAACTAAACAAGGGGAGTTTTATTTAGGACAGCTTTGTTTGCGAGGGCATTGACTTACTCTATAGGATGTGTGTGCGGTGTAAAAAAATAAATAAAAATAATAGCATTTAGCACAAAAACAATACATGCAATTTGCATTTTTACACTGCCTCATGGGGTGAGTGTGTATGTAAAGGGGTGAATGAGGCATAAATTGTCCTTTGTGTCCCGCAGACTAGAAATAGTGCTACATCAAATTTAGTCCATTTAACATTTTCTGCGACAGCCATGTTTCCCAGCAGAGAACGTACTAAACTAACTTTTGCTCTAATGGAGAACTTAACGGTGCGCGCGGGGGGGGAGGTTGAGATTGGGCACTGAGTCTTGGTAGTCCGGGGCGCTGTAGAATCATAGCGGTCAGATGTGTGTGTGTGTGTGTGTGTGTGTGTGTGTGTGTGTGTGTGTGTGTGTGTGTGTGTGTGTGAGAGAGACTCAAATCTGTCTCTATACGATCCCAACCGTCCAGGTCACGACTCAATCAAACATGTTTGATTTTGCCGGGGCGGGGTCTTTCCAAAATCCTCACGTGTGCGCATCAAAGGCTCAAATCGTAACAGCAACTTCCAACAACCAATGAGATCGTGCGCCTGTACAATGGCCAAGCCAAAGAAAGCAGCAAGTAGGCCAGCGTAACCTTGTGAAATAGGGGAGCGGCTCATGAGCGTGATGAGTGTAGAATGTCAGCGCTGCAAGTCGCTGCACAAACAACAACAGAACCAAGCTGTAGGGCAGCCATGTTTGTTTTGGTTAAAAAAAATAAAAAAGCGAGATATCTTGCGTCTCGCAGGAAGATACATTCTCGCAAGTGCGGCAGTACCACAAACCTCTAAATGGCAGATACATCTGTTCATTGTCGTTTGTGATGTGGGGAAATTTTTTTTAATTAAAAAAAAAATACAAATCACGTAACGTGGCCCCGGCTTACGACAGCTGTGATGAACACACTCCCTATGACTTCCTTCTCACAGTCTAGATGTGACTTTCAGGTCCGACGCTGCTCCTGTACTCTGGGAGCTCTGGCTCCTAAACAAGATCAACAGCATGTGACGTAGTCAAATCCAGTTGCAGTTTCACATTTCATTTTTGGAACATGGTGACGGCTTAATTTGATTATTCCAACTACGCAGCGACACTGTTTTAGAAACAAACAGGTTCATCTCAGTGTTAGTGTCCATGTAAGTCAGTATTCCTATCTGTGTTGGCAAGCAGCCAACAGTGAGTACTCCATGGCCAAAAGTGTTTTTATCTCCCCTTCGTGGGTGGAGAGGCTTTGATATTGACAGCATTTGATGGGCTTTCTGGAGTAACAGCATGGAATTAAGACTAAACAAGTTTGTAATACAAGTGAATAAGATATTACTTAAAATGTGATGCCGGTTGAAATATCAAGTTGTATTTTGACGTTGTAAATTAGTTTGACCGTTATCAGATCATTCACCCCTCAGATGGATCGGTTAAGACAGAACAGTTTTATTTATGATATACCTACATCATATACAACTCCTTAAAATGATGACGTACGGCAAACATCGGACAACTTCCAGGGATAAATATTAGTGTTTTTGATCCTTAAAATATGGATTGATTTGAGACGGACAGGGACGCCTCCTCATAGCGCTTGTGCATCTACATTTAAATACCAAAACGAGGGCGCTCAAACTGAACATTCACTGTAGAGATCGAAACAGACGGCAAATAGATCTACAAATAGAGTTTGATTAAGATCCAGTGGAAGCTGGAGAACAGGAGAGCACTGAACAGGAGACACCGATCTCCAATACAGAGACTGAGCCAAGCGTGTTCTCATCAGGCCATAACACGAGCGGTCAACACGAGCCAAACGTCCTCCTGCTTCCAACTACTTAAGGACATTTGTTTTTGTTTGTTTTCCCTTCAAGGTTGCAAGGCTTGCCCCATTTGCAAACTGAAAGCGTCATTCACAACAACCTGTGAAAATACAATGGTGGCATCTTAAATGACCATCCTTCAAAGATCATCTTTGATAAGAGTCCGAGATGCAGACGGGGCCGTGAAGGGCGGAGCCCAAGCTCGTTGACAGATGGAGCTACGGTCGGCCTGCAGAGCGCAAGGACAGAGGGAAAGATAGAGCCTTTAAAGGGCACTCATTATGAAAAACTCACTTTTTTCCGTACACAGTGCTTGTGCAAATACATTTGAGTCTCCGACGGGTCAACGAAACAAACTGAGTCAGTTTTGTTTTGTCCCATTTTTCTCCCTCGGTCAGTAAACATGTGATCCAACAAGCCGTTCAGATCTGTCTCCCAAACCTATGCCAGAAAGGGGAATTAATACAAACTGTTCATAACAAAACTGCCGATGAGGGAACTCAAAGTATTTAAAGAATAATTCTCCTGTGTTTCTTAAAAAAATAAAAAGCAGCAGACCCCAGACCCCAGAGGTCCCCTTTGACAAGGCTCCACCTCCTACGCCGGGCTCTGACCTTGTAGGTCTGCTCCACTGTCAAAGACTCCAACACCTACACAGAGAGAACAGCAGCACCACCACACCGTGACATCCAGGAACCACCAGATGCCACCCTCTCCTTTAGGGTGCAGCGTTTAACCACTGCCATTATGAACGCAATGGCAACAGACTCGTTAAAAGGCTGCAGTCGCTCGGGAGGAGGCAGAACGGGTGTATGTTTTTGGTGGGGGTCTTTACTGATGTTAGGTGGAGGAAACCCCATGTGAGCACGGGGAAAACATGCAAACTCCACACAGAAATTATTATCGGCGGGTTATCTCCCTGTTTGGGAGATAACCTGCCGCAGCACGGTGCCGACAGCGCCCCCGCCGCGAATCTAACTCAGGACCTTCTTGCTGTGAGGCAGCAGTGCAATGCACTGCACCACGCACGGCCCAGCGAGTGGGCATGCCAGCTTGGATAATCATATGTCACCGTGCCACCAAGCTGTCCACCCGTGTTTGCACAGCACTTCCCATTCAGACACAAAGGTATTTTGACAGGCTGCTCAGATCCTCTGGCGGCCGTCGCGGTGAGACATCCGACCTTCCCGCCTGCGAAAACCTGTTACAAACTGAAACTCTTAACTCGCCGCATCCCGCCTCCGTCGGCAGCACTGAGGCGTGGGATGCAGCGAGGAAATCGTATTCTTTACAGGAAACCAAGACATGGATATACCGTGATTGACAAGTTGTCGACTCTTCTAAATGAAAAGGTGGTCTGTGAATTTCAAGCCGGCATATTTTATATACATCGTTGTAAAATAGGTCAATAATCCAATATCAATTAATATTCAAGCATGTGGGTGGTGATATTCATGGTCTTGTGTAGACTCGTGATAACTTATTTTTGTTCCATTAAAGATTAGAGGTGGGGTGTGAAGGGTTTAATCCTCATCCTCTCCTGTTGAGGTAACCCCGCATCCTCCCGTTTGCACACCCAGAACATCCACGTAATGGGCGGGGGCCTCATTGCGCTGCAGGCGAATAGGCGCGGCTAAAGATGTCGGATCGGTTCTCTTGGTGCAAGAGGAACTAAGTGAAACATTGCGGTCTTTTAAAAAAAAAATATATATATATATTGTTATTTTTTTTTTAAACGCTCTGCCGCGGGAACTTAAGGGAGCTGACGTTAAACTGTCCTTTGTGGAACTGCTGTAATGATTGCCGGATACTTCCCTTTACGCCACATCTGTAAGACAGGTGTAGGACGTCTAGCGCACATTTTAGCGTTTCACAGTAGTCCAGTGAACAACGATGAGTCAGGGACCTGCACCTACCGGGAGTCCAGTTAGAAATGACGGGGGTGTGCCAGGAGGTCAAAGGTTGAGTGGTAACAGTGCCATTTATAACAATGATAGCTGAGCAGATAAAAAGGAAGAGGGGAGGCTAAGTAATGAGATCAACCGACACCGGAAACCAGGGTGAAGCAGGGCTGAATCTCACTATTTGAGTTCTTAATGATGAGATGGATCATGATACGATTCTAATTTGACATTTTATTCATTATGAGAATTGCTGCCAATTTTTCAGAGTACCATCCGATGCACAATGCAAAAATATTTCACAGCACAAATTCAGTCTAATACCAAAATTTTATTTTAATTCCATTTTACTTTAAAGTGTGAAATGTGATAAATGTGGCCGCACTGAACTTGCAGTATTGAAGTTGAGAATATTGGCAGTTGTTCAGTATGGAAAAATATTTATAAAATAAATAACTGACATACAAAATGCATTGTGTTTCTATTTCAGACTCAAATAGAAAAAAATATATTTTGAGCAATGTTACAAAAGATTCAAAAAAATAAATGAAATGAATAATTGACTCTGGTAATTCCTAGAGTAGTGGAGTAACTAATTGAAGCGTAAAACGGTTGCATAACTTCCAAGCAACGTATCAATACTCCAATTTGCTAAATTGATGCAGAAACAAACAGTAGAATGGAATTACATCAGACTATGGATTTTTTTTTTTTTTTCCCCAATCACCCAGCCCAGTCTGAAGCACCGAGGATCATCCTGAACGGAGGAAGCGCTTCAACGCCACTGGGGACCAAACCAGCAGCTTTACATTCCACTCGGTTCATCCTGGAGAACACTACACACTACGCTGCTGCTGGAGCCTCAGTGCTGCAGCTCCACACAGCTCGACTCCACATTCTGAAGGTTTGTCCAGTCGTCCATCATTGAAAAACACAGTGAATTACCCACCCCCCCCCCCCCTTCAAGCAGAAGGACAAAAAAATTTAACCGCCAATCTTCTGTCTGCGGCGTCTGAAGGGGGATGTGGGGAACCGTGGTTCTGCAGATAAGAAGTGCCGTTGAGGAAATATGCTTAATGACACTGGCCGCCCGCATGCATACAACTATTTACATGTCATGGGCACACATGGTATGTGTATTTATTTACTGTTGTGGTAGACCACAGGAAATTTAAGTTAATCTGAGACTTTTATTATAAAACCTCATCTGCTGCCACACTGGCTAAAAGGGAAGTCTGTTTAATAGCATTTCAAATTATAGCTTATATTGAGAGTCTCATGCTGTATCCCACTGCCAGAGAGGAGTCTGCTTTGAGACTTCATCCCCAATAAAGATGATGCTAAGAAGCCTCTAGTTATTGACTGTAGCATGATTCCACTAGCTAGCAGGCATGACAATTATTGCCTTGCCCATTTGTCATAGGGTACTCCATAAGAATCCAAAATACATCAGCTGGATGATCACGCCACAAATCATCATAAACTACATCTCACCGGCAGGTATCATGCGGCCTACAAATAACACTTAGAAAAGGGGAAAACTGCCCAACAGTTATCAACATGGGGTCCATGGAACCCATGGGTCCTTCAAGGGGCAAACTGCTTAATAGTTCAACTTTGTTCCCATTTAATTTACAAGGCAAGAGCGTCTTTCGAAAATGTACAATAATCACTGTTTGGGTGCTAGTTTCCCTGGTAGCCAACTATAAAACACACAATAAACCATAATGAAACAATAATCTTCTCAGCCCGAGAAAAACGGGCAACTTCACTCCAACATCAACTTCTCCAAACCTTATTACAGTTACGTTAGTCTGGGGAAAACACCTTCACAACCGACCGACTGGCCAAAGAACGAAAGTGGAAGCATAACTGACAGGATCAGTAGCCCCTTGGACTTTCCAAGTCAGAAGGTTCATCATGTGATCATCATGTGACCTTGTCTCACTCCCATGTGCAGCACAAGGAAGTAGGTGGCTGTTCCTGCTTTACGGTGGAACATGACTGGTTAAAAATAAATAAAAATCAACAATAATGAGGAACAACAATAAGCTTTTGATCTACAGCAGATTGGATCACATTGTTAATTTGAGCCCGATGACCATTTCAGAGTCCATTATCAAAACATAACAGTTCTTCTAACTGGGGTGTGGCTGTGTGTGCAAGTTTATAATGTGTTTCCCAAGCTGGAAGGCTGGAACCAGGGGTGGATTTTATATGCGGAGTGGGCTCTAAATCGTGAGGAATGCATCCACACTTCCTAGTACAGCGCTCTCAAGTCCGCAGCATTCTTCAGAACACTGTTTTCCCAAAAAACCCAGGAGCCAAATTGCACCCATCTAACCTCCAGTGCCCCCAAGCCCTGGGGTGTCCTCTCCAGCTGGGACCCTTTCACACCTGATTCTCTTCACCCCTCCAGATGAACTGCAACAAGCAAGGATCATTACATCATAAAAACAGACACTTGGTCAACAATTTTTGGGGGGTTATTGCAAAACCTGAAGTTTATGTGTTGAGAGAACCTTAAAAGTCAGGAAATAAAGAATGTATTTTTTTCCCGAGGTTTTCAAGGCCTCACGGTTGTGGAGCGTCAGACAGCTCGTGGCTTTTATACCGTGGTACCAAATACTATGTTTTTATGAACTAATTACCATTTTATAGCGGTGTTATTCCTTGTCAACACAGCTGCGTCGTGAACTGGCTCAGACAAGCCGGACGACAGAGCCTCACACGCGACTCGCTCCCCAGCCGCACCGCGGTGGACTGGCTCAGACAAGCCGGACGACGGAGCCTCACATCCGTCTTGGTCCACAGCCGCACCGTGGTGGCTGCGGAACACGACACCGACACAAGCTGCCATCGAACCGCGGCGACCAACGGGCTCGGGATACAGGGAAACGAGTCGGCCAGCGGCGAGACGTCAGAACCGAGGTGCTGGGGAAGGCGCGGCGCTTACCGCTGAACACCATCGCGGCGGAGGCGCCCATCACCGAGAAGAACGGGGAGTACTCGGGGCTCGACGACATCCTTCAATAACAACACCGCGTCTTGGAAACGCTGGGAAGGGGCGAGATGATGCTGCTGCTGCTGCCGCGGTGCTTCCGTGCTGTTCCTCTGGCGTTCTCCGCAGCCTTCCGGGAGCGACGGGGCTGAGCTGGGACCAAGCGAACCGACAGGGGCGACGCTTTCCACGTGACTGCACACGACTCGACACGGAACAAAATGGCGACGAGGGAGCGGCCACCTGAGCCGCCGCGTGGACTCGACCATCGGCGACCAGAGCCTGGGGGCGGGAGGGTTCTGGCGCCCACTTACTTCCACGCATAATGTGGAAATCAAACAAAAACACCAACACATACACGAATAAAATGTATTTTACGTAATTAACGAATACATTTTTTTTTTATTTTGCTAGCCTATGCTTCCTTTAAGTCGCCCACCCCCGCTGAGCCGTGCTCTTGGTGCGCTCCGCGGGAGGAACCACGTGATCTGCGTGGACCGTGTGGACCCAACCATCAGCGGAGCGGGGGTGGCGTAGAGCCATAGACAAATAATAGAATATAAACCAGGAAAATACATAAATAACTGCAAAACACAGGTCACAATAACAAAAATGTGTGTGTGTGTGTGTGTGTGTGTGTGTGTGTGTGTGTGTGTGTGTGTGTGTGTGTGCGCGCGCGCGCAACAGGGTGTTTAGTACGGGGGGGGGGGGGGTGCAGATGGAATATTCCATGAAAGTTTATACAGGTTTCGATCAGATATTGATTAGAAAGATTTTGATTGATCGGACGCTTTTTCTTAAAGCAACTTATTATCACACAGCGTGGAAATAACCAAATGAAGCCCTTTAAAAGAGATGCATAAAGGAAGAGGAGGAGGATAGAGAGGAAGAGGCTGCGGAGGAAGAAGATGAGAGAGGAGGAGGAGGAGAGAGGAGGAGGAGGAGAGAGGAGGAGGAGAAGGAAGATGAGCCAGAAGGAAGAGAATGAGGAGAGAGGAGGAGAGAGAGGAAGAAGATGCGGAGGAAGAAGATGAGAGGAGGAGGAGGAGAGAGGAGGAAGATGAGAGAGGAGGAGAGATAGGAAAATGATGAGGAGGAAGAGGAGAGAGGAGGAAGAGAATGAGGAGAGAGGAGAGAGAGGAAGAGGATGCGGAGGAAGAAGATGAGAGAGGAGAGAGGAGGAGAGATAGGAAAATGATGAGGAGGAAGAGGAGTGAGGAGGAAGAGAATGAGGAGAGAGAGGAAGAGGAGGAAGAGGAAGATGAGGAAGAAGAGGAGAGAGGAGGAGAGATAGTAAAATGATGTGGAGGAAGAGGAGTGAGGAGGAAGAGAATGAGGAGAGAGAGGAAGAGGAGGAAGAGGAAGATGAGGAAGAAGAGGAGAGAGGAGGAGAGATAGTAAAATGATGTGGAGGAAGAGGAGTGAGGAGGAAGAGAATGAGGAGAGAGGAGAGAGAGGAAGAGGAGGAAGAAGAGGCGAGAGGAGGAGGGGGAGATAGAGGAGAGAGAAGGAGGAGAGAGTGCAAGATGAGGAGGAAGAGGATGAGAAGGAAGAAGAGGAGAGTGGAGGAGGGGGAGAGAGAGGAGGAGAGAGGAGGAGGTGAGAGTGCAAGATGAGGAGGAAGAGGAAGAGGAGGAAGAAGAGGAGAGTGGAGGAGGGAGAGAGAGGAGGAGAGAGAGGAGAGAGGAGGGGGAGAGAGAGGAAGATGATGAGGAGGAAGAGGAGAAGGAGAATGAGGAGGAAGAAGAGGAGCGAGGAGGAGGAGGAGGAGGAGAGAAAGAAAGATGATGAGGAGGAAGAGGAAGAGGAGAACGAGGATGATGGAATGACAAGGGGATGGAGAGGTTCCCACTCCGTGCACATTCAGCCCTAGACACAGATCCTGTTATTTCTGTTAAAAGAAATGAATCATCCATTTTCTCATTTGAGGTGGCTATAAAAATATATATAATATTATATATATCATATATTATCTATACTATATATCATTATTATATTATATGTATCATATCTATTATATCATATATCATATATATATTATATGTCATATATTATATTATATCATATATCATATAGATATGATATATATGATAATATATTATATAATATATTATACATCATATATTATATATCATATATTATATTATATATAGCATATATCAAATATTATATAATATATTATATATATATTATATATCATATATTATGTATATAATATGATATATAATATGTGTATATAATATTATACAGTATATTATCTATATCATGCATGTGCTGCTGAAATGAAACGCTGTGTTGGATGTAACGTCTGTGGGGTGGTGCAGGGCGATGACACTGAGCTGTGACATGAAGCAGGGATGTTGAGGGTGGGTGCTGGGAGGGATGAGTGTGTGTGTGTGTGTGTGTATGTGTGTGTGTGTGTGTGTGTGTGTGTGTGTGTGTGTGTGTGTGTGTGTGTGAGAAAGGCTCAAATGTTTCTATACGATCCCTATCAGCCAGGTGGCGATTCAATCAAACATGTTTGATTTCATCAGGGTGGGTCTTTGCAAAATCCTTTGGTGTGTATTCGTCAGACTGTGTGTGTGTGTGTGTGTGTGTGTGTCTGTGTGTGTGTGTGTGTGCGCGTGTGTGTGTGTGTGTGTGTGTTTGTCTGTGTGTGTGTGTGTGTGTGTGTGTGTGTGTGTGTGTGTGTTTGTCTGTGTGTGTGTGTGTGTGTGTGTGTGTGTGTGTGTGTGTGTGTGTGTGTGTGTGTGTGTGTGTGTGTGTATGTGTGTGTGTGTGTGTGCGCGTGTGTGTGTGTGTGTGTGTGTGTGTGTGTGTGTGTGTGTGTGTGTGTGTGTGAGAAAGGCTCAAATGTTTCTATACGATCCCTATCAGCCAGGTGGCGATTCAATCAAACATGTTTGATTTCATCAGGGTGGGTCTTTGCAAAATCCTTTGGTGTGTATTCGTCAGACTGTGTGTGTGTGTGTGTGTGTGTGTGTGTCTGTGTGTGTGTGTGTGTGCGCGTGTGTGTGTGTGTGTGTGTTTGTCTGTGTGTGTGTGTGTGTGTGTGTGTGTGTGTGTGTGTTTGTCTGTGTGTGTGTGTGTGTGTGTGTGTGTGTGTGTGTGTGTGTGCGCGTGTGTGTGTGTGTGTGTGTGTGTTTGTCTGTGTGTGTGTGTGTGTGTGTGTGTGTGTGTGTGTGTGTATGTGTGTGTTTGTCTGTGTGTGTGTGTGTGTGTGTGTGTGTGCGCGTGTGTGTGTGTGTGTGTGTGTTTGTCTGTGTGTGTGTGTGTGTGTGTGTGTATGTGTGTGTTTGTCTGTGTGTGTGTGTGTGTGTGTGTGTGTGTGTGTGTGTGTGTGAATCCCCAGTGTACGGCTCAAAGCTAGCACGACACCATCAGAGGAGGGTGGGGGTGGGGTGGGGTGTGAGTGACTGGGCGTGGGAGTGACTGGCTGCATGACTCACAGGGAGCTTCGTGCAGCTACCCTCCTCTCGTCCTCCTTTTCATTCATCCATCTCTGCCTTCATTCCTGTATCCCTCCACCCTACACCCATCCCTCCATCCTTACACCCTACACCCATCTCTCCACCCTCCTCCTTGCATCCATATGAGAGGCTCAGCAGCGTCACACTGAACGGGAACAGTGTGATGCGTGCACAGAGAATGATGAAGAGGATTCTTAACAGAACTCCACCTCAGTCGGATGACGGGGTCCCCACCCCTTCACCCCAGGGGTCTGCAATGCATTTTCGATCCGTTGTCACAGTGTATGTGTGTGCCTGGAGCGGGACACTAGGATCTTAAGAGCTTCCAACAATAACCATGAATACCTTAATATCAGAAAATGATTTAACTTGTAAACACAAGGGAAATGAGCCTTAATGGAAAGTATTATAATTCACTTCTTTCCAGGTATGGATGAATCAAAACTTGGATTATTTAATACCGTACTATATAATTTATCAAATAAGCTTCACGTATTCGTATTATAAAATAAATCAATAAAACAAGTAAATTAAATACAATTAAAAAAATAATAATAATAGTAATAAAATTGTCCATAAAAGGAGGTTGAATGCTCGCAAAGAGCAGAACAGAACACGACCGTCAACAGAGCTGAACACTTTTATCCGTTCAGTCGTTATGGGCCTTCAACGCGGACGGGATCTCAAAGGGCTCCACTGGCCCCCAGTCGCAGGACAGTTTGGGGGCCTCCCAGCACCCAACAGGGCGTGGAAAACCCCCCAAAATAGAGGGTGACAGGGGAAACCTTGAGAGGGGAAATAAAAGAGAGATTCACCTTCCAAGAAAGACATAAATATAGAAGGCAGAAATAGATGGAAATTAGAAGGGTTAAACAGAGAAGGAGAAAAGCAACATACAAATGAAAAATCCATCTGGAACCCGAGCGGGGAAGGAAATGGCGGGCACGTTGGTGGGATGAAGCCGTCTGAGCAGCGTTCCACTGCCGCCACGCCGACTCATTTGAAACTTCGGCATCAGAGCGAAAGGCAAAAGCAGACGAACAACCGAAGCCAGGGTGAACAAACATGGCGGAACGTGGCGGCGATGACTCGTGGAGGAGATGACTCGTTGGATGGATTATGAACATTTGCCCGTCTGCTACCGCGGCGCGACAACACAAGTTGAGGTGCCGCAGATCGATTATCACCGTAATACCACGGCTCACGTGAGCGTATTGAACCGTGGGGGGCTGGCGGAGCGGCTCGATAGCATCCTGTTGCAGCTCCTCTCTGACGGTGTAGTCTGCCTTCAACATCTTACAAGAATGGATGGATGCTCTGCATCTGTGTTGTCTGTGCTTCTATCAACAGCTCATGAAAAGCCAGTTAACTGGTACCAGGTAACAGGTAACTGGCATGGTAACCTGTTACCTGTTACCAGTTACCCGTTACCCGTTACCAGTTACCAGTTACCAGTTACCAGCTACCTGTTACCAGTTACCTGTTACCAGTTACCAGTTACCAGTTACCTGTTACCTGTTACCAGTTACCTGTTACCAGCTACCTGTTACCAGTTACCTGTTACCAGTTACCAGTTACCAGTTACCAGTTACCAGTTACCAGTTACCAGTTACCAGTTACCTGCTACCAGTTACCAGTTACCAGTTACCAGCTACCTGTTACCAGTTACCTGTTACCAGTTACCAGTTACCTGCTACCAGTTACCTGTTACCAGTTACCAGTTACCAGTTACCAGTTACCAGTTACCTGTTACCAGTTACCAGTTACCAGTTACCAGTTACCTGTTACCAGTTACCTGTTACCAGTTACCAGTTCCCTGCTACCAGTTACCTGTTACCAGTTACCAGTTACCTGTTACCAGTTACCAGTTACCAGTTACCTGTTACCAGTTACCAGTTACCTGCTACCAGTTACCAGTTACCTGTTACCTGTTACCTGTTACCTGATACCAGTTACCAGTTACCTGTTACCTGTTACCTGTTACCAGTTACCAGTTACCAGTTACCAGTTACCTGCTACCAGTTACCAGTTACCTGTTAGCTGTTACCAGTTACCAGTTACCTGTTACCTGTTACCTGTTACCTGTTACCAGTTACCAGTTACCTGTTACCTGTTACCTGTTACCTGTTACCAGTTACCAGTTACCAGTTACCAGTTACCTGTTACCAGTTACCAGTTACCTGTTACCAGTTACCAGTTACCAGTTACCAGTAACCTGCTACCAGTTACCTGGCTTTTCATGAGCTGTTGACAGAAGCACAGACAACACAGATGCAGAGCATCCATCCATTCTTGTAAGAGGATGAAGGCAGACTACACCGTCAGTGAGGAGCTCTTGGGTGTAGCTGCCACGCACGGCGACGACGACGGGGAGGGAGGTTTGACGCGGTGGAGAGGTTCTGTAAGTAAAACGAAATAACCATGGGAAAAGTGGGCGGGGCTAACGGCCGATGGAGCACCTGCAATGTGTGCATCACAAAGCTGTGAACTGAGACATGATCGTTGACCCTGATTGTTATTTTAAGTGAATTAAACATATACTGCTTTGTATGTGGAGCCATGTACTCAGTGTGTTTACAGGTGTATGTGTATGTCTGCCTGCCTGTCTGTCTGTCTATCAGTGGAACAGTGTGTTTAAAGGTGTATGTGTATGTCTGCCTGCCTGTCTGTCTGTCTATCAGTGGAACAGTGTGTTTAAAGGTGTATGTGTATGTCTGCCTGCCTGTCTGTCTGTCTATCAGTGGAACAGTGTGTTTAAAGGTGTATGTGTATGTCTGCCTGCCTGTCTGTCTGTCTATCAGTGGAACAGTGTGTTTAAAGGTGTATGTGTTGATGCAGCCAAACGTTTACTGTCATCTAAACCATCCGTCACTGGTTGGTTGTTTTTCCTCTGCGAGGCTGTTTTTGTAAAATACCACCTCTGTCACATGTTCGGAGCAGATCACAGCTGCTTGTTGCACCGTCGTCCTGCTGCTCTCAACTGTCACAAAAGAAGTTCTGGACAAAGTTAATGTGATAACTTTGTGTTGGATGACATTGTCTTTGTTTTTCACTTGATAAGTTTGATCTTTGATTGATGGAGCAATGTGGAGTTTTCTTAACCTGATCAATCAAAGGGATTCATGTCATAATAACAGGGAGCAATGTGCTTACGTAATATTTTGACATTTATACTCATTTATTCACTTGAATAAATGAGTATAAATGCGGAGACAGTTCTTTAACAATATGTTAAGGAGCAGTTAGGTTTATACAGTCCTACAGTTACAACCATGATGCTGACGTGGCCCCGGGGTGAGACCGGGGTGTGACTTTCACCCCCACCCGCCCGCCTGAGGTTGTCCTCCACCTAACACAGGGACCCTGCTCCTGGATAGTACCGCACAACTCGCCCAAAAGTCCTCAAGTACAACTTTAAATACAGCCGGACCAGCCGGCCTTTTGAGTCAATCAGGAAAATTGGGTATGTGTCGAAAGCCACACAAACCAGCTGATCTGAGTAAAAACCATTGAACGTGGTGGAGGTCTGGAGCCGGGTGCTAATCCCCCCAAAAGCCTCCAGGAGGCGCTGGTGGCTGGGCCCAGAAGTCTTATTTAAATATATAGTCAAACAAATTGATTCATGTTTTGTTTTTTATTCTATTTATCCCCCACCTTCCAATGTATGCTACAATTATTTTATTAAAATTATTAAATGCTCCCAAACTGTATGAAAAATCTACCTCTTCATTTTTATTAGTTTCTCAATTTTTTTGAATTCATACCCCCTAATGTAATATGCTATACTGCCAAATTTGAGTTATTGTTTTATTTTTAGTAAATTCTAAATTATATTCTATTTAGCGCCCCTCACATCTATATTACAAGGGTTTTTTTTAATTCATAATGGGTTGAAATTAAAATTTTTATCAATAATTTTATTTTCAGTAAATTGAAAAAGAACTTGCATTTATCTCCCCTTCAAAGTTACAAAAAACGTTCTTAAAAATGTGAATATGATGCAGTGAATTCAGAACTTGCAGATGGCCAGTTCTCTGGAACTCCTGCTGAGATATTTGTTTCCTCCAGTTTCAGACTCAACTTGAACGATGGAATTCTTCTTATTATTGCAATTTATTAATTTTTTTTTTTGGAATCAAACAACGGAACAAAACCGATGGAGGATCCAAGACGAACACGTCCAGGAAGATGACTAAACCACAAATATAACCAGGCACACTCAGTCTTCCTCATTTCTACTCCAAAATGCACCGGTCACGCGTGCTCTGCTCAGCAACTTCCCCTGGAAACAGACGATGAGCCAACACGGGTTCGGTCTGAGTAAACTCTGGGAATCTTTCACAGTTTCAAGGACCTTTTCAAAACATACAAGGATTAAAAAAACCTGTTCAGTGCTTTTCTAGATTTGCAGTTTATTATTAGTCCACCTTCAGTTGGAGCAGCGCTCACATAATCTGTCATTTGAGTAGTTTTATTTCCAGGGTCCAGGATTATCACACCATGCTCACAACCCAATGCTCGATATGAACTTGATAGTTTAATAATAATAAAAATATATTGAAATATTGATTTTTTTAAATTGCTTGAGAATATTAATAGATTCTCAAAAAAGAAAACAATTCCAATTTTGGACTTTGTTAAAGAAAGTTGTATTTAAAGGTTCCTCCAACACTAACTGATTAAATCTTTATGCAAAGATGGTGCTGACGGATTAAGTAATTAAACTATTATATAAAATACTTATATTTATATTATAATATATTTAGATTATATCAAATGATTATATATTCATTAAATAACCAGTAATACCGTAACCCCACAGCCCTCCTTGCTGTAGGACTGCAGAGGTCAGAGGTCAGATTCCGGGTCAACCAATAGATTGAGGCATCTCTCACCTCGGTGTGGCGGTCCAGACGGGCCCTCGAACCGCCCGTTGAGCCACGTCGAGCCACAGAGACATGAACAGAGACACAGGGTTTGTTCTACTGCGTGTATTTCAACATTTAAACACCAGATCCAAGGAACGAACACAATCCACAACCATATGGAGGCAAAAGCACCTCCAATCGACACTGTTTGGACTTTTTATACTTCACCACTTCTTAAAAGGACATGTTTGTTTCTGACATTTATTCACTTGTATTTATTTTTTTTTTGTTTACAAAGGTCATTTTAAAATGTTTTCTTCCAGGAAAAAGTATTTTCAAGCTGGAGGCTGGAACACAGAGTTAGAATTGTCCTTTTATATGAATTCATGATAACAATAAATGCTTCGACAGGTGAATGTTGTCTTGATCTCATCAAACCACATTGCGCTGACAGAGCTAGAATGATAATGATAATGATAATAATGATAATGATGATGATGATGACAATGACAATGATAATAATGACAATGATAATAATAATAATGAAAACGATAATGATGATGGAAATGGAAGCGTCTGGCTCCAGTCCCAGCCTCAGTGGAGCAGAAAACATTTTAACACAACCTGAGTTTGAAGGAAATTAACCTTTCATTGAGAGGACGGAGAGATGGACTGAACCAGAGAGAGCGGTGGACAGATAGAGAGACAGATAGACACAAAGAGACAGATAGGGAGACAGGTAGATGGAGAGATGGATAATGACCGATAGAGATAGACAGACAGATATATAGACAGATAGAAATAGAGAGATAGTCAGATAGAGATAGACAGATAGATTGATAGAGATAGATACAGACAGACAAATAGACCGATAGAAAGACAGATATAGATAGACTGATGGAGAGACAGATAGATAGAAAGCGAGAC
The DNA here is from genome assembly GCF_960531495.2 of Zeus faber. Classification (NCBI taxonomy): domain Eukaryota; kingdom Metazoa; phylum Chordata; class Actinopteri; order Zeiformes; family Zeidae; genus Zeus; species Zeus faber. The sequence continues at coordinate 24,539,096 of NC_137207.1, forward strand.
AGATAGAGATGTAAACACTGTATCTGTCTTCACCGACACATTTTGTACTTTTCTTACTTTCTTTGCAAAAATATTAATAAACACAATCATCACAGAAGAAATTCACATCGAAGTGCACACACACACACACACACGCGCACACACGCGCCTCCTCAGTGTCTTCAGCTAGTACAGTTTATATTTTAAATAACTAACCTCCCCCCTAAATTGATTTCTCGTGACCGATATCCGAACTGATTTTAACACATTTGAATTTTGCTTTAATATAAAATAAAGAGAAAAGAACTAAAGTGTAAAGTGTTTGGTTTTCCTGGAACGAGGAAGCAGGATCGGCCATTTTGAAAGTAGTTAAACCACGACATCTGTGACGGGGCGACTCCACATCCAAAACAGTAAAACATCCGAAATATAAACGTCTACAAATACAAATACAAAATAATAATAATAATAATAAAAAAAAATAAAAATAAAAAATAATAATAATAATGATGATTACAACACATTCATGATGTTTTCGACTTCACGTCATTAATAAATTAAAAATAAAGATTTAAGTGACATTTTGAAAATGAAGTTTGTGGACGGACGTTGATTTGTTCTTGTCTTCACTCACTTTCTCTACGGACGTTTTTTGTTTTATGTTAATGTACAAAAATACTCAAAATGTGAAAGTTTGTTTATGTGCCAGTTTGACCGAGTTCACACCGGGATCTAGTGCACTTATTTATGGTTGTATTCATGTATGTATGCCTCTACAGATGGTTTGGTAGGATCACCAACGGTAACCGCCGCCATGTTTTGTCGACCCAACGTCCCAACACGAGGCCGGCTTCCCGGGAAGCGTAAAGCCGTTCTGTTTTGGGAGCGATGCGCCGACTCTGCCTCGAATAAAAACGGAACGTCGTCAAATCACGTAGAGATGAGAAGTCGCCGAATGACGTCGTGAAAGCGCGCCTGCTTGAAAAGAAAGAGACGGTGAAAATTCTAGAAGATTCCGACAGAGACCGAATTACTGAACAAAAAATAAATAAATGAATATAAATTGGACGGTCGGCCATCGCTGCTCTTCCTGAGGGAACGGGGCGTCGGCAGCGGCGACTTGGGCTGGGAAAAGCTGTCGCCTGTCCCCGCTCCGCTACTTCCGGATCCTTCTGTTCTTGTCAGTTTTTTTTTTTGTTTTTTTTTTACTAACTCCTCCTACAGACACGGTCCGTTGCCAATCAAACTTGGACCGCAGCATGTCTGGACCGCCCCCAATGCAACTCATCTGCTTTGTGTCCGTGGGTTTGACGGTTTCTGAGCGCCAGGCACTTGCAGCCGGAGAATGACGAGGAGAGTCATCATAAAAATCCCAACAAAAACAATACTTATACTACTAGATAACCACTACCCGGTCTGAACACGGTCAGTTTGTGTTTCCTGTTCATGTTGTGGATATATATCAATGAAATGTATAACATGTATTTAAATCAATTTTAAATCTATTTATGTGTATTGGACATGACAGCATTTGAATGTGTGTGTGCTGTATATTTCTGTGTATTTTAACGTGTATAGCGTATATCCATATGTATGTGTGTGTGAATGATGTGAGATATGCATATTGTCATGTACAATATGCACCTGAATGTGTGAAGTGTCTATGGATGTGTCTACAGTGAGTTTAATGTGTGTGTGTTGTATATAATTAATGTGAGTGTGTGTCCTTAGGCGGCCATTTTGTCCTGGAAGCCCCAGGCCTCCAGCAGAGCGACCTGGAAGCTCTCGGCGCACAGCGGGGGGTTGTCGAAGGTGGTGCAGCAGCCGGTGCGCCCGTGGTTCAGCTCCGAGTCGATGTAGAGCGCGTTGCCGTCGCCCCCGCCTGGTGGGAGGAGGAACAGCAGCACCACAAAGATATTAAACGACATTTAACAATCTGTTTATCTTATCATTACCTGATAATGTAAGATATGAATATAAGGAAATATATCCATCTATCATTCATCCATCTATCTATATATGGTGAAATACAGACTTTTCCCAAAACCAATGAAACGTCAAACTAATTCATCATTTTCATTTCTGTCTACTTACTATATTACGCTGGATTACATCACTATAGTCAGTGATTATAACTATAAAGTTATTGTTATTTTTTAATATTAATGTTCATAATTATGATATACTGTATATAGATAACAATTAAGTGTTTATTATTATTTACACTAGTTATGTACAAAGGTAACAACAAATATACAAAATATTCATCATTGTTTCAATAAGTTCATGCTTATTGAGTTCAATGAGCATAAATTTCAATTGTATTTATTTATTTATTTATAAGAGTCAACCTCATGATGAATGCAACAACTATATCTTACTTATTATTTTCCTGACTATTTTTTTGTAACACTAATAATGAATAAAAAATTATAGTTCATCAAAATAAATCACAGAACATAAATAAATAAATAGATTTTTTTTTTTTTTTTTAATCACATAATTCACTTAATATTTCCCTAAAACGGGCCTCCGTGCTGCAGTCAGACGCTCTGGTTTTCACTCACCCACGATGATGGAGTCGAAGTTCCCGGCCATGAACATGGAGGTGTTCCTGGAGTTGAGGTTGAAGTGTCGGGCAGAGAGGAAGGGGGACAGTTCTCCTGGAGGCTTCTGGGGCGGCTGCAGGCGGCCCTCCTGGTTCTCCTGGTTCTGGTCCGGGTCCGGGTCCTCCGGGGCCGGCTGGGTCTTGATGGAGGACGCCAGCTCCGGGTGCCGGATCACCACCCACTCGTAGCGCTCCATCTCCGGCTTCAGCTTCAGGAGGGGGTGGGGGTGGGGGGGGATGCGCTTAGTTTTGCTTTTTTATGATTGAAAAATATTTTATTTTGAACTGATCAATTTAAACCAGGTCTAAATTTCCCTGACTTCCTCTGCTCTCCATTGTTACACTCTGATTTCTTGGCGTCTGATTTTTGTGTTTCCCAAAACTCCATTTTATCCCAGAACTAGACCTGATAATAATTATTCATAATAATAAATTATTATAGACATGACAGATATATAAGTTAAACAGTGTCTCTATAGATGTCTCTCTCTATATCCACATCTCACACTCTCATAATGTTTATAATATAATAATAATAATTATAATTTTTATTATTGTTATTATTATTATTATTATTAATAATAATATTATTAATAATAATATATATTATTAATATTATTATTAATAATAATAATAATAATAATAATAATAATATTGTTGTTATGTTATTATTACTAATGAAAAAGAACTAATGGAAATACTTTTAGTTCTCTGCTTATGACACAATTTTTTTGTTGTTGTTCCTTTGTTTCCATAAACATAATATGTAAAAATCTAGGAAACAAAGCTGTCAGTAATTTAATTCAAAATTCTCTCTCCCTCTCCATCACTCTCAGGTTACAGGAGTTTCCGACCTGTTGATCCAGGAGTTGATTTGTCTTCCACTGTGTGTGTGTGTGTGTGTGTGTGTGTGTGTGTGTGTGTGTGTGTGTGTGTGTGTGTGTGTGTCTGTCAGTCAGACGGCTTCAGAGCAGCGCTGTCGCAGCTTTAATAATTCATGTAGGAAGCAGAGGAGATCCGTCCGTGGGTCATTTCCAGACATAACCAAGACAGCACACAGCACTACCACAGACTGATGAGAGCGGCCGCAGTTATTACATCATTGCCTGATCACAAATATGACAGCAGATCGTGATCTATTTTGTAAAAAATGACAGATTCCACAATAACGTGTTTTCCATGCACAAATTTAAGGTGAATTTTAAATCAATGTCAGAAAATTTGAAATAAATAGAATATAAATGAGGTGAGCTCCCAGCAGGTGGATTGAGGGAAATGAAACTTGAATTCTGTTAATGTCAATAAATGTATTTTCTTCAGATGGTAGATGTGTTATGCTATATGTCATAATATATAATGCTATATTATGTTCTGATGACGGCATAAAATGAACAAAAAAGACAAATTGTTAATTGCAGCGTTAAGATGTAGTAGCATTTATTCTCAGATTGTGGGTCAGTGTTTGACCTGCACACAGAGTGGATGGCTCCCTCTAGTGGCCAAACTGAGGAACTGCTCCACAGTGCTGCAGAAATCAACCACCAAATCATCTGAATCAGGCTGCAATCACTTTAATAATTATGGGTTGAGATTAGGATACAGTGTACTAGATAGAATACTGGATTATAATACTATATTATAATACTACATTATAATGAATACAGTAATACTGTAACACATTCTGGTGGACAGTGGGTCCAAACTTCCATATTTCCAGCGTTCATCCATAAATTATATATCCAGCTTGATAATGTTGTCAATACTGGAATCCTAAAACCCAGCCGTGTGTGTGTGTGTGCGCTTTAAAGTACTTTGAAACGTTGAACTGACCCGAAAGACGAAGCACTCCCCGGTGCCGAAGAAGCTGAGCTTGTTTCCCCCTCTCTTCCGCTCCTCCCAGTCTGTGGAGAGGAAGGCACCACACACCTAGACACACACACACACACACACACACACACACACACACACACACACACACACACACACACACACACACACACACACACACACACACACACACACACACACACACACACACACACACACACACGTCTTTTGTCCATTTTCCGCACATAGAAGGTAAAAGGGTCATTTTGTCTACCATCCATCCCTCCATCCTTCAATCGATGCATCCAACCGTCCATCCATCCACCCTGACATCCTTCTATCCAACCATACCGCAAACCCCTACATCCCTCCATCCAACCACCCTCCATCTCCCTATCCATCTGTCCATCCATCCCTCCATCAACAGGGAAAAGAGTGAAGCTTACGTCTCCGTCGGTGGTTCTGATGAGGAGCAGCGTCGGTTCGTATCCTTCACAGTGAGAGAAGAACCTGGAGCGAGAGGAACCAGTGAGCAAGGCACCAGTGCTGCAGGGTTGGGGGTTCTATTCCCTAAAGCTTTACTTTTCCACCTTTTCCAGATTTGTAAATGACCAAAATCTAATTCCAGACTTTCCATAACCCAAAGCCACCAGAACTCAGAACTTTTACTTCAGTATAAGTACAAATACGCACACATAACATGACTCTAGTAAAAGTGCCACGTTGACGTTTCTACTTCAGAAAAAGTATGACGTACCGGCTCTAAAATGTATTTAGATATCAAAAGTACTCGTTATATTCAGTGTATAATACTTCATAAAGTACAACTGGACCTGAGTGCTCAACATACCCTGATGTGTCTTGCTTTCGTTAGATAATATATATATATGGCTTTGAACCCATATCTCCCAAACTAAATGTATATAAATATAAAATTCAGATTAAAAAAACAAAACAAAAAGCAACTTAAATGTAGTGGAGTCCAAAGACTTTAAAACTGAATGTAGTTAAGAATGTAGTTAGTCAAAATGTACTTAAGTCCTTGTTACTGGAACAATTTTCATAATTAGTTACCACGTAATATTATGAATCGGCAAAGCAAGAACGTTGTACTTTGACTGATCACGAGACGCAGCAGAGCGATGCAGAGCTCGAACATGAACTGATCTTTACAGCGAGGGACTGTTCTCTGGCAAAGTCCAGCTGGACGCTCGCATAACGCGGGAAATGATTGATGTAATGACGGTGAATGTGAAGATAACAGGAAAGAGGACATAAAGCCTGAAGCTTTTACTGCCGCCACTTTGTGCAAAAGTGAGGTCGAGACGCATTCAAACTAATAACAAATGAGTTTGAAATAATTCAAACATGAATATAACTCCCCTGATCCCCACATCACAGCCTGAATATCAAATTTTTCACCGACGATCACAACTTGTTTTCCAAGCTTGTGAAACACGAAAACACAAGTGGTTGGTTGAAAGTGATAATTTGGGCTGATTTGATGCGGGTGGTGTCGTTTGAGTGTATGTTTTTTTTTATAAAAGCCATGCATCCACCCGAGATAAGGTAAGACACTTTATTCACCTCAGGAACACATGAAAGCAGCGATGGAAAGAAGAGTCCTCCCGTTCCCTCCGTGTTCAACTCAATCCAGCACCAAGGAAGGAGGACAACCCTGATCCTGAGGTGACCACGCCCACTCTAGTTTTTTTTTTTGGTGCTTTTCTCGGGTTTCAAAGCATCTAAAAATAATCTTTTTTAAAAGAAAGACGTTCTGCCATCTGATCCAACCTGAAGACAAGACAATTTGGCAGCCATTTTGAAAAATGTTCACATTTTTGTCTGCTCCAAATCTGAGGCTTTTAGTTCCCACTCGTTATGGATATTTCACACTCCGTTCTGATTGGACCGCAGAGCCGGGAAGGGGGCGGGGCCTAAACAGGAAGCGGGAGTTGTACCTGTTGAGGCTGCAGCCGTGCGTGGACGTGGTGAAGAGCAGCTGCGGCGTGCACAGAGCGAAGCGCTCGGGGATCCAGGACCACACGTCACGCATCTCCTTCGCACTCACAATCTCAGAGGAGAAGGAGTCTGGATCCAAGGCCAGCTGAACGGTACGCCTTTGGGGGGGAGGGAGGGGGAGAGGGAGGGAGGGGGAGAGAGGTAAAAAGATGGAGAGGAGAGTAGGAGAGGCAGGAAGAGGGGAGAGAGGGAGGGGACAGATGACATGGACGGGGAGAGAGGGAGATAGGGAGAGAGAGAGAGAGAGAGAGAGAGAGAGAGAGAGTAGGGGGGAGAGAGGCAGGGAGTTTATTCAATTACAATAAATAGATTTCCAATAAAAACACATTATTATTATTATTATTATAAATTGTTGTTATTATTGTAATTATCATTGGTTTTGTTTCAGGGACGGACAATGAAAATCAACCTTTTATTTATTTTTAGAAAGGTTAAAAATAAAAAACCGGGAGGACAGCGGGAAATGAGGGTAAAATACAGGAGAATCCTGGTAAAAAGGGGAAGGTTGACGGCTATGGAGATGAGGAAGGTGGAGAAGTGAAGCAGAGTGGACACAGAGTGACTCGCTCCCTTTACCTTCCCCTGAAACTCCAGCGTTTTAGGGGAAGTCAAATTGTTTTTAGGCCGCTCAACCGCGCCGACTCCCACTGATTAGGACAATACGTTTGAGGTTCAATTCTGATCAGATTAGAATCATTAGAAACCACATGGAAAGAACTGTGGTCCGACCACACCCGCCCCGAGTGGCGGCGTAATCCAGCTTTACATCCACACGCAACAACTACGTCGGCGGAGGAAACAGGCTTTGCACCTGAATATTCCAGCTTGGTGACACGGTGGCAGCAGTAGCTGTCAGGTTCACCATGACGACACAACACACCACGCAACGACACGCCTAAAACCAGGTTTACACACATCGATGGCAACACCAGGTGCAAAGAGTTAGAGTGCAGTGTGACCCACCTCACACTGTGACAGAACCACAAGTGACAGGAAGGTGGAGGTGGAGAATGTGAGAGGAAGATGGTGGACAGATAACAAAAGGAACGCATGGCAGAGCAAGAGAACAAAAGGAAAGAAAAGAGACGGGTGAGAAGTCAAAGCAGCCACAACTTGATAACTTCATAAAAGGAACATATCTGTTGATCTGGTAGGAGTCTGGTGCCGCTGTACCTTTTCTGTTTGACCGTGATGCCTTTCTGCTGCAGCGACTTCTCGTTGGTGAGCTGCAGCAGCGTGATCTCCTTGCGGCTGAACAGGCGGATGGAGAAGGCCTTCTCCAGCAGCTTGTCCGGCGTCACCGTGGCTCCGATGTTCCTCACGAAGCTCTGGACGTCGGCCCGGACCGCCGCCGAGTCCTGCTGCTGCTGACCGGCGGCGCCCCCCTGGCCCTTGTGCTTGCGGTAGAACTTGAGCAGGGCCAGCGCCACGCGGTACAAGACCTTGTAGCCCTCCACCAGGAAGACGTCCAGGACCCGGGCCACGTGGGCGAAGGGCAGGTCGCCCAGCACCCAGCGCTGCCAGTCCGAGTAGACTTCCAGCACGTCGTGGGCCGTGGCCACCATCAGCTTGTGCGCGGCGGAGCAGTACTTGTTGGCCAGATCGCCGAAGGTCATGCAGCTGGACTCGTAGGCCAGGTAGGTCTGGTCCACCAGCCTCTTGCCAGGCTCGTTGCAGGCCAGCATGCGGCTGACGTGCTCGAAGCACTGCGCCTCGTCGGCGCTGAAGTGCAGCATCAGGGCGGTAACAGCAGGCAGCGCCGGGCAATGGGAGATGTCTGGAAACTGTCCTGCCAGACAGGAGATGACCCTGTGGGCCGAAGCCACGGCATCCACATTCAGACAATAGCGCGGCAGCGTGCTGCCGTCCACGAACTCGGGCAGCGGGATGGAGGACGGGGGCTTCTTGGGGGCCTCAGTTCCCATGATGTCCCGGTAGACCTCGGCGTCCGGCGTGACCGTGCGACAGGGAATGGCCTTAATGAGCTGCTGATAGACCTGCGACCGCAGCTTGTGGTTCTTGGCCCAGTGGCCCTGCCGCGCCATTTGCTTGAACTCCTTCAGGTCCTTGCAGTCCACCTTGGTGGGGCCGCTGCTCTTGGCCATATCGCCCATCTGGTTCCAGTCCACAAAGCTGCCATAGTCCTCCTCGGACATGATGCCGGAAAATTCTGGGCCAGTGGCCTGGGAGGGGGCGGGTGGAAGGGGGTCTGTGTCGGGTGGGGCTAGCCTTCTGTTCTCCACACGAAAGATGAGTTCGCCGGTCTTAGCTGCCCATAATGCTAGCTGGAACCAAGACAGAAAGACATCTGATGAGAGAATTCGGCGTTTATATAAAAAGAACAAAGGATGTAATCTGGTTACATTAATGAGAAGATCTGTCTCAATTAGTACTTATCACCTGACCACAACCATTTCAGCTGACCACTAAACTAATAAACAATAAATGGATATTGTGAGAGAAAAATGCTTACGATCATTTATTTTGAATGAGGACAAAGGCCTCTACCTCCAGAACATTGTCTCTGTTTTCCCAGGAACGCCCCAACTTTATGTAAAGAGAAATGTTCTTTCTCTCCACAATGTCAACTCTAACATGGAAGAACCAGATCCCATTTGGCCCTGTTCACCTTGTAAGGAGATGAAGAATAGCCACAGGGGAGCCTGGAGGTGCATTGTAAGGGATTGTAAATCCGCGTCTGCCAGGTCATTTACAAGTTCCTGTGAATTGACTGTTTGAGGCTGGCATCCAGGGAGACAGATGAGGGACAGACTTGTCACTGACTTCTGACCCAAGCCACACCCTCTGTTGTTGTATGAAGCCCTCTTCATCAGAAATAAGATCAGACTGGTCAGAGCACTGCTTTGGAGCAGTACTGAATCTTTCTCTTTATTCTGCAGTAAAAATAATCTTGAATATTCTCAGTTTTTGTTTTCTTGTAGCGGGCAGATTAACCTCACCGATCATGACAGAAGAATTTCGTCAACAGTTTGTGTTATGACAGGAACAGGGCCCGACGCTACCATGCAACCATCAGCTGTTGGTTGCCAAGACTGTCAAAATGGGTGCCGAATTTTAATCCTGATAAATTTGAGTGATAGTGATCTGATATGATTAGAATCCATTTTTCAATATTGTAACTTAAATCAATGCAGTAAATGAATCCACCACAGAAACATTTTCTAAACGTACCAAGGTACAGTGCCTTTCTCTAACATATGAACAGTGGTTGACAACAGGGCAACCAGACCGCACATTGCCCGTGGCAGCTGGGCAACCATGACTGTTGGGCCCTGATTATTACATGATAAGCTTGTGACAGTGGCGGAAATTAACAAAAGAAAAAACGATCGTCACAATTATTTGGTTCACAAGTGATCGCCAACTGAAACGTCACGAGCGTGGCGGTCCTCGATGTGATCCACCGTGAGGCTCGGCCGCCGCAAACACTTTCAAATAGGTCAATGCCCTGTTAGCGCCGCTGGACGTTCTACTGCGCCAAGCCCAGCCAGATCACAGGTTAGCTGTGTGCGTGTATTACCGCTCAGAGCCAAGAAGCGGGGATCAGCGGACATGTTCATCCTCTCTGTTTCCACTGGGTCAAAGGTCACACAACACAAGCCACAAGGATCCAGATTATTATTATTTTTATTTTTTTCCACGGCACTCAGCCGGTGAAAATCTTGAACCAGTTCCTTCTCCAGTGGAATTATATTTGGTCCAAGAAGACACAGACACACATTCCTGAGGTACTTCAAACAGCTGCCTAAGAAGTGAGTGGAAACATTCCAGCCGGAGAGCGACTGTGGCATCAATTAAATTTTATAGGAGCGGTGGCATGTGACGGGGCGCAATGCAATTTGATGACCTTTGATGCAAAATTAATTTCTATGCTTTCAAAAAGATGACATGAATCAGTTACTCAACCGTGGGAGTTATATGGCAGAGGGGACGAAAACATGTTGTGGAGCCTTGTTAAACGCTATCTGTAGCCGCTCCCTTTTCATCGTCACATGGGGTGTACGATGATGCACTTCAGCCCATGCAGGGGCTTCGAAACGGGTGCAAAAACTGAAGCCACGATGTGTGGAGTGCCCCTGGTGGCCTTTTCCAGAACAACCCTTAGCCCCATCCACTCCAATGCAAGTGAATGGGAGGACGTGCCATTAAATAAAAATGTTGCATAAGTTAATTTTCAGTGTTTTATGTCATTTCACCAAGTTCCCTTCATGTTTATATCCCTACCAATATTCATTTGTCATAAAATGTTATTTTTATTCAGAATATTTGTTGATTCAAAGGGGGCAAGGTCATGGCTGGACATGAGTTCAAGTTCAAGAGATTATTTGTCACATACATATACATGATTGATAGTGTGGGCTCCATGGAAACACTGCCCCGCTTCCAATCCGTCCAATTTACAAGCAATTTTGGCTGAATTCGTAAATTTATCGCTGCGATCAGGCCGCCATGTTTTTGCCATCGGAACAACGCTATGTGAGTAAATGGTCACACTGGGTCACGCTGCCCATTTTCTATCCAGACGAGGGTTACAAACAAACCATTTTCAAATTTTTTTTTTTGTTTTTGGACAGGGATCAATTTCTGAACGAAAACATTTTCTAAGTCAACACAAGATTCTCAAAGCGCTTTGAGCAGACACCTTGAACCTATTTGCATTTGTTTATTTATAATGGGTTAGGCAATTTCAACTTAACGTTTGTACAGAGTGTTAAATATAAATAAACTCTGAAATTATCATAAACAAATAAGCTTCTTGAAGAACAATAAACAAATGAAAGACTCTTCAGGTTAGACCTGCACTGAAACATCCTCAGCTATTTAGCATTAACGTCACAAAAAAATACAGTGTTGACTTAACTAATGTAACTGGTTCTTGTTGAAGGTTTTGTTTTGTTGAAGACCGTGATGCTCAGTTGGTTCGACTACTAGCAAATGCAAAATGCACTTCTTGCAAGTTGCTTTGAACAAAAGCATCCGATAAATTACTTCAAATAATGTAAACAGCATTAGAAAATGCCGGTCCAACCTACAATAATAGATTATTTGGATCACCGTCAACCATCTTGTGCAGTATGGTTGCACAGTTGTCAAGCACTCTTCATATCTCTGAAAAGATGTTTAGGAACTGAAAATGAGAGTTATCCTGGCACAATGGTTTACTCAAGTCAAAAATGCCAAAAAAAGTGAGCATGTTTGGGCATGGCTTTAAAAACAAACGATAAACCGTCTATGACAGAATTACAATGCCCTTTTCCAGAAAGTAGCCTAATTGGTTTAATTTACTGTACTGAACGCATTACAATATCAATGCAGCGAACATATTTAAATCAGCCTATTGTCCATTATCGTTCAATTATTAAATGGTGGCAATTTTGTCAGCCTCGGCGGCCAAAAGCTGATAAATGGTTGCCAACTCGGCAACCCACTTCTAGAAGTTAGTGTCGGGCGCTTTGCGATATTCTGTGGCGTGACCGGCAGTGGCCGAAAACCACGGTTCTATAAGACGAAAAACAGCTGCTTCTGCACAAATGAGGAAGGAACAAAGAAAAATCCATCTCAAGAGTGTTTTCTAAGCAGTGTACACAAACGACACTGTGGCCTCAGTTAAGTTGAGTTAAATGTAGTTAATTAAGTTACGTTAAGTGTTCTGTGCGGCAGGACGGCGAAACACGAAAACAAACAACTTGAGCGGCTTGGTCTCAGGAGACCCGGAAATGAAAGGCTGGACGGAGACAACGAGACGTCTCTGAGAGGAGACACGGCCGAGGGGCTGATGGACGGAACCAGGAGACACTGAGGGACGCTCCAGTTTGTCATACGTGGAATGTAATGCAATCCACTAACAGTGAAATGATAATGATAATTGGAAACCGGAGTCAATCTCCACCTCATCTCCTCATCATCATCATCATCATCATCATCATCATCATCACAAGCAACAGCAGCGCTTAAACATGATGGAGGCTGTACTAAATATTAATATAGCTCAAATATTTATGTATTATAATTGGCTTCACTCTGTAAAAGCTAGCTTTTTCTCAACCTTAGAGAGAAATTAAAAGGAGTGTCTTTCAAGTTGAGAAAAACCTTAAAATATATAAAGTACATTTAACTAGTTAAAGCTGGTTTTTTTTGTTTTTAACATGATCCAATGACAGTGAACGGCATTTTTATTGTACCTTGTCATGTCGACCACATGGTTCATTCGCGCCTCACAAAATTAAATTCAAGGACTTTCAAGTACTTGCTACTGTTTTCATTTTCGAGGACTTCACGCAAGACAAATACAATTTTCAATGTTACCTTTAGTCAAATACAATATAATCTTAGTCTCATTGTCTCTGCTTATATTTGTATCTGCTTATAGTATATCCATTATTGTTATCTACTATCATAAGTGTCTGTTTCCAGCCATGCTGGATTCAAAGTACATGTCCTGCATCATCTATGTCGTGAAAGAGATCCTGGAAAAACTACTTTGATTTAAATAACGAAGCCAGGAGCGATTTCACAGGTTTTCAATCACCCTGGGCTTTCTCCCCAAGGACTTTGCAAGCACTTTCACGCACAACGGGTGTTTTAAAGCTATATGCGAAGTATTCCCAGTACTAACATCTCAGAGGACGAAATTCAAGCACCTCAAGCACCTGGTAGGAACCCTGGTTTTTAAGACACCGACGGTCCAAGCTACACAGCATGGCTGCATGTTTACATTTTGCAGGACATGCAGAGGGTCCATTCAAGCTGAGGTGTCTTGTAGGAAGGTTAGCCGCTTATTCAGCTCCAGGA
>NC_137207.1:24557344-24579844 GCF_960531495.2 Zeus faber
CTATCTATCTATCTTTCTATCTATCCATCCATCCCTCTATCTATTTGGATCTCATCTCGCCAATTCCAACCTGCAAAGTGAAAGCAGAGAGGGTCCTGGTGAGTTGGGGGCTGCTCCTTTCAAACCCCTGAATGGCTCCACTCCTTCACTTTCTTTTCTTTTAACACAGCGTGTCTGGCTGGTGGGGGCCTGCTCATGGGGGCCTGCTGGTGGGGGCCTGCTGGCGGGGCCTCCATTGTGTGCGCGAGCGGCCGAGCTGCAAACTCGTCTCGGGTTCGCACGACGGAGTGGGGTTACACAGTGAGACAGAGCAGAGGAGGAAGGAAAGACGGAGAGAGGAGAGAAATTAAAGAGAGAGCGAGAGAGAGAGAGACTCTCCAGAGCCTCCTTTGGGGACAAACAAAAGAGAACATTGATGGCGGCCTGCGTGTTGGGACCAGAGGCTGTGGTGGTGAGTGTGTGTGTGCATGCTGTGTGGGTCTATGTGGTTGTGCTGTTTATATCTGTGTGTTTGTGCATGTCCTGTGTGTGTGTGTGTACGTGCACAAACACACACACACACTCAGACACACACACACACACACACACACACACACACACACACACACACACACACTTATCCGTGTGCTTGTGTTTATTGCAGAAAATGAACGGAAATTACAATGCATTTTAATACTGAAATACTTATTTTATGTATTTTTAATGTTTTTATAGTAACACTATCAGTTATGAACATCCAAATAGCAAATTAAACGGTTAGCTGATGGTGTTATCTGTGTAATAATATTGTTTCTGTACCGGGCCATTAATGTGTTTATTAATGTGTTTATAAATGTGTTTATCATTGTGTTTATCAATGTGTTTATCAATATTTTTATCAATGTGTTTATCAATTCTCTCTGTGTTTGTGTGGTTGCCAGGTCTGTGCAGCGCCCTGACAGCGTCCTGCAGCTCGCCATGCGACACACGCTGCGACCCCGCAGGTCAGCACACACCTCGCTGCACATGAGAAGTTTTGTCCATTTAAATAAAGCATTGGCATTTCATTGCATTTCATTTCAACTTGAAAAGGGGGTTCATTTTTATAGATACATCTGACTTGCAATTCAACATCCTTTTAAACCAAGACACGGTGCTTGCCCTCGATTACACATTTTCACTGCTCTTGTGTTGTTGTGTTGTGTGTTGCGTGGTGCGCCCCCTAGTGGCTGCCTGCTGCTGTGTCTGTGTGCGTCGCTGGGAACGTTGCTGCTGCAGAGTCTCTGGATCCCTGAGCTGAGAGAGGACCAACCAGCAGGGGGAGCCGCTGAGGGCGAGACAGCACCGGAGGGAGGTGAGACAGTACCTGAGGAAGCAGAGAAAGCACCTGGGGAGGGTGAGACAGCGCCAGAGGAGGGTGAGACAGCACCAGAGGAGGGTGAGATAGCACCTGAGGAGCAGGGTGAGACAGCGCCAGAGAAGGGTGAGAAAACACCTGGGGAGGGTGAGTCAGCATTCCTAGGAAGGTGAGACAGCACCAGGGGAGGGTGAGACAGCACCTGAGGAGCAGGGTGAGACAGCACCAGAGGAGGGTGAGACAGTAATCCTAGGAAGGTGAGACAGCACCTGAGGAGAGCGAGCCAGCACCTGAGGAGCAGGGTGACACAGCACCATAGGAGAATGAGACAGCACCAGAGAAGGGTGAGACAGAATCTGGGGGTGAGACAGCACCTTCTATTACATTTTTTATATTTGAACTTCTGGATTTTGGTGCCAATATTTGGGAAACATGTTCCTCCAATGGTCCAGGGCCTCACACCACCCCTGCTCTGACCCACCTGCGGGGGTCCAGCCACTAGGTTGGGAAACCACAGTGTAAATCCACATGAAGTGTAACATGGAACGAGTGGGAAACAGTGAAACTTTACACATGAAATCAAACATGAGGCCAACTCCTCTCAACAATCAGCGCAAAGAAACCTGCTCCTGTGGGTGGGTGTGTGGTGGAGCATTCAGGAATGTGTGTTCTCCACCTTTCCAGCCGGTTGTATTTCGCTCCTGGGACCACCAGGCATTCCTCCTCCTAGAACCCCACCTGATGGTGCAGTTGTGTAAAGACGTGTCCTCACTCCTCGGCGGGTCCTCGCGTGCAACCTGTGGCTTTGTGGCCCATCTCCTGTGCTGGACACTGTTCCTCGCCGGGTTCCAGGAACAAGTAAATCATTGTCTTTGTTTCCCGGCAGAGGGTTTGGGGTTTTGTTTCAGGAGCGGTGTGGACGTTCTTCTTCTTTAAACACTGGATGTAGCTCCACGTGTAGCTCCACGTATATATATATATATATATATATATATATATATTTATTGTGTGTGTGTGTGTGTGTGTATATATATATATATATATATATATATATATATATATATATATATATACACACACACACACACACAATCCTAGGATTGTGTATATATTTTTATCATAGGTACACTTCAACTGACTGAGACTGAATGAATCTAAATCTAAATCTCAGAATGAATCTCAGACTGAATCTAAAAAAAAATCCAGAAAATCACATTGTATGATTTTTAAGTCATTGATTTGCATTTTACTGCATGAAATAGGTATTTGATAAATCAGAAAAACAGAACCTAATATTTGGTACAGAAACCTTTGTTTGCATTTACAGAGATCAGACGTTTCCTGTAGTTCTTAACCAGGTTTGCACACACTGCAGCAGGGATTTTGGCCCACTCCTCCATACAGATCTATTCCGGATCCTTCAGGTTTTGTGGCTGACGCTGGGAAACACAGACTTTCAGCTCCCTCCAAAGATTTTCTATTGGGTTCAGGCCTGGGGACTGGCTAGGCCACTCCAGGACCTTGAGATGCTTCTTACGGAGCCACTCCTTCGTTGCCCTGGCCTTGTGATTCAGGTCGTTGTCATGCTGGAAGACCCAGCCACGCCCCATCTTCAATGCTCTTATTGAGGGAAGGAGGTTGTTGGCCAAGATCTCGATGCATGGCCCCATCCATCCTCCCCTCAATACGGTGCAGTTGTCCTGTCCCCTTTGCAGAAAAGCATCCCCAAAGAATGATGTTTCCACCTCCATGCTTCACGGTTGGGATGGTGTTCTTGGAGTTGTACTCATCATCTTCTTCCTCGCCTCCTGGCGAGTGGAGTTTAAACCAAAAAGCTCTATTTTGGTCTCATCAGACCATATGACCTTCTCCCATTCCTCCTCTGGATCATCCAGATGGTCATTGGCAAACTTCAGACGGGCCTGGACATGCGCTGGCTTGAGCAGAGGGACCCTGCGTGCACTGCAGGATTTTAATCCATGACGGCGTAGTGTGTTACTTATGGTTTTCCGCTCATTATACGTGTTAATGTTGATGTCAGGGCTAGAAGGCCCCTGAAACACAAACATACACGTACACAGATGTGTTAACGTTTTGGGGTTCTAGTTTTAGGATTAGGTCACGGTCTGGAAGGAGGAGGTTGTGGTTTTAGGACTGGACGTTGGTCTGGAGATATGAAGGTGTAGTTTTAGGATTGGACCATGGTCTAGAGGTATGCAGTTTGGACTTTCAGGACTGGCCTGTGGTCTGGCGCTATGGAGGTTGTAGATTTAAGACTGGGTCAGGGTCTGGATGTATGATGGTGTAGTTTAAGGACCGAACAGTGGTCTAGAGCAGGGGTCGGGAACCTATGGCTCGCGAGCCAATTATGGCTCTTTTGATGACGGTACATGGCTCGCAGACAATGTTGAGCTAAAATTTTTCATCACAATTAACAAGTAATAAATAAGTATTCTGTGTCATTTTAAAGTAAAACAGGTAAGATAAATTACAATTTTGAAAATAAAATTCAAAATAGAAATGTGGCGGACAAAGGGGCGTCGTCAAGCACCGGCTGCGGACCACAGAAAGACTCCGGGGGCCTTTCACCCGGCGCTCTGCCCCTCCCGGGCCTCTGCTCAGGCGCTGCTTGTGGGAGTCTCTGCCACAGGTGAGGCTTTAGGGAGGGAGATGGAGTCTTTCTGGCCGTGGTGCGCCCACATGGCCAGAGTTTTATTGTTCATTTCAATATGCGGCAGGCAGGCCACAATTATATATATCACTGAGGATTATTATAATACTTGTGGATAATAATGATCCTCTTGGGTGCAGGAGGAACGGCGTTCCACTGCTGGGCTGCTTACCAGCCCGTGTGCCGATCCCCTCTGTAAGACAGACAAACATTAAGAAAACTCCCTGCATCCAGTCGGAGCAATCAGCTCAACACAAGTGGACAGAAATGGAAAAAACTTCAATATGTATGTGACAAATAATCTCTTGAACTTGAACCTGAAGAGCAGCTGATTTTTCAAACTTGGAACGATTTTCCCGTCACATAACACACAATGCAGCGTGTGAGTGTTGCCGTATTGACCATGCTTGGCTCTACCTATGAGAAACATTAAGAGCAACCTCCATCAGTTCAACGCTCACGTTGAACTGATGGAGCCTCAACGCAGCATGAAGCTCAACCTCACTACGTATGAAGCAGACTACAAGGCCACCAGCAAAACCAAGCAGCACCACAAGTCGCATTAATGGTAAAAACTAATTCATTTATTATCGGTTAGCTGCAGTATAACAATAGTATTATTAAGAAGAATAAAGAGAAATGTATTATATATAGCTTTTTTTTAAGTATTCAGAGATGTGTTATACGTTAAAAATGTATGCCTTATTTAAAAAATGCACACATTAAGTTGCATTCAGTTTTATAAAATATTATATGGCTCACAAGGAAATTCATTAGGAAATATTTGGCTTTTATGGCTCTCCCAGCCAAAAAGGTTCCCGACCCCTGGTCTAGAGCTAAGGGGTTATGGTCTTTGGACTGGACCATGCATGGCCTGGGAGTAGGGGGTTGCGGTCTTAGAACTGGACCGAGGTCTGGAGGTAGTAGGGTTATTGTTTTATGGTCCCAGAGGAGAATGGTCGTTCAACCCAACACTTACAGCCCTCCCTGTTGCACTGTGGTGTTAAATACAAATGTTCTGATCAACAAGTCCTTGATCGGCCTTCCCTCCAAAACAGCCACTTAAACCCTACGCCAGCGGCCTCTTAAAACACCCATTTGCTGGTTTTATGGTTCTGGTGCGTCTGGGAAGCCCTCTAACCGGTGCTCGTTGGTGGTTCTGTGGCGAGTTGGGACCTCTGCTCCGGGTCAGATACCTTGGACCGGGCGGGACCAATTTCTGATATTGTTCTTCAAACTCTTTTCCCAATGTAAGCGGGTCACTGTGATCCGCTGGAATTTGGAAGCAATTTAACCACCGACGAGGGACATTTATGCCCTAGAAATGAACCACCGCTGCGATTGGGCAATCATCTTGGTCGACATTTTCCATTTCTGAGTTCTACAGAACGACCTAGTGTGTTGGTGCGATGGTGGAGGAAACGTGGCGTCTGAGGCTAAGGCGTTCGTGTCGAATAGAAACCACAAAGCGAACCGTGCGACTGACGATGTCATCAAGTTGTGGGGAAGACGACCGTTACCTGTTGAGGTGTCGGTGTGAATGTGTGTGGGGTTGGGTGTGTGTGTGTGTGTGTGTGTTGTGTGTGTGTGCATGCCAGTGTTAATGTGTTTGCATATGTCTAAGTATTTCATACTAAATATGCAAATGTTTGTGTAAGGGTGTGTGCATGGGTATGTATGTGTGTATGTACACGTGTCTTTATACTGCGTTTTTGTATTTCTATAGATGTAAATGTTTCTGTCTTTGTGTTCAAAGGTGTGTGTGTGTGTGAGCGTGCATGCATGTACAGGCTCCCTCCCAAACCACAAAGTACCGCGAGATGACTGTAATTACCCATAAAGCCCCAGTAACCCTTCCAACAATATTGACTTGTCTGAAATTATGACGCATTACTAACTTCATCTGAAACTTAAGCTAGTTACACGGACTGGATGTCATCAGTCCATTACAGTCATATGACACACACACACACACACACACACACACACATGCACACGCACACGCGCGTGCGCACACACACGACACAGTTCCAATATTCAGGCTTACACAATGTCTGTGAGGTGATTTGTTGATTTAATTTCTTCTCAGTTTGAGTGAACACTGTGTTGTACAGAAAACAAGGGGGAACACTGTAAAATGTGGAACATGAGAACAGACACGTTAGTACACAATAGGCTGACATCATTGTATAATATAATATCCAATGGTGAATCATTTGTAAAAGGCTGAAATGTCTCCATCTATCCATCCCGTTCATCCTAAACCTCACTTACTGGTCAAACAAACAGTATTTATCAGTGTGAGGTACTTGACCTCAGTCCTTCTTCTCACAAACAGAACATTTCACATCAACCCAATAACTCAAAATAAAAACACACTCACTTGATGTGGCGTAAATAATAAAAAGGGCACAACGAGCTGCCTGTTTCAGCAACATACAGCAAAACTACACAAAAAGATTCCAGAGCAGTGCAGGAACTTACGTTTCTCACAATGTTATCGATATTCACAAAAATATAATTTTTATGTTAACACTATTAATTCTCTCTTTGTGACAAACAACAACATGGGACAATACCACCAAACTGAAGCTCCACCAGAGCATGTGGTCAGCATGTTAGTGATGTCATGGGATCTGATGTCTGCATCCGGGGGTTATTGACATCACTGTGGATCCACTGAGCTGAAACTTTTGAAACTTCTCATGGACCCACTGGACAGATGCCACCGACCTGGCGAGGTCCTCGGATCACTGGTTTGAGAAACCTCCTTATATGGTGTTGGTGTCCTGCAGGTCAGCGTGCTGCCGGCGTGCGCAGACTGGCTTTACGTCTGGAGACGCTGAGCTCTCAGCTTCAGAGGCTTTCCAAGGAGAGGAGCAAAGAGCAGCCTGCCAGAGAGGAGCTGCACCTCCTCATACAAAGGTAGACCTTCACCTCCTCATACAGAGGTAGACCTTCACCTCCTCATACAGAGGTAGACCTTCACCTCCTCATACAAAGGTAGATCTTCACCTCCTCACACAAAGGCAGACTTTCACCTTCTCATACAGAGGTAGACCTTTACCCCCTCACACAAAGGTAGACCTTCACCTACTCATACAAAGGTAGATCTTCACCTCCTCATACAGAGGTAGACCTTCACCTTCTCACACAACGGTAGACCTTCACCTCCTCATACAAAGGTAGACCTTCACCTCCTCACATGAAGGTAGACCGTCACCTCCTCACACAAAGGTAGACCTTCACCTCCTCACACAAAGGTAGACCTTTACCTCCTCATACAGAGGTAGACCATCACCTCCTCACACGAAGGTAGACCTTCACCTCCTCATATAGAGGTAGACCTTCACCTCCTCATACAGAGGTAGACCATCACCTCCTCATACAAAGGTAGACCTGCACCTCCTCATACAAAGGTAGATCTTCACCTCCTCATACAGAAGTAGACCTTCACCTCATCACACGAAAGTAGACCTTCCCCTCCTCATACAGAGGTAGACCTTCACCTCCTCATACAAAGGTAGACCTTAACCTCCTCATACAAAGGTAGACCTTCACCTCCTCATACAGAGGTAGACCTTCACCTCCTCATACAAAGGTATACTGAACCTCATCTTGCAGAGGTATACAGCACCTCCTGTTTCAGAGGTCGACCTTCACCTCTTCATGTAGGGCTGGACCTTTACCCCCCTCAGATGGAGGCACATAGCACCTCCTGTTTCAGAGGTAGACCTTCACCTCCTCATACAGACAGACAGTCCCTCCTGCTTGAAGAATTTGAAGAGAGAAAGTGACTCAGCTGACTGTAAACCATTTCAACACGGCTGACATTTTTGCTCTGCTTGTGTTGCTGTAGCCTCCGGCGCGGTCAGGATGGTTTGATCAGCGGCATAGAAGATCAGCTGAAGAGACTGAGCAGGAAGATCGACCTGCTCAGCATCCAGCACCACCCCAACCAGTCTGCCACCCAGCCAGCGGAGGAGGACACAGGTGGGGCCACCACATGAGACAACCTTCATCACATCATACCTCCACCTTGTCCTCCTTGGTGTACCACCGGCACAGCGTCCTGGATTTAAGGCTTCTCTGGTGTTTTTTCAAACAAATGGAGGTCAACCTTAATGATTGGCAGACACCGGTGATCCACATATTTGTTTTCCATTTCAGACCAAAGCAAGAACTATTCTCACCAGCAATGACAAGGTTCTTCTTCTTTAGCTTGAGATGAAGAACGGCTGCACCTTTCTGCAGGACGCATTCTGTGTCGCTTGAACATGTAGACCACCCCCCATTCATGGCGACTGGGGTCTTGTCTTGCTCATCACTCACTTTCTGCCGGGGCCCTTCAACAAGATGGCGGCCGAGGGAAAGGGCTCCTCTTAAAGGAACGTTTCCCTTGTGGTCCAACACGGATCTCGCAGCGGAATGTCGGCGGTTAACAAGCTGCGGTGACGGAAGGCGTGAAGCGGTGGTCGAGGTGGGGCGAGAGGGCGCAGGTGGGGATGGGAGATGGAGATGTTAAGCAAGAAGTTTGTCCAGTCCCAAAAATCTCGGGAATATCAAAACACACACACACACACACACACACACACACACACACACACACACACACACACACACACACACACACAGACACACAGACACACACACACACACACACACACATACACACACACACACACATACACACACAGACACACACACAGACACACACACCCACCCATCCTGTTATGAGGCTGAGAAGATGGGATCAGATTGCAGAGACGAGGCAGGAGGCAAAAAATGACAGAGGGAGAAAAACAGAAACAAGAAGAAAATAGCAAAGACAAGACCCAGAGAACACGTGAAAAGATTTGTTTGGGATGATGAGGGAAGATGAAGAGGCAGAAACAACGAGACCGGGGTGAAACCAGCTGCTCCTGGTGGCCACCGGAGAGCGCCCTCTGGTGCCCAGGTGAGGGATGGACCGACGCCCAGGACCGGCTGATGATTTGCCATGAAAAGTCATAAGAAGAATATTTTTAAAAATAAATAAGCAAAAAATATAATTATTGTTTTATGAATGCACAAAGTATTGGAAAAAATGTAACTATGGCGCAGTTGTTGTGAAATCAGCAGCACCGAGGGTCCAAAGAAAGTGATGTTAAAAGGTGAAAAATAACAGTAAATTGTTATATATCTTGTCTTTTTATCTTTTAATTTAGTTTTGTTTTGTTTCGTTAGTTGAAATACGCCCACCTCGCGAATGACCTCAATCCCATAAAGCATGTCTGAATTACCCAGAAGTCTTTTCACCTGTCCCTCAACCCCGTGCCCTGTGTTCTGACTTGGCATATCTATGTTTTCAGGCCCTCACACCCTGTGTGTGAGTGAGTGTGAGTGTGTGTGTGTTTTATTGTGTTGTCTTACACAGTAAAGGACTGTGTGTTTTGGCAAAGCGCTGCTTGTAAAAGAGAAGGGTCGGTAGGAGGCAGGTGGGTCAGATGTGTGTGTGTGTGTTTGACAAAGAGAATGGGGCAGATGTTTGTGTGTGATATATTGCTGGTTTGTGTGTGTGTGTTTATGTATGTGCAGTGTGTGTGTCAGTTTATTCAGGTTGATTGACGTTGGCAGAAGAAAGTGTGTGTGTGTGTGCGTGTGTGTGTGTGTGTGTGTGTGTGTGTGTGTGTGTTGACGTTGGCTGTACAATGTGTGTGTGTGCGTGTGTGTGTGTTGACGTTGGCTGTACAAAGTGTGTGTGTGTGTGTGTGTGTGTCTACAGGAAAGGGGCTCTCGGAGCTCCTGCCTGTTAAATCCACAGCTCGGCCTCGTGCACGCTGCTTCAGCTCGCAGGTTCTGTGCTGCAGCTGTTATCCAGTGTTCTTCATTAGCTGCACTCCGCCAGACGTACAATGCGCCCTTTGTTGCCGCGGCGACGCCACACGGCGTTCCACGCGGCGCTGTGTCGAGCCCGGCCGTGTGACGCTTCGTATCTCACCCACAAGGCCCCCGGGAGGAGTGCACGGCGCCCGAGGAGCCCGAATATCCGGCGTGTGCAGAGAAGGTGGAGGTGAGAGAGACTGTACATGTTGTACGCTCAGTCTGTGGGTGAAGCCATTAAAGTGGCAATCCACAACATTCTTTTGTTTAAAGAAAATCTCATATTTGATACTTTACTTAGGTGGCAGTTTGTGAGAAACAGCCATTCAGTGTATTTGTACCCTGCATGTTACCTCCGCTGTTTCTGTTGTTTGGTGGCGGGGTCCGCCACACGCGACCAGACGTGAAAGCCAGCCGTGAGGAATTAGCTAAAGTGGTGTGGATAGTCGTGGTCAGTAAACTGTTGATACGGATGAACATTCACAACAAATATATTTTAATCCCCACCATCTCAAGTGGTGACGGAGAAAGACCAAGAGGAAAAAAATAAAAATAAAAATAAAAAAAATCAATGGATCGGGAGAAGGAAAAATTTGGAAAAAACAAAGTGACATCTTGGAGTGAAGACGAGGGTGAAAAGAAAAAAAAAAAAAAAAGGTTGACGTTTTCAATTTTAAGCGAGGAAAAGTTCCAATTTCCAGAGAGCAAACTCAAAGACCGTACTTTTACATAACACAAGCCCCTTCTGTGACTACTTATTGATAAATGGCCTTTCTTTTAGGAATTTGGTTTTGAAAAGAGCAACTCGCAAACTACATTTTATTCAAAAAGAATGTTCCACCAGTTCCTCAGTCAACCAAATGGACGACATCAGATACTCATTCTTCCGATAAAAATCCTTTTAATATGTCATCAGTAATTCAGATTGTGATATGACGCTTTAGCCTTGTGACTTTGTCCAGTTCTTGCGGGCCCGGTGGCAGTCAGACCCCTGCTACGCCTTTTACGGGGTGGACGGCTCCACCTGCTCCATACTGACCTACCTGAGTCGGGTGGAGGACTTCTGTCCCCGCCAACCTGGAAGGAAGCATTCCGCGTTGCCATGGCACCAGAAACCACGCTCACACACCGAGAAGGTACCGGGATCCCTCCAGGGCCCTGCTGTGTCAAGGATGAGTGGAATGATTAGAAGTGCATGTATTAGATGTGTCGATATGATGTGTTATCATGACTTTTAGTTTATTTTTCAAAAGTTGTTCTCTGGTTCCTTCGACATTTTTGAAAGCAACGTAATAAAAAGTGGCCTGAAGCCACAGACTGGCTCGTTCTGCGGCTTCATATTCAGTCCTACCCACCTGGTGGAGACACTCCTTCAATAATTCAATCGCTTTGTTTTTTGTCTTTCAAGTCACTTGTTTGGCCATGTGGTAGGTGTATACTGTACATACAGTATGTGCACCTCAGTTTGTAGTGTGCTCTAACGTGTTTGGAAGGAACACAGTTCTTCACCATTGTTGGGGAGAATTCTGGACGGGCATGCACACAGCAAATGAATCGAGCTGGAAAAAAAACATTTATTGAGTCAGATGACAAACCTTTGATTGGAGATCTGGAGCTGTTGTTTTTCTTTTCTTTTTTTTGACAAGCGTGCTTTTAGGGTTCATCCTTGGTAAAAAATAAATTTAAAAAAATAAAAAATAAAATTCAGTGTTCATTCCCAGTAAAGGGTTTACCTGAACTCTGGGCTGGAGTCTATTCTATGCTCCACACATGGAAGACTCAGACAGAGTTGATTGTGACTCCGAGGTAGTTCTCCTTAATACCATCATTTGCAAAGTATCACGTTTTTTCTTCTGCCTTACCGTGCAATTTACAGCAGGCGGAGGTCCGGACGACTCTGAGCCCGCTGTATGAGGCTCTCGGCAAGAGCAGGGGTCCTGCGGTGAGGTTCATTCGTTCCCGGGTGGAGAGGATGTCCCGGCGCTGGATGCAGGCCGCCCAGGGGATGAGACGGAGCGGCAACAAGACCTTCTCCCCCCACATGAAGGTTTCAACCCCACGACTTATTCTGACAGGCTGACGTTCAGGGTCAGAGGTGGCTTCAAGCCGTGCAGGAGTTCGAGCACACTGTACCTGACAGAGGAGATGACTAAAAGTGATTGTAGCAGCGGGGGGTCATACTTCCTCCTGAGGTCCATGCAGGCGAGGCCCAGCCAGCCTAGAAAAAATATATACCACACAATATAAAAATTTAAAGAAAACAATGTGCCACTGGGTTGGGTCCTGTTTACTTCCTGCAGGTTCTGCTGTACCCTGGGGTCCTGGCGGGCAGGGCGGGCCAGCAGTTTGGCACCATGGTGGAGAGGGGAGGTCCGCTGGGGGAGCTGGTCCAGTGGGCTGACCTCAGCGCCTGTCTGACCGTCCTGGGTCACAACCTGACCTTCAGCACCTCCCAGCAACACCTGCACAGGTATCCCTGCCCCCCCGCCGCTGGCCCGTAGCGACCCGAGCAAGATCTCTGAACCACGTGAACCGCTGCACAGGATGTCCGCCTTCTTAACAGAACCTTCTGTGCATGTTTTGATTGGTCCAGCCTGATAGGCTCCGCCCCAGGCAGAGGAGGCTGTCCAATCCAGAGACCCCTGGACTTCGACCTCATCTACACTGACTACCACGGCTTGGTCCACCTGCATGGAGCCATGGGCCTGGCCTTCCAGCACTATCAGTAAGGTCCTATCGCATTAACACCAGTCACTGTCCCACCGCGTTCCCATTGATACCGCTCACCTGCTCCACCTCCAGATGCCGCTTCAGGATTCTGGACTCGTTTGGGACGGAACCTGCTTTCAACGTGGAGAGTTACGCCAGTAGCCATGGGTACAACACACTGTGGGGGAGCTGGGGACTCCGCCCAGCGCAGTACATGACCATGTTCCGTAAGAGTGTGTGTGTGTGTGTGTGTGTGTGTGTGTGTGCGCGCAACACAGCCACCATAGAACTGTATTTGCTTTATCAAAGTCTGGAAACATCTGTGTGGTGTGTGTTCTCACCACTGTATGGAAATATGGCCTTCCTTGTGTAACTCCTACAATTTAGACCCCTTGCAATTTCTTCAAAGACCCCTGGAGGGCCACAGGGGCCCCCAAACCCAGGTTTGGGAACCCCTGATTGAAAATGACTCGCATTTAGTCTTTGCAGCCAGCGCCAGTGCCAGTGCAGCAGAATGAGCTGCAACCAGCATCACGACTGAGAGACAGAGAATCTCTATATTTAAACATCATTTTATCCAAATAAACAAACACAAGAAAAGACATTGACATGAAAGAAAGTGAAGGATCGTGTCGATGGAAACGATCGATTTTCCATCTGTCGTCCTGTTGACTTACATTCTAAAAGAAGCAGTTTGAAATAGTTCAGCTGCCAGCCAGCAGAGGGCGACGGTGACACCTGCTTTCACTTTCTCTCACACACACACACACACACACACACACACACACACACACACACACACACACACACACACACACACACACACACACACACACACACACACACACACACACACACACACACACTTCCTCCAGGAATGAGACATGAGACAGGCTGGACCACGTCTAACACTGGAGCGATGTTTATTTGTCCTGCTGGGTGAAATGAGGGAGGAGAGACGGAGAAAGAGAGAGAAATAGAGTGTGAGAGATAGAAAGATAGAGATAGCTGATAGATAGGGAGACATGAGGACAATCTGGAGAGAGGGAAATTGGCCATCAAAAACAGTGAAAAAGATGAAATCGAGGGAGAGTCTGCTGCCAGGGAGGTGAAATGACGGGAGCGGGAGATGAGAAAGAGATGGAAGCAGGAGAGAGAGAGAGAGAGAGAGAGAGAGAGAGAGAGAGAGATGGAAGCAGGAGAGGGAAAGAGAGAGAGAGAGAGAGAGAGACGTTTTGGAAATACAGAAAGTTTCAGTTAAAGAGTTAAAACGAGGTCAAGATGGAAACAGACGATCAAAGACTGAGAGGGAAGGTTTGCACTGGGGGGTGACAGACAGAGGGATAGAGAGATAGACAGAGACGGACAGACAGACAGAGAGAGACACAGAGAGACGGACAGACAGAGAGCGGTAGAGAGACAGACAGACAAATGAGGAAACTAAAACTCCAAAACAACAAAAATAAACAAACAAAGCACTTTGTTGGCCCTTGGGAAGGGTTGCCAGTTTGGAACTGGGAAAACCAGCAATGTTGGGAAGAAAGATTTAGGTCACACACACACACACACACACACACACACACACACACACACACACACACACACACACACACACACACACACACACACACACACACACTCACACTCACACTCACACTCGCTGGATTTCCCAGAATCCCTGGCTGTCCCGTCCTGAATGTTCCTCTCGCTCCACTTCCTGTTTCCTCTCCGTCTCCGTCTCCAGGCGTCCTGGGAGATGCGGCGTCTCTTCATCTTACGCTGTTTCTCTCCTTCCGCTCGTTGGATGCCATCGTTTTTTCCTTTTTGTCTTATTTGAGAAACTTCCAGGAAAGATTCCCACGAGGTTTCTGACGGTGTCTGTAGCGGGTTTGATTTACTCACTAGGAACACGTGCAGCTTTACAAACAGGAGGAGGAGAAGATCACAGCACGTAGTAGAGTCAGAACAAAGCAGGTGAGATGAGCCAGATCACACAGAGTAGACGCAGATGATGGAAACACTCCACGCATGTACGAAAAGAAGTGGAAGTCCTTAAATCTTTACTCTTTTCAAAAATAGATTAAACTGAATAGCTCCCTACATTTTATTACATTTCTGATGTTGCAGCACATAACAAAAGAGAGTAAAAAAAATGCATAAAAAACACCATTCGTGCATCAAATAGGAGAAGTTATGGAAGGATAGAAGGTCTGGAAGGATAGAAGGTATAAAAGTATAGAAGGTCTGGAAGTATAGAAGTTATTCAAGGATAGAAGGATAGAAGGTAGGGAAGGATAGAAGGTCTAGAAGTATAGAAGTTATGCAAGGATAGAAGAATAGAAGGTAGGGAAGGATAGAAGGTCTGGAAGGATAGAAGGTCTGGAAGGATAGAAGTTATGGAAGGATAGAAGGATAGAAGTTATGGAAGGATAGAAGGATAGAAGGTCTGGAAGGATAGAAGGATAGAAGGTCTGGAAGGATAGAAGGATAGAAGGTATGGAAGTATAGAAGGATAGAAGGTATGGAAGGATAGAAGGTCTGGAAGGATAGAAGTTATGGAAGGATAGAAGGATAGAAGGTCTGGAAGGATAGAAGGATAGAAGGTCTGGAAGGATAGAAGTTATGGAAGGATAGAAGGATAGAAGTTATGGAAGGATAGAAGGATAGAAGGTCTGGAAGGATAGAAGGATAGAAGGTCTGGAAGGATAGAAGGATAGAAGGTCTGGAAGGATAGAAGGATAGAAGGTCTGGAAGGATAGAAGGATAGAAGGTATGGAAGTATTGAGCTGCCAGTCAACAGTCAGGAAGTGAAACTAGCACATAGAAGCCTTGAATCAGGTGGAATTACACAATCTATCCCCTGTCAGAGGGAGCATCATGTTCTGGGGGATTTGGGGATTGTTTGGGCGTCGCACCCTGACAGCCCGAGCTTATCCCGACTCTGTGCCGCAGAACTCTGTTTGGTTTTTCCACTTTTTTTTTTTTTTCAAAAGTTTGTAAGATTTCTGAAAAAAAGTCTCTGGCTGAGCCTCACCCAGAGTGTCCTCTGGGGCCGGGAAGCCTTCAAGCAGATAGAGGCTCCGACGCCCCACGTCCTCCAAGGAGGGGAGACAGAGGTGTGGAGGAAACGAACCGTAAATATTTAAGTGTCGTATTCCGCTCGGAACAGATGAATCTCACGGTGTGCCATTAATAACATCTCCATGCGTCTATCAGCGTTTATTTGTGAAAGGGAAGGGTTGTGAGAGGTTATCTGCGGCAGATGTTAATCACACGCAACGTCTCAGCGTCGGCGGAGGGAAAGTTTACAGTTGCCGGCCGCCCGTGGATCCTCCGTCAGAGCGGCTAGAAGGAATCCTTCCCTGCCCCGGGTGTTGTTTGACGGCTCCCTGCTTTCTGTGTCCGACGCCTCCAGCTCACACTCCTGACAACTCCTTCCTGGGCTTCGTGGGCGAGGAGGTGACGGAGGAGGAGCTGCGGCCGGTGGAGAAGGAGAACCTGGCGCTCGTCTACGGGAAGCAGGACTACATGTGGAAGGTAGTCCAGTTCCGGTCTGGAAGGGCTTTCCGAACCACCAACAACAGGTTGATCCCTAAAACGTTAGACTAGATGGACCAATGAAAATCCCAGAATCCCAGAGGGAGATGGCCGAGACCTTGAGAAGGTCCTTGAAGAACCATGATCCTTCTACTAGGATGCAGGTGCACAGTGGAAGGATATACAAGGAAAATGGAACTGCACATCAGACTTATAAAGGGAAATTAGGAGTGCAGTAGTCAAAGTATATTTCTATGACCATTTTATCATAGTTACCTTCTCAAAAGGAATGCAGGCCCATGTTAGGTCCATGTGTGTGCGTGGGTGTGTGTCTCCCAGGGTAAGGCTGACTACATAGAGGCGGTCAGTGCTGAGGTGGAGACCCATGCCACTGTCTACCAGACCCCCGGAGGAGCTGCCTCGCTGCCCGGCTCCGTCATCAACCACGGCCTGCTGAACCAGCAGGACTTCCTAAAGCTGCTCCAAAGAGCCAAGGTCAGACCCTCCATCAGTACCAAGATCTCTTAAGACGGTGTGTGGGTTCTTCAAAGGTTTGTCGGGATATCTGTCACAATCCAGTTCAACTA
The DNA here is from genome assembly GCF_960531495.2 of Zeus faber. Classification (NCBI taxonomy): domain Eukaryota; kingdom Metazoa; phylum Chordata; class Actinopteri; order Zeiformes; family Zeidae; genus Zeus; species Zeus faber. The sequence goes on from NC_137207.1 coordinate 24,574,047, forward strand.
AGTCGGCGACCTTTGAAGGTCGACCAGTATCTCCGGCAATTTGTACATTTCTCACGACATCTCAGCCAATAACGCCTTAAATGCCAGGAACTGTTCCAGACAAAATATTCAATATCTGTTGTTTGTTAACTTGTTAACTGTACTTAACCCCAACAGAAAGTGGCTGTTTCCCTCGAATTGACCATTGTGTCTTCGCTGGGTGTCTGCCAGGTGTTTGTAGGTCTTGGTTTTCCCTTCGAGGGTCCAGCGCCGTTGGAGGCCATCGCTCTGGGCTGCATCTTCCTTCAGCCCGGCTTCCAGCCGCCACGCTCCTCAGACAACAGCGATTTCTACAAAGGAAAACCCACCACCAGAAAGGTAGCCAGAAGAGGGCCACAGCGGTACCAGTGGGGTCCCCAGAACATTTTGAAGGTGGCGCCAAGATGAAACCAGAGAAAATCTTGCGGTTATACACCAAAAAGGCTTAAGCATGACTGAATTTCAGGCTAAGCAGGGCAGTACAGAGAACAAGCTCTTTGATTACTGTCTTTTACTCCGCCCCCTTTTGGACACCTGCGTGAGACTTACTTCCTGTGTGACTTCATTTTCAGACGTGAACCCAACCAGCAGGGAGCATGTACCCAATTCACTGTACCTGAACTAAATTCTCTCTCTCTCTCTCTCTCTCTCTCTCTCTCTCGCTCTCTCTTCTCCTAGATCTCCTCCCAGAATCCCTACGCTGAAGACTTCATCGGGAAGCCCTATGTGTGGACAGTGGACATGACCAACCTCACTGCTGTACGGCAGGCCGTCAGGGCCATTCTGCACACAAAGGTCAGCCTCAGTAATCCATCCGTCCAGCTGTCCATCAACTTGAAATCTGATTATCAGTTTAGAGCAAACAAAATGACGTGCGTCCGTATGTTCAGGTGAAGCCGTTTGTTCCCAGAGAGTTCACGTGTGATGGGATGTTGGAGAGGCTTCACGCCTACATCACTCACCAGGTAATGTAGGCGTCACCGCAGCTCGTTCAAAAACAAATGACTGAGTGAATACACTGCAATTTCACAGATTCCCTTTTCAATTTACTTTATGTCACGTTATGTTTATTAAGTTTCTCACTGGGTTTGCAACAGACTTATCAACAGTCCTCCCTCCGGCTGTATTCATTCCATGTAGGATTTCTGCAGCGCATCGCTCCCCACGTGGCCACCGGAGGGCGCTCTGAAGGTGCTGCTGGGTCCGCTGGGCCAGTCATGTGTGAGTGCGTGTCGTCGCTCGTCCCTGGTGTGTGAACCTGCTCTGTTTCAGCACCTCAACAGCCCCGCCGCCTTCACCAGGTGAGAGATCCTGAATCTCGTAGGAATCGTGGCGTAGTGCGCAGTTTTTGCATACTATGACATTTCACGATATGCGGTACCTCTTCCTAGTACTTTTCACATACTATTTAATGCATGTTATTGTTTTCAGACTGCATAAGAATTAATTTGATGTACGATGTAGTATGCTCGTACGCTATTTCGAAAGTATTACTTAGCGCATAAGCATCTTCATTTCCCACAATCCCCTGCTGTCTTTGCAGAATGGAGCTGGGCTGTTCCAACACCAAACAGGAAGTGAACCACCTGTTCCCTGCCTACAGCCCGTGGGGTCGGCAGTGCGGCCTGCAGGGGGCGCCGCTGCTGTTCAGCTGTGCAGGAGCTGATCCCAACCTCCGCAGGCTCTGTCCCTGCAGGGCACACCTGAACGGGCAGGTGGCGCTGTGCTCGGGCTGCCTCTAGGGGGCACTGGGGGAAGAAGAACGAGAAGAAAAATGCGGAGAAATCCCCCAGAGATCCTTCAATGCCACAGACACACAGACAGAGCTTGAATTGATCTTCTTTCAGGGCAGATATCCGTCAACATTTCGGGAATTATTTTTTCGTTTTGAGGGAATAATCAGGATTCTTTGCACACAAATGTAGAGCGACAAGTGAGTCAGAGAAGCACTGGAATTTCACTGCTTACTTGCAGGGGCGGCCCCCCTCAAGATGGCGCCCTAGGCGGCCGCTTATGTCACCTATAGGAAGCGCCACCCCTGCTTACTAGGGGTTGGTGATATTGAAAATCAAATCAATTATCATGATATTTTTACACTATTACCTTTATGCCGACTTTTTGGGGTATGACTGTTGGTGCTTTCATAAGATATTTGCACACAAGAAATATGAGAGAACCAATCATCAGTGTTATGAATATTATGAACATTGACCAGAACATCTAGAACAGCGTATGAAGGTCCTCGCTCCTCAAACATTGAACTACTATCACCTATCACCATGGTTACCAGAACCAGAATCCCAGACGATATCTAGTCTCTATTTCAATATTGTCACCCGGAACCTAACTCCTGCACGCTGTCTAAAGTCGTAATTAAAACTGAAACCGGCTTCCACGCCGTTCTGGGAGAATCTGAGCTTCTTCCTGGAAAGGGACATTTTCAGAACAGACACAATCTTTGGATCAGATCAGTTTAATTGCTGAAGGGTTGGACGCGAGAGAACAACAATTTATCTTCCATTCATAGATTTGGTTTAGGTGTCGGTGGAAATATGAGGGATTTCTTTTTTTGCAAAACACCGGGAGGCTTTGGGAGAAGCTTCTGGCGTCGGGTGGGTGGGACGGTGAGGTCATGAAGCTGGAAGCCGCGCGGAGGTTGAGCCTCTCAAACGTTTCCATTAAAAAGCTCCTGAAGGACGAAGCCAAAAGCCGGGAACTCGGAACGAAGCGTGTTTTTAAAAGGTTGAACCGAGGACGCCTCGGCGATGGGGCCTCCACATGTTTTTTTGATCTCTGAAATGTCTCCAAGTCGGCAAGAAAATGTTTCAAGTGAAAAACTGAATCTTACTTTATTTAAATAAAATAAAAAACTCAGGGAGTTATTTGTCATGGCTTAAGTAGGAGTGAAGCGAGTGTTTGTATCGGTGATCAACTGAATAAAAATCTAATGAAATATGAAGTATCTTGTGCGGCTTGCGGCTTGTTTTTCTTTCTATGGAATAAAACACTTGTGTTGTTTGCTGTTGGGCAAACTTATTTATTTCCTGATTATTATTACTATTATTATTACTATTATAATAATAAAAATAATATTACAAATACTACTACTCATAATAATGATGATAATAATAATAATAGTAATTATAATAATAATAATTATAATAATAATATGGGGCGGGGAGATACAGCAACTAGTCTGCAACAACTGTTTTCAGTAGATTCATATTTCTGTTTCAGGACAAGCAATTTTTATTTCTATTTCAGCAAAACAAATTCTAATTATTTAAAAAATCTTGACACATTTCAACATGATGATTTTGTCAACAGCTTGGGTGGTGTGGACATTTTTCCACATGTTTACTTGCTTGTTTGTTTACTTAACTTTACTTTTACTTCATAGAATAATGAAAAAATATAGAATATCATAACAAAATAATAATAATTATTATCATTCATGGCAATATTATCTATAAGCCAGTTTGAGACCAGTTAAGTTGATCAGATCAGATGAGCATTTTGCACTTTATGAACTCATTTATCATTGATCATTTTAGGATTAATCATATGGAGAGATCAAATATCCATTAGTTAATTATGAAAATGTGTGTGTGTGTGTGTGTGTGTGTGTGTGTGTGTGTGCCTGTGTGTCTGTGTGTCATCACTCACACTGACGTGTTTAAACTCCACCTCCTGCCATCGCCTCCATCACCTCCACCTCAACCCTTCTTCCGTGTGTCGGCGAGAGGAAGTGGGTGCTAAACTCCAGGCTTCATCCCATAATACTTTGGGCTCAGAGCGAAGGGGTGTCGTCTGAACGCCCTCCAGCTGCTCTCACATCCGACATGGAGGACGCCTCCTTCTGGGAGAAGAATAAAGGGGTAAAGACAAGAGACGCAGGTCATCACCTGCGCTGCCCCTGCTCGCCTGGAGGGAAGCTGGCCCCGCCCACACGTTGGCTCTCAGAGGTGGGAAGAGATCAAGTACAAATACTTTGCTACTCTACTCAAGAACAAGATTCAAGTCAAGTATATGTACTTTGAGTTTCAGAAACTATTGACTTTTTCTCGACTACATTTCAAATAGCTACTTTTTACTCTAGTACATTTGAAATATCTATACTTTTTATTCTACTGCATTTCAAATATCAATACTTTTTATTCTACTATTTAATATCTATGCTTTTTACTTTACCACGTTTTTACCCGAGTCGAGTTACGGCAAACTGCAAATCCATATCCTTTCAAAGTACATTTAAGATCCACTACCTAAATACTTTGGAACAGCCACACAGACGGCCCACGGCCGCAAGAACACTCTGAGCACAATGCACTGGAGCCACAGAAGACCCCCCAACCCACGGAGAAACCGCAATATTATTATTTTCTTTTTATTTAAATACTGAGTGTCCGTAAATCTCTCACTCTCACCGTAATAAACCAAATAAAAATTTTAAATGGCTGCAGGCACACGGTGGGGGTGGTTGCTGCTGGAGCGTTGCTGCAGGTGTTCAGCGTAGACGCTCCATTGGACATTCACAGAATAAAGCATGATGCACTGATGGATGGATGATGGAGGGAGGAGGTAGAAGAGGAGAAAAGCAAAGAGGAAAATGTGACTATGATGGAAGGATGGAGGGATGGAGGGAGGTGAGACTTTAGATAATATTGATCCCAATAGACTTTTTAGTATTTTATGGAGCGCTGGGTGACGGAGGAGTGTGTTGGAAACGTAAAAGCGAAGAAAGAGACGAAAAGAGAAGGAAGGAGAGAAGATGAAAATGGAAGAAAGAAAAATGGAGGAATTTCTTCAAGACCAATGAGAAGAAATTGAATTTTATTTGAAATTAAATGTAGATATACTCCCTCCTTTCTTCTCCTTTACCGCTCTCTTCCTCCCCTCTTTCTCCCTTCTCCTCCCCTGTCTATTCTCCTCTTCTCTTCTTGTTTCCGCTCCCACTCATTTCTGCCCTCATCCTCTCTTCTTCTCCGCTCTTCTTCTCCTCTCCTCCTCCCCCTCCTCCTCTTCCTCTCTCTTCTCCTCCTCCTCTCTCCTCCTCTGTCCACCTCTAATTTTCTTTTTGTCCTCTCCCATCTTCCCCTCCCCTCCTCCTCCTCCTCTCCTCTCTACCCGCCCTCCTCCTCTTTTCTACCCTCTTCTCCTCTCGTGTCTTCCCTATTCTCCTCCCAACATTCATCTTATCGGGCCCCCCCCCCACCCCTCTCCAACTCCCTTTCCTCCTCTCTTCTCCACTTCTCTCCTCTTCCTCTCCTCCTCCTCCTCCCCTGTACCTGTCCATCCCTCCGCCAGACGCTCCGGTCCAGGTGCTGCCGTGGCAGGTGCTGCCGTGGCAGGTTCCGTCCCACAGGGGGCAGCGTGGTCCAGCGAGAGGAGCAGGGCTCAGACGGTGTCCCTGCAGGGAAAGCCCTTCCACCTGTTGGGAGCGAGAGAGGGAGAGATGGGGGGAAGAGGGAGTAAACCACGGAGGGCGAGGGCGAGGGTGCGATACGATGGTGCTGTTATCGCCCTGTCGGACGCTCACACCCCACGCGGGGAAATTTCGCTCAGCTCGCTTGGAGCGTCCAACCCTTTTGTCCGCGCTTGATTCGGCTGCGGACACTGGTATGCGTTGCGCAGAAGAAGAGGAGCAGCCGAAAAGGGAAGGAAGTGGACATCAGCCCCAAAGTCACTTCCTCATTTGGGCTCAAGTGGTCTTGCACATAAAGAGGTTGAGTGATTTAACCGAGGAAATGCCAGATTTGATATTTTGGCGTTTGATATTT
>NC_137207.1:24584844-24607344 GCF_960531495.2 Zeus faber
GGGTGTCAAAAAGATGGCTTCCCTCCATACTGTGTGATCTTATGTTTAGATGTTGGATGTAGTTTGAGGTATCGACACCGTCGGTAAACCACCCGGGCTGATGTAGGTTCAGGTTCCATTCCTGAAACATTCGGACAAATGAGGTTGTGCCTTGAATGTAAGATGCACACTTCCCCATGCCAATAAAGAGAGGGAGGGAGGGGGAGGGAGGGAGAGAGGAGGGAGGGAGGAAGGGAGGGAGGGAGGGAGTATCAAGGCGGCGTCACTCACCACCCGGTGATAACCGGCACAAAGGAGGCCTTGCGGCCGGCGGGTCGCGGCCAGGCGGCGCGAACCTTCGCTGGGGGAGACGGGGCAGGGAAGTCCCCCCCGCTGCCTCCCCCCTGCTGGGGGAGACGGGGCAGGGAAGTCCCCCTCGCTGCCTCCCCCCTGCTGGGGGAGACGGAGCAGGGGAGTCCCCCCCCGTTGCCTCCCCCCTGCTGGGAGAGACAGAGCAGGGAAGTCCCCCCCGCTGCCTCCCCCCTGCTGGGGGAGACGGAGCAGGGAGGGAAGTCTCCCCCCGCTGCCTCCCCCAGCGGACGACGAAAACCCTGTCAGCGGGGATTAGGAAGGGGCAGTGCACAGCGGCGGCGTAAATAAAAGCGATAAAAACTCAGACCTCTTCCTGACAACACCTGCTTCGCATGGTGGCGCTCACTTCCTGTCACCGTGGAGGGAGGGGGGGTAGTAGGGGGGTAGGGGGTGTGGGAGGTAGGGTACGGGGGGGGAATGAGGAAAAATTGTAAATTGTTCTCTCCAGTTCTAAGGTTTCTTTGAATCAATAATTCAAAGTATTTTCTCCCTCATGTTATGATGGATCCAGTGAAACTACACTTTTGTACCCTCACATGTATTCCCACCAAATATGACTTAACTCTGACTCGCTAAGCTTTGGTCCAGGACATGACTCACTAATCTTTGGTCTCCGACCTGACTCTCACTCACTACACTTTGGTCTGGTACTTGTCTTGCTAATCCTTGGTCTGGGGCTTGACTTTGACTCACTAAGTTTTGGTCTTGGTCCTGATTTTGACTCAATAAGCTTTGGTCTGGGACTTGACTTTACTCACAAATCGTTGGTCTGGGACTTGACCTTGACTCACTAATCTTTAGTCTGGTACTTGACTTGAGTCACTAATCTTTGGTTTGGGACTTGACTTTGATTCAATAAGCTTTGGTCTTGGACCTGACTTTGACTCAATAAGCTTTGGTCTAGGACTTGACTTTGAATCCCTAAGCATTACTCTGGGAGTTGACTTGAGTCACTAATCTTTGGTCTGGGACTTGACTTTGACTCGCTAAGCTTTGGTTTGGGACTTGACTTTGACTCTGACTCACATAATCGGAATCTCAGAATTGACTGACTTGCTCAGTTTTAGTCTCTTTCATCTCTTTCATGTGGCGGTAACAGAGACGACCGGCAGTTTGCCGCTGGAGAACAGAGCTGGGTTGTTTCTCCGGTTCTGGTATCAGGCGTTAGGAGTCTCAGCTCGCAAGGATTCATTATCCAGACCATAATTAGGTCACACCCGTGCCGAGTCCCAAGACAAATACACGAGAATAAATGGGATTTTCAGAGATGTCACGCAATTATCGACAGCATCAAAACGCCTCCTCCTGTGTGAAGCGTCTGCACGTGGGGAGCGGCTCCAGATGATTTACAACGATCCAAATCCAAACACACGACAAAGTGTTTTTAGCTCCACGCTCCCACTTCGACCGAGGCTGCGGCGCTTTTTATTAGAACCCGACAAGAATCTCTCTGCTCCGCATGAACAGTGTCATATTTTCCTTGGTTGCATTAATGTTCGATGCAGTATTTTCCCCTTACGATATTACATCATAATGTTTCCCCCATGGTTTAATCCTCTGTTAAAATGCTTTTTTTATTTTTGCTTTTGTGGTGAAAATGTAAATTTTCCTTCTTTTGTTTTATTATTCTCAGTCCGAGGAAAACAAGTCACGTTGGATGAGATTTTAACAGGAAATTATATTGAATCACTTATTAACTGTCTTATACACACACACACACACACACACACACACGCACACTGTATATATATATATAAACAGTATATGTCACTCTATGCCTGATAGAGAGAGAGAGAGAGAGAGAGAGAGAGAGAGGGGTGGGGGGTCGGGGGAGAGAGTGAGAGGGATGGGAAGGGAGAGCAAGAGTGTTGAGGTTGGTCTTGAAGGTGGGTCTTGCACTGAAGGATTCTGGGAATGGGATGGGGTGTGTGTGTGTGTGTGTGTGTGTGTGTGTGTGTGTGTGTGTGTGTGTGTGTGTGTGTGTGTGTTTGTGTGTTCGTTTTTGTGTGTGTTTGTGTGTGTGTGTGTGTGCCCGTGTGTGTGTGTGTGTGTGTGTGTGTGTGTGTGTGTGTGTGTGTGTGTGAGTTGGCACAGTGATGGTCTCGCTCCGCGGTGAAAGAGAAAATAGGCAACGAAAGGGAAATCAATTTCATGCTACCACACACACACACACACACACACACACACGCACACACATTCCATTAAAAACACACTAATGTGTATGTTTACCATCTCATTTGAATTTTAAATCAAACACACACACACACACACACACATACACACATTCCATTAAAAACACATTAATGTGTATGTTTACCATCTCATTTGAATTTTAAATCACACACACACACACACACACACACACACACACACACACACACACACACACACACACACACACACACACACACACACACACACACACACACACACACACACACACACTCTCTCTCTCTTTCTTTCTCTTACAGATGTGTGTGTGAGTGGTTTCATTTCGCTGTTGCCCTTTAATCACACTGTCTTCCTTTTACTCCTCCTATTCCCCACATTCAGGGTCCACCTCTCCATTTAATCTCTCTCCCTCCCTCCCTCCCTCCCTCCCCCCCTTCCTCTCTCCGTCCTGGCAACAGCAGTTCTTCTTCCCACTCCTCCGTCTGTGTCTTTTGTTTTCCCTCTTTCTGCTCTAATCTGTTCTTTCTCTCTTTCAAACTGTTTCACAGAGCATGACCTATGTGTGTCATCCCCCTCTCCTCTCCCCTCCTCCTCTCTCATCCCCCTCTCCTCCTCCTCCTCTCCTCTCCTCCTCATCCTCCTCTCCCCTCCTCCTGGCTCTCATCCCCCTCTCCTCCTCTCTCATCCCCCTCCCTTCCTCCTCTTATCCCCTCTCCTCTTCTCTCTCATCCCCCTCTCCTCTACACTCTAATCCCCTCTCCTCTTTTCTCTCACCCCCCTCTCCTCCTCTCTCATCCCCCTCTCCTCCTCCTCTCTCTCATCCCCTCTCCTCCTCCTCCTCCTCCTCCTCTCTCTCATCTCCCTCTCCTCCTCCTCTCTCTCACCCCTCTCTCCTCCTCCTCTCTCTCATCCCCCTCTCCTCCTCCTTTCTCTCATCCCCTCTCCTCCTCCTCCTCCTCTCTCTCATCCCCCTCTCCTCTCTTCTCTCATCTCCCTGCACTTCAGACTAAATTGTTAATCAATTAGCAATGACATAATGTTGTCACCGTGAGCGCTCCCACACGCAGCAAGCTGCCATGCACTGTGTGTTCTACACCTTTCTATCACAGCAACATTCACTTCTTCACCACTTTGTGCTACAGTGGTTCTTCTGTGGGATGGAACCAGACGGGTTAGACTTCACTCCGCACGTGCATCAATGAGCCTTGGGCCCCATGACCTTGTCGCTGGTTCACCGGTCGTCCTTCCTTGGAGCACTTTCGGTCGGTAGTAACCACTGCATAGCGGGAACAGCCCACAAGACCTGGCTTTCAATCCTTCACAGTAGAGTCACGCTGTAGGAGCTCAACCACACGGTGGAACCTGCTCTACATTTCCACAACACCTTGGAACCTGCGCTACATTTCGACCACAGGGTGGAACCTGCTCTAAATTTCCACAACACGGTGGAACCTGCTCTACATTTCAACTACACGCGTGATGCGTGACCTCCAACACGTTGTGGTTCATTTGATTTGAAATCAGACGCCGAGGGTGAGATCGTCTCCGCCGAGTTTTAGAGTCTCTGTTAGATCGACACACACACACACACACCACACACACACACACACACACACATAAAAAAATGATATGGAATGTTTGTAAATATAAATTTTTTGTAAATACAGCATTTAATTTTTTGAATATATCAGAATAATTTTAGGTATATTTTTGTAAATATCCAAATTTTTTCTAAATATCAGATTTACTTTCTAAATATATCTTTTATTACTGTCGCCTGATATGACTATTTTTCCTTCATTCATTCCTTGTCTCGTTGCTTGTACGACACTGGCTGCACTGTGAAGCATGTGACCAATAAAACTTTGAAACTTGATACACACACACACACACACACACATATCTTCTCAGAAATACACACATTCAAACCTAGACCTACACCCACACACCACACACACTTAGAGAGCAGGCGAGGGAGAGAGAGAGAGAGAGAGAGAGAGAATTTCACGGTCGTCGGATGGAAACGATTTGAGGAGAGAATTTCATGACAAACTCCGCCCTGTTCGACCTCCACAGCGTTTCACACACACACACACACACACACACACACACAGGCTGTCAGTCACGCCGCCCATCACCAACATCCGTCCGTCCACGTCTGTTTCTGTTAGAAACCTGATCTGTCTGTCTGTCTGTCTGGAGGGACGGCCGACGTCGCCACGACAACCAGAGCTCAACTCACAATAAGTGTTTTTATGTGTTTAATAGTTTTAAATAATTATTACTGTTATTATCAGTAATCCAGTAGACCGAACGCTGATTTGAATCTGCACATTTACATGTACACACAAACATAATGAGCAGAATATCCATATAAAAAATTCCAAATTTCAATACAAATAAGTTTGCTCCAGACCCCATGCATTTCCTTTGTGGACCCATAGGGGGCCGTTGATCCCTTTCTGCACTTCTGGTTGGTGAGGACACCGGAATCGGAAATTCTAAATATTTTGCAGATTTATTTATTTTATTTGTTTGATTTTATTTCAGTTTTACTATTATTTTTATTATTATTATTATTATTATTATTATTATTATTATTAGTAGTAGTAGTAGTAGTGGTAGTAGTAGTAGTAGTAGTAGTAGTAGTAGTAACATTTAATTAAATATTTAAATGATTAAATAATAATAATACTAACTATCCAATTATTTTAATGATCATTATTAAAAGCAGAGCAATATATCCCTAATTATTATTACTGTTTTTATTATTATGACTCAGTGCTCAAATTGTGTGGAATGCCCCTTTTATTAAAAGCTGTTAGCATGAGAAACTACGTAGCTCTGCAGTCAGCGCTCAGGGTCGCCGTAGTGACCGGAGCGTGCTTGTCGAGGGACATCCTATAATACCAGTGCACTTTTCTGCACCGCTGGCAACGATGATTGAGCTCAATTAGACCAATTAGAGGAGACATCCCTGTGTGTGTGTGTGTGTGTGTGTGTGTGTGTGTGTGTGTGTGTGTGTGTGTGTGTGTGTGTGTGTGTGTGTGTGTGTGTGTGTGTGTGTGTGTGGGTGTGCTTGTGTGTGTGTGTGTCTGTGTGTCTGTGTGTGTGTGTGTTCGTTTTTGTGTGTGTTTGTGTTTGTGTGTGTGTGTGTGCGTGTGTGTGTGTGTTTTTGTGTGTGTGTTTTTGCCAGGTTCTGGTTGTGTGTCTACATGTAAAGAATTGTTAATGTACTCAGTGTGTGTACATTTGAATGTGGCCCTATAGGTGTGTGTGTGCGCGCGCGTGTGTGTGTGTGTGTGTGTGTGTGTGTGTGTGTGTGTGTGTGTGTGTGTGTGTGTGTCATGTCCAGCACTCATCTGTAATCATGGATTCCACAGCGCTGCAGGTGTCTCCCTCTCTCCTCATCTCTCTCTCTCTCTCTCCCCCTGTCTCCTCCTCTTTCTCTCCCTCCCGCTCCACCTCTCTCTCTCCTAGTTTCTCTCTCTCCCACCATCTCTCCTCCTCTCTCTCGCCCTCCCTCTCCACCTCTCTCTCTCCCTCCCTCTTGCTCCTCTCTCTCTCCCTCCCTCTCCCCTTCTCTCTCTCTCTCTCTCTCTACCCCTGTCCCCTCCTCTCTCTCTCCCTCCCTCTCCACCTCTCTCTCCCTCCCTCCCCTCTCTCTTTCTCTTTCCTTCCCTCTTCTCCTCTCTCTCTCCCTCTCCCTCCCTCTTCTCCTCTCTCTCCTCCTCCATCTCCGTCCCTCCCTCTCTTTCCCTCTTTCTTTCAAGCCGTCTCAGGTTCCAGTGGAATCATCTCAGCGATGGCAGGAATTCCACTGCATCAAAGACCAGCGAGCGTCCATTTTTATATCTGCAATTAAAAATGAGAGAAAGAGAGAGGGGGGGATGGGGGTTAAAGAGAATAATTGCTGAGTTGCCGGAATGAGGGATGGATGAAATAAGCACCATCCCCCTCCATCTTCCACCATCTTCATATTCTCTCCATCACAGGTCTTTCCCCCAAATGTCCCAGGAACTCAAGTCTTCTTCATCTTCTTCTTCTTCTTCTTCTTCTTACCTTCATTCTCTACAGCAGTCTAGTGCAGAGCGAATTAGACCAGATGTGACCTGACCAGACCAGACCGACCAAACAAGTCCTGCCTAGACCAGACCAGACCCGTCTAGACCAGACCAGACCAGACCAGACTCGTCTTTATTAGTGTGGATTCTGTGGATTTTGAATATCATCTCCATCACTATTGTAATTTTACCTCGACTATACTAAGATCTTTTTTAGATGACTCTTAATTTACTTCTTCCTTTCTGATCTTTGTCCTCCTACTTTTACCTGCTCCCATGTGAAGCTCATTACGCCACATTTCAATGTTAGAAATTTGATCCATTCATGATTTATTGATTATGATCAGAGGAGAGACAGAGATATCAAACTGACTTTTCAAACCGAAGACGTCCGTGTTGTGGTTTGGTCTGTAGCCACCGGGCAGGAACTTTCCCAGAACCAATAAATCCCACTTCCCTCGGGAGAGCAGATCAGGGTATCACACGGTGTAACAACAACAGATGGAGCAAATCAATTGGATTTCACAGCGCTGCAGCACCGCGGGCCGGCGAGGAACCAGTTTCCCCTCGGATCTTCCACACAACTCACGTCAGACTACAGCAGGTCCAATCCACTCTAATCTGCTCTCATACACATTTGTGGAATCTTGACCTTCTCAACTTCTCTGAGAACACAAAACCGGTTGGCAAATAACTACTTTGTTGACTCTAAATGTTCAAAATGAACAACAAACTCCAATAAATGTCACAGGCTTAATAATGAAAAGGGCAAAATTCATTCTCCTCCGATAATGATGAGGTGTTTTATAATATTTATCAAATACTGTACAACAGATCCAGTTCAGAGTGTGTGTGTGTGTGTGGGGGGGGGTTGTTTCGGAAAGATCTCTGACCCGTCAGGACGGGAGTCCCAAATAGTGGGAGGGGCTAAGATACGGGCCGGCTTTTGGCAACACAGGTTAGAAACGAGGGAATATCAACAAACTTCTTGACTGTAGGGGGCCGACACTTGTTGGGATGTGGGCGTCGGAAAGACAATGCTCAGGACTTTTTGATGCTATTTTTGTTGATTTTATAAAAAGTCAGACCAGTTAAGTGCCCAAATCAATGGCTCTATCACTCCCAATCTGGACTCTTTGCCATGGACACCCATTACAAATAAATGTCATATCAACCATTCAAATGAGCAGGTACTACAAAGTCTATCCAAACAGCTAAAGAGCCACCGAGGCTCAAACTCGGCTTCACACTTGAACCTCAGCTCAGTGCAACATTCCTCCCATACTTCCTTTGGCTGCCAATCAGATGAAGGATTTCCAAATTCTCCTCATGACCTTTAAGGCGTTCCATGGTCTGGCTTCACCGTGTATCTCCCTGACACTATTCAGGAAGATGGTGTCGGAATATATTTTGTCGGTTGTTTGTTGAGGTGGGACAGGCGTCTGCTGCCCTGGTTATTGTTCTTCATCTTCTCTTTCTTTTTCTTATAAAAGGTCACCAAGGACTCTTGGAAAGAGGAAAGACCCAAATTGTTCTCACATGGCGCAGGGAAGACCACCCCACGTTTGTAGCTGCAGCGCCTTTTAAAAGGCGCTGTGCTTGTCATCAGAGGTCCTCAGATCTGCGACTATTTTTACAGGCCCAGAACACCGTCCAACCAAAATCCCTGGGAAAGACCTTGGAGGTTTTTGGGAGTTATTAAGAAAAGGGCGTAGACGGCGTTTGGTCCTTAGCAGCCGCCGCAGCTCCCAACTGTCCAGACAGCTCCAGACAAACAGCCGGGACATCCAAACAGATCAACCGCACAGTTTCAGCACAAGGTTTTGTAGGATTTCCCCTAAAGACTTCACCTAAACACGTATTTCAATCTAGATCCAGTTAATTACTTCAGAGCTGTTGGCCGAGGGAGTGGAACTCAATTGATCCCATGATCCTTTGCGCTGGGTGTGAGCAAGCTCAGAGCAGCCATAAAAAAAACCTCTCTTTTTGGACTTTTTCTTACTCCGTCTTGAACCTTTTCCACTGGTTCCCGCTCTCGTCCCAAACAACCCTCCAGCTTGATCCTCTCTCAAGAAAAGTCACCGCTTTAATAAGCACAATGAAATCAAAAACCCTGGTTACGACCGAACGCCATTTTGGAAGGTGTCAGCTCCTCCCCAAAGGGAGTAAATCTCCCTGAAGGACGCCCGAAACCTCTCACACATCTGAAGTGTGTTGGAGCTGAAGCTCTTCACCATCTGGACGGCCCTGAACGAGGCCGAGGCGTCGCCCAAACCCCGTCTCACGAGATCGCCCTCAAAATGTGAAGCTCGGACAAAACTAAAGCTGCGCACCGCTCTTTCGTATTTTTACGTTGATATAATGTCCGTCAGCTCAGGAACCGCTGACATCACAGACGAACATCAACTCCCTGAACTGGAGAATAAAGAGAGGGACAAGGGAGTCTACTCTAACCTCCTTCGACTCTACACCTACCTACATTCCACTCCCTTTATTATAGTTATACTTATATCTACTCTGACTCTACCTCTAGTCTTCATGCCTGTACGCTACCTCCCTTTACCCAACCTCAACTTCACCTCCCTTTATTCCAGCTCTACTCTACCTCTACTCCACCTCTGTCTGTCTCTACTACATCCCTGCTCTAGCTGTACTTCCAAGTATTCCACCTCCCTTCGCCTACCTCTACTCTACCTCTACTCTACCTTCCTCTACTCTACCTACCTTCATCTACTTTACTCTGCTTCTACTCTGTAGGGAACTGATGTAGGAACCCACCATTTTTATCAACATCTTGACAAAAATATATTACACGATTCGTTTACCAGTTGTTTTTTTTGTGGCCGTCAGTATGTGACGTTGTTCAATGGGAGGTAACGTAGGTCACCTGCTGACTTGTCTGGAGCTGGATCCCCATAAACAAATTCCTACTGACTTTACTGTTCGCTGCTGCTACCATGTGGAACAGGCCCTGCAGCACCCACCTGCTGCAGACCTGGAAGAACGGCCACCTCACATGACTCATCTAAAGCAAATGAAAAGGATTTGAATGTCAAAATATTACTTTTTATTAACTGGTATTCTTGGACTCTTTCGCTTTACTTTTATTCTTGTATTTACGCTTCATTGAGCAATATCCACCCTGCTCTGCTGTTCTGTAAGAATATTATTAATTCATTATTTTTAGTACTATTTATTTAATTTAATTTATTTTCTGTCACTAAGTTTTTATTATTTCTGTTTTTTATGGACCTTTTTTCCATTTTATACACCTTTTCCAACACAGCAATTTCCTTCAATTAAAGTTAGAATAAAAATCATAAAGTTTTATATTATCTTATCGTATCTTATTGTAATATCCCCCAAAATCATTACACGCACACAGACAATTTCTGGTTACCGATTGTGAGTGTGTGTGTAGGGGATAGTACAGTGAAGTACACAGTGACATGATACTGCAAGGTCGTCTGAAAGACTCAAAGTAAAAAAAAAAAATATATAGCAAAATAATTCCAAAATCTGGATCAGTGGAAGGAGCTGAAAGATCGGTTACATCGGTTACAGATATCAAAACAATCATGGGAGCTGTCGTGAACCCAACAGATGCTTGCTTTTGTCTCAACTTAATTCCACGCAAGCCACAGGTAAAGACATAATGCCAGAGCAGGTGGCCGAGAGAAATTAGAAGAATAAGAAATAACTTATTTTTCATAATCACAGAACTGAATGCCATGAAATAATTTGCCTCTTGGTGTGTTTTCTCCGTGATGGCAGCGTCAGGTTGAAACAAATGCCCGTGTGGTTTAACAAGCAGTACAGGTGCTCGAGTCCCTCGTTCACGTTTATTGAATCAAATCTAACTGGACCCATATGAACGTAGCAGTTGCTAAAACCCCAGATGGTCCCAGCAGCAACAAGCGGCTTCTCTGAGCGCCTGGGAAGGACTTTGATTGGCCGGTGCCCTGCTGCGACACTGCAGAGGTGGCTTTTTATTGGAGGACTTTTTGGGAAACAGGAAGTTCCTGTGGACACTATAAAGACCGTTCATAGGAAGGGGTAATCCCCAGATAATTACAGGTGGGGTGTTGGCTTCACAGACTGAGACTGATGGGAGGCCCCACTATCCAAGGTCAACCCCAAGCCCAGACCCCCTTTCTCAGCCCCAGCCGCCTGGCCCCCCAGACCCAGACCCCCTTCCCCTGCCTCAAACCTCCTTCCCCAGACCCAGACTTCGAGCCCCTCTCTTCGGAGCATGGATGGTAAAACGGTAATAGACTGAGGCTAATGCACGCAAAGGCAAGCAGTTTATTATCTTCCCACGATGCTAAGGACTGAAGCACATCAGGTGGAGAGAAGCCACAAGCAGCAGGCTTAATGTAGATGGAATAAAACCCCACTTAGAAGATGAAAAATATATATAGAATATGGACATACTTGAAGAACTGCTTCTTGAACCAATGAGCATTGCAAGATATAAAGTCAAGTTTGAACACTTTCATCAAATTAGCTCATAGACTCTCCTTTGTTTATTAGATATATTGGGTATAAGTTGGCTTTTAAAAAGCTCTTTTGTTTTGCCCAGCTATATCGCCAATTTTTTCCCCTCAGCTCTCTTAGAACCCAGAGCCACTGACCAGGTCATGGTCACTGTGAAACTGAGATTGAGACCGTAACCCGCCTTTGCGTGATCAAAGCGGGGCTTCCGCGCCGTACACTCAGAAGACGAAACACCCTCAGATTTCACTCCAGCCTCCTGCTTACTGCTCCTTAGTGTGGAAATACAGTAATGTTCACATTGGTGCGACCGCCCAGTGAAACCATAGACCAGATCATTGGAATAACTCAACGCCAGTGCCACCAGTCAGGTCAACTGCCGTCCGTGTAACCAGAGAACTGTATCGGTAATGGTAGCAGTGGTTCTGAAACAAGTAGGAGCTTGCGAGGTCGGTTTACGTCTCCGACACATTAGAAGGTGTGGAGACACCAGCGCTCATGCAGAGCCATTTGGTCAGTAAGCAGAAGTGGGGGATTAACCGGATTTAAGGCAGGTGGCAAGTTAAAACGCAGCTGTTGGGTTTATGAGTGTGGTGGTACCGACTGCAGCTACGGTCCTTGCAAAACACCGCAAACCGTCGGCTGGTGACATTTATTCCAACATTGGTGAAGCTCTACGACACAATAGACGTCTTTGCTTCCCAACTGCCTGGTTTCACAAAGTAATGATACAGGCTGGAGTACCTGTTTTGAATCTCGACTGCTATTTAAGAAATATTGTGTCTGGAATGTCTGGAATCCATGAACAGCGACTTCAAATGTTTTTGTGGCTAGAAGCATTGAACACGTTGCCCGTGAAACCGTTAGTGTTAGGGTTAGAAGTGTGGACATTGAAGATCTATTCACCTCTGTCCATCCACTGACTCAGTTAGCACTGCTGCCCCCTGGACGCCGAGTTTGACACACCCCTGCTGATGCCCTTGAGCGAGTGTTGGCTCCGGAGCCGAACTTGGTCCCCGGGTGCGGTGCTTCAGTCAACCTCGAAGGACTCATTTACCCACAGGGTTCAATAAAGCGATACTGCTTCTATCCATCTTTGCTCACACAGAAAACGTAATTGACTCTCTCCTAAAGGGATCACAGCCTCCTTCCTTTAAGCCTGATGGATGTACTGTAAGTAAAGTAGGTCAGAGTAACTTTAGTTTTGGGATGGTGTGGTTTGACGAGCCACAGCTGTCCTGGGACTAGATAAGTGGGGCCCAGGATCAGAGTGGCTGCATATCTGTTGCTCGTTGGCTGGTCTTAGGAGCAACAGGTAAAACCCGCATCCCCACACATAGGAGAGGAGCCCTGTCATGACATGCTGTCCACTGATCCTGGGCTCCAATTTACTAGACCCAGGACAGGTGTGGCTCCTCAAACCACACCATCTCCACACCACAGTATCACAGCTTTGTGTAATACTGCGTGTCTCCGATCCTAGGGCATCTCACTGGTTCTAAGGTCACAGACAATAAATACAGCTCACAGCACATTGTAGATGTGCACATTTGAAATCATTTTGGCATATAGGTAAGGAAAGAAACGCTTCTGTTCATCCATCCATCCACCCATTCTTCCTTTGAAATACACCGCCTACTTAACACGACAAACACAGAAAGAAATCGGCTGCATAACTCCCGTGAAATGTCCTGAGCGTGATCCTTAAACCAGAGGTGGTTACATTTGAAAAAAATGTGTTTTGTTCCTAATCTGACGAGGCCGACTTTGCCGTTGTGTACTTTGGCATGCTGGGATGGAAAGCGGAGTGATGGCGGGACCCTGGCAGGCGGTGCGCAGGGCGGTTCTACCTGCGCCACCGAGCCTGCGGCTAAACGGACAAATGAAATTAAGAGTGAAACAGTGATACGGAACTTAGCGGAGATGTGATACGCTGTCTGCCGCGGACAGAATGTTCCGTCTGTGGAGCGCTGGGAACGAGTATTCCCGAAAAAACACTGGAGGCAGGTGAAACTGAGCCTAATTCCTTGGAATGCTGCTTCCGTCTGGACATGTTGATGAAGAGGAAGCTTATTGTGATAGCGGCGCTCTGCCCCCAGCCGCAGTAATGAAAAGCAAACTGGGAATAGTCCCAGTGGGACCAGTGCCCCCCTGCCCCACCCGCACCACGAGCACCACTAGCAGCCAGGCTAATCAGGACAAACCTGGACACTGCCTCCTTCTACTCTACCTCTACCCTACCTCTACCTCCCTCTACTCTACCACTACTCGACCTCTCCTCTCCTCCACCCTCTACTCCACCTCCGCCAACTCTAACTTCCTTAACTTTACCTCTACTCCACCTCCCTCAACTCTAACTTCCTTAACTCTACCTCTACTCCACCTCCCTCAACTATAACTTTTTTAACCCTACCTCTACTCCACCTCCCTCAACTCTAACTTCCATCACTCTACCTCTACTCCACCTCCCCCAACTCTAACTTCCATCACTCTACCTCTACTCCACCTCCCCCAACTCTAACTTCCATCACTCTACCTCTACTCCACCTCCCCCAACTCTAACTTCCTTAACTCTACTTCTTCTCTGTAGGGAACTGAGAAATCGTCCTTTCTTCATTGACTTCACCCTTGATAAAGATGGAGCCTTTAACTTGTATTATCGTTAGATTTTAACTCTGGTGACCACCATCTAAATGAAAGATCACTCTCACTGTCAAGGTTTTTTAGCTTCTTCACCTCCTCAGCGTCTTACTCCATCCACCACGGTGACAGGCCACCAAAAGAAACGTGCAGAAAAATAATAAAAATTGTGAAACATCTCACGCTCTAATTCACGTATGGAGGGCAAATTAAAAGCTGATATTAATATTAATATTAGTACCACAAAAACATAATCACACATCGCAGTAAATAAACAGAGGGAGGTAGAAAGCAGGGGGGTTCAGTCTGCCTGGGAGTTCTGGAAAAACAGTATAGCTGAAGTGTTTCCTGGTGTGTTTTCAGTGGATTTTGGTGTGTATGGACGTGTGTTTTCAGTTTCAGTGTATGTGTGTGTGTGTGTGTGTGTGTGTGTGTGTGTGTGTGTGTGTGTGTGTGTGTGTGTGTGTGTGTGTGTGTGTGTGTGTGTGTGTGTGTGAGAGAGAGAGAGAGCGACAGGTTCTCCCCACTCTCCCCCCCTCTCGTGCACACACACTATAAGCAGCGTGTGAATTAATTCCCGAACGTGTCTGAGATGTGTTGGCACGTACGGTGGCCCCCGCCACGTGCACGCGTCCTGGTCGGTGCACGTGGTGTCTCCAGGTGTGGTCCACATGGGAAGGTGTGTCTGGCTCCGCGTGCAAGACGCCCAGCACTGGGGCCCGGGTGGAGCGGTGTCTCGGAGGGGGGGGATTCCACCTGGACTGCAGCTGGGACCGCACCGCCAGCACCACCAGGGCCACCACCACGACCACCACCTAATACCACTACCCAACGCCACCTCTCTTTATGCTCACATGCTCTAGGAACAAATCCTAGAGTCAAACGGCGGGTGCGCAGGAATGCAGGCCTTCTAGATGTTTTCACTGCTGTAGGACGGTGTTTTTGGGTGGAGGTCCGTGCCATGGAGCTCCAGCGCCGTAGGAAACAGAGGATGGAGGAAGAGGAGGGGCAGCGAGCACGGTGGTACATCCAGCAACGATAAATAAACAGAGGGATTGGGAGGAGAAACGGAGAAGCCGGCGGTGTGTAGAGAACAGCGATGAATGGTTGGGCTTGTTTTTGAGACCCGGTTCTTCACAAGTCACTAAAAAGAGTCGTTGGGTTTGTCCGGGAGCGAGAGACGACGTCCTGAACGACGAGCGAGAGCCAGAGGAGTCGGTTCGGCTCTGAGTTGTGAATGGAATTCTTCCAGGAATCATATAGTTCTGTCACAATGAATTTATTTGGTGGAACGACTCTTCTGCCGGAGTGACTGGAGACTTGGTCAATGACATGATTTGTTCAGATCTTTCATGTTGCATCACGAGAACATAAGAGCAGGCGCGACGGAGAGGGATGGAGGGATGGAGATGGAGATGCAGGGGTAGAGCGAGTCAGGAAAGCGATGGAGGGATGGAGATGGAGATGCAGGGGTAGAGCGAGTCAGGAGAGGGATGGAGGGATGGAGATGGAGATGCAGGGGTAGAGCGAGTCAGGAGAAGGATAGACATCAACGAATGAAGCGAATGAGTGAGTGCAGCAGTGATGATATCTGTTGAGCTGAGCCACGGCCAGATGCGTGATTGAACTGAATGCACAGTTTTCATAAGCCACTGGTTGTAAACAAAATCTGATGATCTCAAACTGGGAGCAGGATCTCATCCTGGAGCTGGAAGCAACTACAACCACTACATTTTTATGAAACTTGACATATTATATTTCAGTCATGTGTTTACATGAATGGCCAGTAGAACGGCAGGATGAGGAGAAGCAGAACTCCTCCTGGTGCCGTACAAAGTTTAAAAATAAATAAATATAAAATCCCACTCTCTGGCTTCCCGGCCTGGTATTGCACTTGTTTCCAAAGCCACCGTGATAACCACCTCACTGTCAGTCATCCATAGTTAGTGCTGCATTAGTCACATGTGGCTTCAGCCCATCCGTCCAACATGGGAGCACAGCAGCCTCCTCGCACCGTCTTAACCCCACCCACGGTTCTCCTTCCTTTGCTTTTGTATAGCACACAGAGATCACAGTTCATCCATAATGCATATCTGTTGCTTCAGCCAACGAGAGGGGATCTGCGCAGGGCCCCTGGGGGTCGTAGTATGTCAGTACAGACAGAGGCCAAAAGCGGATCCAAAACCAGCAAATGTGAATTGCAACACAACAATCTGCGGCCTTCAAAAAACCACAACAGATTCCTCGTCAACTAAAACAGGGGAAACAGCCTCAGAGCATCTTGAGTAACCGCCCATGGAATGAAGAAGGTGAAGCCCTCCATGGGATGAAGAAGGTGAAGGCCTCCATGGGTTGGAGGAGGTGAAGCTCTCCATGGATGGAAGAAGGTTAAGCCCTCCATGGATGGAAGAAGGTGAAACCCTCCATGGATGGAAGAAGTTTAAGCCCTTCATGGGTTGGAGGAGGTGAAGACCTCCATGGGCATCAAGGAATGTGCTCAGGCTGCGTAAAGCCTCCGCCAGCCGTCAATCAATCGGTCCCGGGCTCCATCACCTCTCCTGAGGTGGAGGTGGAGGGAGCAAACCGTTCAGGTACAGAACTTTACGTGCACGCTCTTGTAATTTTCCATCTTTGTGGCGGCGGCGGCGGCGTGGAGATCCAGATGGCCTCTAATGGAAAACATGTGTTGGCAGTTGAAGTAGGATGAGAAAAATGGGAGTCGCTCCGTGTGCGTTAGAGAGAAATTTTGAAATGTTAAAATAGGAACGAATGAAGACGACTGATGACACTGATTATGTTGTAGAAGAAGAAGAAGAAGAAGAAGAAGAAGAAGAAGAAGAAGAAGAAGAAGAAGAAGAAGGAAGCGGAGGAGGAGGAGGAGGAGGAGGAGAAGGAAGAGGAAGATGAAGAAGAAAAAGGAAGAGGCAGAAGATGCTGGAACAGAGATGTTGCCTGGCACAGGACTAGGTGTAATAAAAGAACAAGCAGCCATTAAAGAAGTAGAACTAGGATTCAGGAAAGGGCTTTATTTGCAGCGTTCCACGTTCCACACCCAGTTTATTATGGAATAGCTGCCTTTTTAAAAAGCACAAAGCAGTGCCCAGAATGTCACACTCTTGTCATAAATATAAATATAAATACAAATATAAATATAAATATAAATATAAATATAAATATAAATATAAATATAAATATAAATATAAATATTAATATTAATATTAATATTAATATTAATATTAATATTAATATTAATATTAATAAAAATGTGACCCACTGCAGCAAAACCCACATTGTCGCGCATTTTTTTAAATGGCCAGGAGGAGCCAAATTAGTTTAAAAAAAACTTTCGAGAAGGAAGGTGATTTTTCGGTGATGGTGAAGGTGATGTCTGTGTGTCCCTTTGTGTTTTGTTTTTTTTTGTCTCTCAATGGATTTTCAAAACCGAGTTTGATTTATAAATAGAAGAAAAATGTTAAACCGTGGACTTAAATATTCCAGTTGGATGACATGGGGAAACACAGTTAACTTACCGAGACGCTGAACAGTGCGAACGCCGATCGATGGTTTCATTTAAAGCGACTGTCCAGGTGAAGATCATTCCTCCATATTCCATGTGATGTGAAGTCACAATGTTAAACCGTTTTGATAGAGTTCAACCTTTAAATCGTACTACTTTTACACACACACACACAGACATCATTGTGGAGGGGGCGTGAACCAACGCATACCATCGAAGAAGTCACACTGACGTCACTTCCATAAAGAAGACGAGGATCCTTCGGTTTCACTTGTGTGTGAAATCTTTCGTCTCCGTATTGTTATGGGTTATGCAAAGCAGATTGAGAAAGATCTAAATTATATCCCGGAACTTAATCTGACCAGTGCGATAGATCCAAGTCAGTGTAAGCAGTGCGTATTGGACTTAATGTTCCGCGATGATAGTCAGTTCTCCGACAGCGACGCTGAATCAGATATTATCCGGGACTTTGAGAACATTTCAAACAGCGGAATTCAACCTGAATGTGACAATGAAACAGAATATTTTCAGGAACCAAGATTCAAGATTCAAGATTTTTATTCGTCACTTACATATACATACTTTCATACACATATGCAGTGAAATGTAATGCAACGCACCCGGTGATAACACACAATATGTCCTAGGAAAAATTTCTAATAGCCCAACTAACTGAAAAAGTAGTAAAGCACAAGATTCTCAAGTTTACCTGCAAATGCAGCCAGGGGCAAAAAGAAAATGAAGTGAGGCCCAAATAGGCTCTCAATGTGTAACTAGGGTAGGGTGGGGTTAGCCCACATAATAACTCCAAGAACTTTGAAGAAATATGGCATACGCACATTTATATATTAAATGACGCACAAAGGCTGATATACAGAGACTCATATTATTGAAAGACTCTACATTTTGTTGTGTTGTCCACACTTTTAAACTCCTAAATAATTCCACTTTAAAAAAACGTGTATATTCTTACTGTTAAATAAAAGCCAATTTAAAACCAAAAGATGTTGTGTGTCGATGACGCGGTTCAACATTCCCTCAAATCACAAGAACAATGCAGAGATTGTCCCATTCAGAAGGGTGTCAAGTAGCCATGTGACAAGTAGCCAGGCTGTGTTGGTCCTCCAACCTTTTGCATTCTGGGAGCTGGGTGAATGAAGCCAAGTGTGGGGGAAAACTTTGAAGGTGATTATCTCAGAATCACTGTTTGCCACACCCCTGTCATTTACAAGTCATAGCTTTAAAAATATTTGCTCAATTTGCACAAGTAACGATGCGGAATGATGCGGAAAAAAAGTCAAAAGCCAACAAATGTCCCTAAAGTCTGCGGTGGGTCATATATAAATATAAATATACGACCTCTGAACCTTGTGTTGTTTAAAAATGGAGGGAGAGCTAGAAGTAAAGTGTCATGCTGTTCAGACCTCCACCTTGACACTTCTACTTCAGTGAAAGTATATACTGTACTGTACATGCACATCAGTACTTCTATTAATTATGGGCTGTCCACCAGTTAAAGTGGAAGCAGGTTGAATCGAATCTTACAATGCAATTTTTCAAACTTCTTTCTTTTTTTTGCAGTAAAACTGTGGGAATTGACAATACTTACAAGGAATTTAAAGGAAAATATATATTGTTGTTTATTGCAATGAAGAAAGAGTATGTTGTCACTTGCTGTGATAATACACAACTGGAAATGTTTTACTACTCAGCTTTCCAACTTCCTGAACATAAAGAACCACAGGCTTTTAATGTCTATAAATAATAAATATGTCTGTATGTCTATAAAATAAACTTCCAACTGAACACAAGCACCAAATCAGTACTGTATGATGATGGGATGTAGTCTTCTCAGGGATTGGTTCCTGGAGTGACTGGTTGTTATTGCAGCTCCACACCAAACAGCTCAAATCCATTCAGACATCACAGTGTTTTTTCTATCTTTTAGGACTTGGGAATCTGTCACATTCCTGGAGGGGGGTGACCAATCGTGTCTCACCTGGGTGTTATTACGCACGCCCCCGGAACCCCTGGACCCCCAGACCACCCCCCCCACCCCAACCCACCCCAACCCACCCCACCCCACCTGACCCCCCACCTCTGGCTTGAAAAAATAAACATAACTTCTCCGTGGCACCCTGGCGGTGCCGGCCCTCGGCGGGACGCCCTGGGACCTGACCCCCAGATGGTCCCCGTCCTGCGATGGGGGGGTCCGGCCGGGAGATCTTGGGGTGCTGCGCGCGCAGGGGGGGGGGGGGGCTACAGGGAAGCTAAGTGCTTCTTCATGACGCCGGCTGTGGTTTTGATTAGCGCTAAGGCGGCTTCATCTCTGGGCGAAGTGGCCGGCTTGCGTCTCGCGGGCTACGAAAACATCTGAGCCCAAGCGGCGATCATCACTGTTGTCTTTCCAGAGCCGTGGCAGGAAGAGCAATATTGTACAGATACACAAGGGCTCAGGGGAGAGCATATTGGTTCAAGGAGGAAGGCCATCACAGGAGCCCCTTTGAGGCTGCAACAATGAGACGTGAAGGACAGAAGGTCTAAAAGCACCTCTACGCCCACTGCAGCACTTCACCTTTCGATGTCCTGCAGCACAACGCCTCCTTACAGGACCAAGAGGCGTAAAAACTGTTTTAGCACAAATATTTTACATTCGCCCCAAACATATTGGCAATGACGCTTAGACAGAAAGCCAGCCAGACAGACAGACAGACAGACAGACACCACACACCAACCTGCTCACTCATCAGTTACTGTAGGGCTTCAATGTCTTGCTCTAGGACACACCAACAAGAAACAAGGTGGAGCTAGGGATCAAACCAGCAACCCTCTGAATACCAGCTGACCAGCTCTGCCTCCTGGGAAACCCAGTCCCCCCGGGTCCCACCCATCACCCATCACCCATCACCCCCCACACCAAGCCCCCAGTCTGGATCTCTGGAGGGAAACTGCACAATCCCACCACAGTCCTGGGTCGGCTTCATTCTACAGCAGAATATCTGCCTTTGACACGTAACATCCCTCCCCCCTTCCCTCCTCCTCCCCCAGAACCACCTGTGGGACATTCCCCGTGCCTCCCCATGACCCGACCCGGAGCGTGTGGAATACCTGGGACAGGTGCATGTTCAGATGGGGCTCCACCACAGTGGCGTGCTATTGTTCCATGCTGACAGTTTCATCTCTCAGATGGAATATTGTTGCTGTTCTGTTGCTCGGCCAAGCTCCTGCACCTGCATTTCTGTCGTGTCTCTCGCTCCTTCTTTGCACCCAAGTTTGATGTCTCTCGCTCAGCCGGCCACAAACTTCAAAGCCGACATTTTTGGCTCGGATATCTGTCGTTCGGATAAGTGGCTTTTGGAATTGGGAATTTTTTCCGACCCGGGAGATAAGCTTCAGAGTCCAGGCCAGAAGAAACATGTCACAACCTTCCCCTCAGAAAAGATCTGAAAAATAATTGTTCCGTGTATTTCTTCGAATTGCAAGCCCCGAATGAGTTTTTAAAGAAATCCCGCAAATGAAATGTAAGTCAAGTTTCACTAACAGGGAAGGGGGAATGGGAAAATGGGAAAATGGAGCCAAGCAGGTTTGATGGAAACGCCACTCTGGGTTGTGGTCGGTCTCCGGTGCCCAGTGCAGGACTCTCACATTAACAAGAGGAAAGGCTTTACTAGTCTGCTTACGAGCGCTGGCCACTCGCCAGGTATTGATCGTTTGACCAGTTGCATGAGGCTTCACAATGAGGTTCTGTTCCCTGAACCACTCCTACCTCTTCAAACTGAGCTGTTTACCAGCAAACACTGCTCCATACCCACCATCCCACGCCAGTCGTGGCCGTCTCTCTCATGATGTCACCCAGGGTGGAAATCAAACCGAAGCATTCTGGCGATGCCCTTCTGCAGCCGCCGGTGGATGAGGGTGCCGGGAAATGCCAGGCCTCTGTGGCAAGGTTTG
Source organism: Zeus faber (assembly GCF_960531495.2). Classification (NCBI taxonomy): domain Eukaryota; kingdom Metazoa; phylum Chordata; class Actinopteri; order Zeiformes; family Zeidae; genus Zeus; species Zeus faber. Next base: position 24,606,034 of record NC_137207.1, read on the forward strand.
GTTTCACCACCTGCACATGCACGCCGGTGTCGTTGCTGTGGATGTGAGAGGGTTGGGAGCCGTGATGCTCCCAGCAGCGGGATGAGGGGAAGTGTGGTTTCCTGTGGATTTACTGTGGTGTATGAAGCTCTGGGTCCTCCGCGGGCCAGCTAATGCCATCGGACACACAACAGTGACATGCGCTAGAAGGAATTTGCTCTCATTATAGGTGACTGATGGCAGGCCCAGCCTCTGCCAGCAGTCCTACAAGGATTATATAGAAGTATATTAGGGTTTTCATTGCTTACAGTATGTTATTACTGTGGAGTAAGGTCTGTTAAGACACAAGCGATCCCCTACAGTCACAGCAGCTACAAGCCAAAGAAGGAGGTTTTTCCTTTTATAGTTGGCCAATGGTAATGACAACAGTACCCCCCCCCCACCCTTTTAAGTGATTTTAATTCGATTTCCAGCCACTACGGTAGTAGCTTCATCATCCTCTGCGGAGACCCTGAACATCGCAGTCCTCAGAGCAGCTGGTTGTAGATCTTCCAGGTTTATTGGCCCCTGGAGGCCGCCGCAGAGTGGCATCTGTCAACGGAGCGCCGCCCCCGCTCCACGCCAAGGTGAGTTTATTTGGTTTGATACGTGGTGCGCTGCCCATATTTTCACAGGTGCCTGTGTTGGTGAAGCTGAAGCTGCCTCCAGCTTTCTCTGGCAGGCACAGGACCCTGGCTGTCCAGAACTTCCTCCGTGGAAGGGGGGAGGGGGGGTTTACTGGCCCCTCAGGAAGAATTAGGCCTTCAAAACGTCCTTCTATCCTGTCATCCAGTTCAGCTCGCACTGTCTGTTGATCATACGCTGTTTTTTTTCCAACTTTTTTATTGTGTTTATACATCTGAGAATTAACGTGTTGGGTGTTGAATATGGGCTTTAACTGCGGAGACACGGCGATGCTGCGACTTTCAATTAGTCATAATTACTATTTTTTTCCATGTTTTCATGCATGTGATTTTTAGCAACAGACCTTCAGGAAAAGGTTATGGAAAACAATCGGCAGGGGTTGTGCCCTGCTCTACCAGGTGATGCTGTATGCTTTACATCAATATTATGACAGCTTCTACCCCTCGGCCAGCGTACTGTACAACCAGTAACAATATGTTATTTATTGTTATTATTATAATTTTTATAATTATTATTATTATTATTATTATTATTATTATTATTATTATTATTATTATTATTATCTGCAGTGCTGGTGTGTTGTTTTATAGTATCAAGTCCTGTCTCTAGATGATTGTCTGACCTTGTATTGTTGTATGCATGTTTTAG
>NC_137207.1:24612344-24622344 GCF_960531495.2 Zeus faber
GACAGAGGGATGGGGAGATGAGATGGAGAGATGGAGGGATGGGGAGATGGAGGGATGGAGGGATGGGGAGATGAGATGGAGAGATGGAGGGATGGGGAGATGGAGGGATGGAGGGATGAGAGATGGAGAGATGAGATGGAGAGAAGGAGGGATGGGGAGATGGAGGGATGGAGGGATGAGAGATGGAGAATGGAGGGAAGGTGGGAGCGATTAGGAGTCCATAAAGTGAAGAATGGGAGGAGAACAGAGGAGAGAGAAGTGAAGGGAGAGATTTAGGAAAAGAGCGTCTTAGCTTTGAACCGCAGCACTAATTAGGGCCTTGCTAAGTTAGACCCCCACCTGTGAGTTAAACCCACCTCCCCCTCCTCCATCTCCTCCTCCTCCTCCACTTCACCTCCTTCTCCCCCCTCTCCATCTCCTCCACCTCTTCCTCCGGGATCTGGATTCACAGAGTCTGGATCTGGATTCACAGAGTCTGGATCTGGATTCACTGAGTCTGGATCTGGATTAATTGTGTCTTGAATCTGGGAATAATTGAAGGACGGTTGAAGTTGTTTTTGTGGTTCACTTTGCGTTCCTCTCCCTGGAACAAAGGTTCAAAGACTTTTGGGATCCACAGTTTGCATTGTTCTGTCAAATCAATGAGTGAGAGAATCGAACGAGTCCGCAGAAGGAGTGGCAGACGGACGGCCTGAGGGACAAAGGGCTGTGGAGAGGAGGCTACGAGCGAGACACTTTAAACCTCTGTTTTCAATCTGTCGCCTGGCCAGGCGGACGGATGAGCAGAGAGAGGGATGGAGAGAGAGAGAGAGAGAGAGAGAGAGAGAGAGAGAGAGAGAGCGACCGCTCGCTCTGGTTGTCATTCTTTCCGTCTTTGTTTTTCAATGTTGCAATGTTGGAAACGCTTTGGTAACAGACAGAATGATGGAGAGAGAGAGAGAGAGAGAGCGTGAGAGAGGGAGGGAGGGACGGAGAGAGAGAGAGAGAGAGAGAGAGCGAGAGTGGGATGGAGAGAAAAGAGGTGGAGGGACAGAGGGAGCGAGATGTCCGGGTGAGCGTTTCCCGGTGAAGCCGCTCTGACAGCAGCTCGTTTGTCACTGGGAGGTTAAAGAGGTGCGATCATCCAGAAATCCACTCCAACTCCAACGTCTACACACTGCTGGAGCCACAGAGCTGGGACGAGAGACGGGAGGAGGGAGGGGGAGAGAGAGAGAGAGATGACACTTCATCTGTAAAGCATTTAAGTTGCTCCTCTACGCCCAGGTCCATCTCACAGCTCGGAGCCGTCCTGAGCCGTGGTGGTATTCAGACTCTGATTCAGCAAAAACCTCTGTGGTACTTTGTTGTTTTACTATAAAACAACAAAACTTCCAAGAGCCAGATAAATGAATCCACCTGAGAGACACTGGGAAGGAGCAGGAGCATCAGGTGGATCAGCTGCTGTGCCTCCAGGTGAACATCTGGACATCGGAACAGAATCATGAGGGGTGGGGGAGAGGGAGGTGGAGGAGAGGGAGGTAGAGGAGAGGTGGAGGAGAGGGGGGGGCAGGTGTAGAGTGGAAGGATGTTGAGTAGTGGAGAGGTGGAGCAGAGGTAAAATAGAGTAGATGGGGAGGTTGAGGGGAACAGCGGTAAAGAGGTGGTGGTAGAAGGGAAGTGGAGGAGAGGTAGAGTATAGGTAGAGGAAGATAAAGTCAACAAGAGGCGGAGCAGGGGTAGAGGTAGAGTTGAGGTAAAGGTAGAGTAGAGGGAGAGCAGAGGGAGGCAAAGTAGAAGGCGGTAGAGTGGAGTTGAGAATAGAGTTAGAGTAGAGGTATTGTAGAAGTAGAGTATGAGCAGGTAGATAAGAAAAGAGGTAGAAGTTGAGTAGAGGCAGAAAGCGCAGATGGAGGTGGAGGTAGAGATAGATGTAGAAGAGGGGAGTGGACTGAAGTTAGCGCAGTAGGACTGAAGTATGTAGAGCTGAGGGACGTAGAGGTGGAGTATAGGTAGAGAAGAGGTAGAGGCAGAGGTGAGGTAAAGTGGATGTAGAGGTAGAGTAAAGGTAGAGGTAGAGTAGAGAGCGGTAGAGTAGAGAGAGGTAGATGTAGAATAGAGAGATGTAGATGAGGAAGTAGGTAGAGCCGAGGGATGTAGAGGTGGAGTATAGGTAGAGAAGAGGTGGAGTAGAGAGAGGTAGAGAAGAGGTAGAGGTGGAGTAGAGGTAGATGTAGAATAGAGAGATGTAGATGAGGAAGTAGGTAGAGCCAAGGGATGTAGAGGTGGAGTATAGGTAGAGGCAGAGGCAGAGGCAGAGGCAGAGGCAGAGGCAGAGGCAGAGGCAGAGGCAGAGGCAGAGGTAGAGGCAGAGGCAGAGGCAGAGGCAGAGGCAGAGGCAGAGGCAGAGGCAGAGGCAGAGGCAGAGGTAGAGGCAGAGGCAGAGGCAGAGGCAGAGGCAGAGGTAGAGGCAGAGGTAGAGGCAGAGGTAGAGGCAGAGGTAGAGGTAGAGGTAGAGGTAGAGGTAGAGGTAGAGGTAGGGGAGAGCAGGAATCATCTTTTCTCGTCTTTCACACAGAAACTGAGTCGAGCTTCGTTAACTAATAATTTATTTGTTTGTTTCATTAAAAACTCAGTGGTTGTTTGAACGATACAATGAGAAACCAGAAAACAGGAAACGTGACAGGGGTGCAGAGCGTCCGGGCGGAGAGCGTCCGGGCGGAGAGCTGTCAGGGCGACGCCCGACGTCCGGGGGGGGGGCCCACGTTGGGGTGTAGTAACATAAAAGCGGGAGGGTACATTCTGTGGAACAGCGGAGGCGTCTGGTTCCTGGCGGTGGCGGCAGCGGTGCTGTAGATCCACGAGGACGGGAGTCGAGACAACAAACAAAACAAAGACGCCCAAAAACGTAAACAAGACAAAACAAGATGGCGGAGGCGGTTTCGGGACATATTTACAACGTAACGAAACGGGGCGTGGAGACGCCGATTGGAGGATTTTGGGGGGAATCGGAGACAGATCCGGTATTTCAGTCAAATTTGGGGAAACATGGACGTCCTCAGGAAGCACAGGCAGGAAGGTCATTCAACCGCACCCAATACAAAACATTATTCCACCAATTTGAATCCATTCATTTTTGTATTATTTCCATTTTTTTCCTCAGAGGCGGATGACGTTTCAACTGTTTCTCTCTGAACTCAGAGGTGCTTGAATGCGGCGTTTCCAGGCCCGAAACAAGGACAAACAAGGGTCTGAGAAGGACAGCGCGGTGAGGTGCGGTGTGGTGCCGCCGGTCGGCCACGTTGACCTGTCGTCCAGTGCAGCCCAGGCAGCCGCTTGCTCTGTGGGATCTCATGATGAAGGCGGGCTGGTGCTCTCCAAAGCGGCGTCTCCAGGACTTTGATGCTCCGTCAGGGTTGTTGTTTTTTTTTTTTTTTTTAAACAAACGGTAAAAACATTCGGAAATCTGAACGGACTCGGTGGTCAAGACACCACGTCAAGAACGAGCTTCACGCTCAGAGAACAGGCAATAACACAAACCTACGTGAAGGCTATGTTAAACTGGGCGCCGCGGGCGCGCCGCGATCCGAACCCTTGGGCGCGGTCGAGGGAAAGGAAAGCGCTTTGACGACGTGAAATCTTTTTTTTCAAAGGAGGCTTTGTTTTCCTGTGTTCTGTCAAATCATCTGCAGGTGATCATCTGTTAACGAGACACACACACACGCACGCACGCACGCACACACACACACACACACGCACATGCATACGTGTGCGCGCGCACACACACGCACACACACACACACACACACACCTGTGAGTGTTTTGGTTCCTGCAAAACAACGTGGCGCAGCGCAGCCTCAGTTCCAGTGCCAAGCTGTTGGTGTTGTTAACTTTAAACGAGTGGAGGAGCTTCAGTCGACATCTGGATCCTACGAGACTGTTCAAAGAACAACCAGCTCACCAAAACAAAAGGAAATGCCAAAGCCAGAGACGCGGGAGTGGCGTCATCCTGGTTGGGGGGGTTCTGTAAGCGGGTCTCTCCACCGGGCTTCTAGTGACTGGACCGACACCGGCACCGTCCCGCTCGGACCGACCAGATCTGTGGGAGGTTCCACAACCGTTTGCGCGCATCGAATTTTCAGCCCAAAACCTCAAAAGCGCCAAAAACACTTTTGAAACGAGCGAGCGCTCAGCACCACACACGCACACGCACATGCACACGCACACACACACACACACACACACACGCTCCACAGCACAAAGAAGGTCATCACGGGTCGCATCCATGTTTCAATGCCATCAGACCTGAACCCATAACTGGTACTGGATCGGGTATCTGGGTTTGTCTGTCGGTAGAACCGTGGAGAACCTCTGCTCTCCGATCTCAAACACGTACGATCAGTCCATCCTACTATGTGTGTGTGTCTGTGTGTGTGTGCATGTGTGTGTGTGTGTGTGAGTGTGTGTGTGTGTGTGTGTGTGTGTGTGTGTGTGTGTGTGTGTGCGCATGTGTGTGTGTGTGTGTGTGTTTCACAGTTTGCCATACATTCTTCAGGGAAACGAAAACTGCGGCACAGAGCAGCTCAGTGCAGCATCAGACGCCGTCACATCACCACGACACTAAATCCACATCACGTGGTAGAGGTGGTAGGTGGGCGGGGCCGGGGCCGGGGCTGCAGAGAAACTTTTGGAAGCACGACAAACCAAACACGTCCCCCGCCACAGCCCCCAGGAATCTAACCACCATCCGGCGTGACACGCCTGTCAGCACGCTAACGGCTAGGCTAGCCCGACGCGTCCCTCCGCCCGGCGTGTTTACCCTGCGCTCTGTTTGAATAAAGCCTCAACGTGCTTCTCAAAATGAACCAACAGCCAGAGGCAGATGCCAGCCATGGGAACCCAGCGGCCGGGGGCCTTTCTGGTTTCTCCGGCTCCGCCGCGTTCTCCTTGACGCGACGCAAGAACAGACGACGCCCGCTTGGCAGAGGATCAGTGGGGGCCGTGTCGAGGGGGGGGGGGAGTCGGGGTGGCCCCCACAACCGCTCACTGTAAGTGACGCCTCGCTGAAGAAGACAGACAGGCGGACAAACCACAAGCGTGCAAACACAAGACAAGCGCACGAGGATGGAAACATAATACTCTGGCGTCATTCATAACACAATCAGAGAACTTTCCAACCGTGCTGGTGTAGTCGACGCCGAGCGAAGGGAAAGAGCAGTCGCTCTCTTTTCTCCTCCTACTGCGTGAAAGGGAACATGAAGTCTGTTGTGACAGTCAGCGACATCCCAGTAAGTCACAGGACGCACCGCTCAAGAGGGATTCTGACGTTTTAAGGACGGAGAAACACCATCGGCCGCACGGAAAACACGGTGGCGGCGCCTTTCCAACCGTACAAATGGACGCATGTGTCCCGGCAAGCAGGGTGCCAGCCGGGCCTCCAGCCGGGCCTCTAGCCGGGCCTCCAGCCGGGACTCCAGCTGCTCCGCCCGCCATAGACACAATCAAAGGTGAGTCATAGTTAGAGACGGCGGATCTCAACGGGCCGATACCAAAAAGGGTGGAGGATGGTGGAGAGTGGAGAGAGGTCCCTGTTCACTCTGTGGCATGGGGCGGTCTGCTCGGCGGGAGCTCCACGTTGCAGCAGCGGTGGTGGCCGGACTGAGGGTTCGCTGTGGAAGAAGACCTTGGAAAGTCCTTGGAAAAGTCCTTGGAAAGACCTTGGAAAGTGAGCCCTTGGGTCCTTCACGGAGCAACAAGTTCAGGTTCATGTACAACACACAGGTCCACAGAGGTCTCTGCCCAGAGCTCGCAAACGGAAGCTTCTTTATTGCGAAGCAGTCGAAGGGTGAGGAGTTGACCAGCTTGCCACTTGGTCCATGGCATCAGTCCTTGAAGAAAAGGGTGGGGGTCGGGTTTCTGCTGGAAGGGAGGCCGGCGGCGGCCATGTTGAGGTCGTACGGCTGTTACTTCGGCTGGGTGGGGGTTTTTTCTTTTCGCCCTGTGCAGAAACCAGTCAAACCTCTGTGACCGGACGAGATCCATCAGTTACCACCCTCAGACGAGAGAGCAGGACGTGAGTAGAAGAACAAGGGGGAGGACGCAGCGGGAGGCGGGTGGTGGCGGTCGTCGTTTGCGGGCGGAGGACGTTCCGGCTGCCGTCGTCGGAGGGGAGGTCGAGGGGGGGGCGTCTGCTTTTGTCTGCCCTTCATGACCTTTTTAACGGTCCCTTTTTAAGGCAGACCAATTAGAAGAAAATAATAATAATGATAAAGAAGTGACATTCCGATGCTAACTCTTGGAAAATTAAAAATGTAAAATAATTATACAATATACACAAGTGGTCCTTGAAACAGGCAAGATACATGCAGTCTGATGTGCAGCGTCCTGGAGAGAGGAGGAGGTCCAAGGTGTGTCGTCGGAATCGGGGGGGATCAAGGGTCAGAGGTCAGAGGTGTGAGAGGGAGATGTTTGACAGGGATGGGATGGGCTTGAATGGACTTTCCCATCATGCTTTGCTGCACTTGCCCTTCTTCTCTTTGCGCTGGAACTTCCTCAGACGCCGCGTCCATACGTCCCTCCACTGAATGACCAGGCTGTTCTTGTCAGCCAGCAGGCCCACGCGCTCCGCCCCCGCGCTGGAGGCGCCGGCTCCGCCTCCTCCTCCAGCGGCGGCGGCGGAGACCGCCCCTCCGCCCGGCCCCGCCCCTCCATCGGCGCCGCCCATCACCAGGAAGCGCTTGCTCATCTGGATCTTGGGGCACTTGCAGGCCAGGTCCTTCATGTGGATCCACAGGATGTTGTCGCCCCGTTTCAGCGGCTCCCCGCGGCTCTTGTAGACCGACACCACGTTGACGGAGAACTTGGCCCAGTCGCCCACGGTCTCCATGTCCAGGACGTTCACCTGCACCGCTGCATACAAGCACAAACAAACACGCTCAACACACACCAAAATAATCATACATAATTATACATAATAATAATAAACATGATTATGTTTCCTACAATAATGATCCCCAATAATCTGCAAAAATGTGAGGGTGTGGTCCAGGCCTAATTAATATTCATGAGCCGACCCTTGACCTTTCAGACGGGTACACTTGCTCACTAATGCCAACTACAGATTACACGGGCTCATGTGGAGCAAGGTCAGCTCAGCGGTGGGGGCGGGACTTCCTAGTGGACGTGGCTTCCTAATGTGACGCTGTGCTCTGATTGGCTCAATGTCAACGAGCGCATCTGATGACATCATGGGTATCTGAAAAACAGACGGACTCATAGATGATGAATCTCTCTTTGACAAAAGAAACACCAGTTTATACCTTTTATAAACCAGAGGGAACGACACGTACGACGACTTATAAAGGTTTTTAAAAGATAACGTTCAGCCTCAAGGAAACCTGCTTGGATTCTATGGGTGGAAACATTCACACAGGTAGAAGTGCTGGCCACGCCCCCATCACGACGTCAGTCTGCCTCTTTCTCCCAATCACACCTGAGGAAAACGAGGCACGATGACATCATAATTGGGGCATGGCCAGGTGTGAAGCAAATTATGCAACGGAAAAATATGCATAAAGCACCTAATCCTCACAATACTTTACTGATACTGCTGTTATGGCTTCTTCTACTAATACTACTACTACTTCTACTACTACTACTACTACTGCTACTACTACTACTACTACTAAAAATGCTACTACTACTACTACTAATACTACTTCTCCTACTTCTACTTCTACTTCTACTGTTGCTGCTACTACTACTACTAGTTCAAGTTCATGTTCAAGAGGTTATTTGTCACATACATACGGTCATACATATATGCAGCGAAATGTCATGACTCCCGGTGATTATGCACAATAAGCTCCAAAAATACTAAAAATACTAGAAATACTAAAAATACTAAAATGCGCGTAATCGACATGAGGTGCTCGCGCACTACTACTACTACTCCTACCACCGCTCCTACTACTGTTGCTACTACTACAACTGCTACTACTACTATTTCTGCTTCTACTACTTCTACTACTACTACCACTACTACTACTACTACTACTACTAGTACTACTGTTGCTCGTATTAGCACTACTACTGCTACTACTACTGCTACTACTGTCTACTCCTACTACTACTGCTACTACTGTCTACTACTACTACTACTGCTACTACTGTCTACTACAACTACTGCTACTGCTACTACTGTCTATTGCTACTACTACTTTTACTGCTTCTACTGTCTACTACTACTGTCTACTACTACTTCTACTACGATTGTCTCCTACAACTACTACTACTACTACCTCTGTCTACTGCTACTACTACTTTTACTGCTTCTACTGTCTACTACTACTTCTACTACGACTGTCTCCTACTACTACTACTACTACTGCTACTACTGCTATCACTGTCTACTACTACTACTACTATTACTACTACTACTACTTCTACTACTACTTATACTACTGCTACTGCTACTACTACTACTACTACTAATAATAATAATACTACAATAATAATAATAATAATAATACTAATAATAATAAAAGCTGCAGGCAGCATGACAGTTGAGCTCTAGTTTAGTCATGTTAGGTACATATTACAGGTTTCCGAGGTTCCTGAATCTGCGCTCTGTGTTTATATGCAGGGTCGTTTGGAGCGGACCGAGGGACTCTCTCCGACCGTGTCAGACCGGACGTCACTGAAAATTGTGGATTTTTCTTCAATCGATCTCCCTTTGCGGAGAGGGGGCCGGGAGGAGGCCGTGTTCCAGTTCAAGTTGGGGTTTGAGGAAGACCCGTCACGCCAGCTCCGGGGTCTCATCTCCGCTCTACGCTGCCCGGTCGGAGAGCGCCGCGGCCGGGGAGAGAGCGGAGGAAGCACCGTCGCTCCTGCTGTATGATTGGCTGTACATTTCACATGGTTGTTTGTCTTCTGTACGATTGGCTGTACATGTCACATGGTTCTTGTCTGCTGTACAATTGGCTGTCCATTTCACATTGTTGTTTGTCTGCTGTACGATTGGCTGTTCATGTCACATGGTTGTTTGTCTGCTGTACGATTGGCTGTTCATGTCACATGGTTGTTTGTCTGCTGTACGATTGGCTGTTCATGTCACATGGTTGTTTCTCCGCTCTGTCCTCGTTTTTCCAATGCGTTCCAAGTACATGAAACGCATCATGACTTTGCACAGTTTGTATGTTAACGATTTCCTCCAATCCTGCAAAGGAGGGACACAACGCTGTCCAGTATCTAACACGGTTAGATGCGAAACAGAATGTCTTTATTTACAAAAAGAGGAAAAGAGAAAATATTAATCTAAAAGCCCAGATGACTTCAAGCAGGTAAGACAGCACACACACACACACACACACACACACACACACACACACACACAGTGTGTTACCACTACAGTTCGATGGAGTCTACACTACGCAGCTTGTACGGTGCGAATGGACGTTCTGAGCCACAACCTGCACGTTTATAAGGAATTGGATGATGATGTCACAAAGCCTTTTAGTCCACAAACTAATCTCACTGCACCACCCGACCAGAGGTTTTACAACCTAAAATCATAATAATAAAATCATAATAAAAAATAAAATAAAATAAATAATTAATAATAATACAAATCATACGATCAATAAAATCATAATAATAAAAAATAAAATAAATTAAATAATTAACCATAATAATAATAATAATAAATTGTATTATTAGAAATAATAATAATAATAATAATAATAATAATAATAATAATGATAATAATAATAATATAATAATAATAATAATAATAATGATGATGATGATGATGATGATGATGATGATGACGATGATGATGATGATGATGATGATAATAATAATAATCATAATACTGATGGACATTTTTTTCCATCCTTACTAAACAAAACCTTGTTGAGTGGAACCAGGTCAACACTTCTGCTCCATCTGAGTATTGTCTGAATGGAAGATAATTGCTTCCAGATCATAGTCAGCACCGCTCCCTCACCATAGTCCTTTTTGCAGT
>NC_137207.1:24627344-24649844 GCF_960531495.2 Zeus faber
AAGAGGGAGGGAGGGAGGGAGAGAGAGAGAGAGAACATTCCTCCAGCCAGTTGGTTGCCAATGTTCGTTTTATGGCTGAAACCTCCCTCCCTCCATCCATCCATCCATCCTCGGGGCTGAGCAGGAGCCAATCAGCTCTGCCGGGTTTCCATCGGCCCGCCCGGAGTTCAGCGCCAGACGCCGGAACACGCCATCGCCATCGATCACGGCGGCCAGCGGAGGAACGCAGGTCGGTTCTCCAGGACGCTCGTACAGTCCCACAGGACATAAAACGGCACACCCACCCACCATTAATATGGAGCCCACATCTTTAAAAGACTCGGCCCAGAAATATTAAAGAACAGGTGGTGGTTAATGGAGAGGAAGGGGGGGCTGTACCTGCCGGTTCCTCCGTGCTGCTCACCGCTGCTGTTGGGTTCACCACCGGGATTTCTGAAACGCAGAAGCAATAAAACAAAAGAGTGAAACCCGCGCTTGTCTAGATCAGGACCTGTTGGGTCTGGATCTGGATCTGAAGGTCTGAACCCCGTAAGGTCTGGACCCTGTTAGGTATGAACCCTGTTAGGCCTCAACCCCGTTGGATCTGGACCTCGTAAGGTCTCAACCCCGTTTGGTCTGAACTGTGTTAGGTCTGAACCCCGTTAGGTCTGGACCCCATTGGATCTGGACCCCATAAGGTCTGAATCCGTTAGGTCTGAATCCTGTTTGGTCTGGACCCCGTTGGATCTGGACCCCATATGGTCTGAACCCTGTCAGGTCTGAACTCTGTCAGGTCTGAACCCTGTTAGGTGTGAACGCTGTTCCTGTAGGTTTGAACCCTGTTAGGACTGAACCCTGTCAGATCTGAACCCTGTCAGGTATGGACCCCGTTGGATCTGGACCCTCTATGGTCTAAACTCTGTTAGGTCTCAACCCCGTCAGGTCTGAACCGCTTTAGGTCTGAACCCTGTTACTGTAGGTCTGGACCCCGTTTGGTCTGAAACCTGTTAGGTCTGGACCCCGTTGGTTCTGGACCCCGTATGGTCTGAACCCAGTGAGGTCTAAACCCGTCAGGTCTGAAGCCTGTCAAGTCTAAACTCTGTTAGGTCTGAACGCTGCTACTGTAGGTCTGGACCCTGTTGGATCTGAACCCCGTTATGTCTGAACTCTATTAGGTCTGGACCCCATATGGTCTGAACCCTGTTTGGTCTTAAACCTGTCAGGTCTGAACCCTGTCAGGTCTGAACCCCGTTGGATCTGGACCCCATATGGTCTGAACCCTGTTAGGTCTAAACCCCGTCAGGTCTGAACCCTGTTAGGTCGGAACCCTGTCAGGTATGGACACCGTTGGATCTGGACCCTCTATGGTCTAAACTCTGTTAGGTCTCAACCCCGTCAGGTCTGAACCGCTTTAGGTCTGAACCCTGTTACTGTAGGTCTGGACCCCGTTAGGTCTGGACCCCGTATGGTCTAAACCCAGTGAGGTCTAAACCCCGTCAGGTCTGAAGCCTGTCAAGTCTAAACTCTGTTAGGTCTGAACGCTGTTACTGTAGGTCTGGACCCTGTTGAGTCTGAGCCCTGTTATGTCTGAACTCTGTTAGGTCTGGACCCCATATGGTCTGAACCCTGTTTGGTCTAAAACCTGTCAGGTCTGAACCCTGTCAGGTCTGAACCCCGTTAGGACTGAACTCTGTTACTGTTGATCTGGAGCCTGTTAGGTTTTAACCCCTTTAGGTCTGAACCCTGTTAAGTATAACCCCGTTGGATCTGGACCCCGTGTGGTCTGAACTCTGTTAGGTCTGAACCCTGTCCGGTCGGAACACTGTTAGGTCTGAACCCTGTTACTGTAGGTCTGGACCCCCTTAGGTCTGAACCGCATTAGGTCTAAACCCTGTTAGGTCTGGACCCCGTCTGGTCTGAACCCTGTTATGTCTGGATCCTGTTTGTTCTGGACCCAACTGGATCTGGACCCCGTAAGGTCTATACTCTGTTTGATCTGAACCCCATCAGGTCTGAACCTTGTTAGTTCTGGACCCCATTGGATCCGGACCCGTTATGCGGTTTTGGCAGCACGCTCGCATGCAGCTGCACATGTGTGGGCAAACTAATGAGGTATGCGTGTCTGGAATTAGTGGAAACAACTTTGGGGGGAAGGCCATGGCAAGGGTGTGCATACAAACAGTAATACAGAGATACGACCGCGGGACAATACTGAGGAGGGGGGAGGGGACAGCAGGTTCCAAACTAGGGTACTGGGACCCCTCAGACAGCCCTGGTTTAGGACTCTAGAGGTACATCCAGCAGCACCCTTCTTACGTGAGAAGGACAAAGGTAGAAGAAGTACTCTCATCTGACCCTGGGGAAATAGCCTTATGCTAACGGTAAGTTCTCCATTCAGTGTTCTTCTCATGGAAGCTCATTGAAGAATTTGATGTTAAATGTATTAAAGTGTCAAAAGTAAAATTACTCATGTTCCATTCTGAACCCTTTTAACCACTGTTAAAGTATCACTGTAAGTATTTATTACTAAACTACTGGAAAACTCACAGTATTCTTTTAACCTGAAGATTATTTGTTGACAATTGTGAGTCAACCTGAGTGATTGGCATCAGAATATTTCAAATTGATCCAGTATTGAGAGAAAAGCGTCAGCTGACCAAGCTGTAATACGTAGTACAATAGGCCAAACACGAACAAGTTCTTTGGCGATGTGATTGCTCCATTGCAGTCGGCTGGACACCCATTGTACAAAAGAAACAGTACAGTACAGAAAGAGGAACAGCGCATCCCAAAAGGACATAAATAGAGCTCAGGAACCAGTCTGGCCAATAAAGATCAACAGCATAAAACATCCAAAACATTACAACATCAAAAAGGCGCAATGCTGCAAAAACACTGTGAGGCAAGGGCTGAAATACAGTACGTCTCAATGTGTCCACAAACCATGTGTTTTACTACTTAAGGCACTAATAACCTTGTGAAGCATTCTGTTCTACATTTAGGCATTTTAGCCGTCCATTCAGCGCCTCCTCAGACTGTCCAAGGTGCTCCTGGCCGCTCAGGGCCTCTAGGAATTCCTCGCTTGTGGAATTCCTTGCGGACTTCTCCGCCCGTCGCTCTGCGCCACTTTCCAATACAAATGCAAATCCAAACAACCAACAGGCTCCTTGATCCAAACACAAACAGCCCCAGTGGATCGACGGCTTAGCATCTAATCAGAGGATTTGCCTTTGATTGGGCGGATTGGGGCGGGAGGGTTTGAAACCCGGGCGCTGGGGGTGGAGATGTTCAGAGGGGGAATCAGGGATCCTGCCAAGAGGAAACAAAGACACGGGGCTCGCCGCGAGGAAACACGAGAGTGGAGTAGACGCAGCCTTCTCATAGGAAAACTGTTACACCAGTTGAAGCCAGTTTCAGCGGCTGTTCTATCTGCACATTTGCATTCTGGGATATGTTTACTGACGCAAAAATTCTTTAAAATCGCTTTGAGGCCGTTCCATTTCGATTCAAAGCAGTGGTCACAGGCCAATCAGGAACCACAATTATGGTACATATTAGTCTAATCTATGAGTTTGCGTTTAAGATTTGACATTGTCAATGAGAAGGATGGGTCATCTCCCAAATAGGAGCCTTTCTGTGTGGAGTTTGCATGTTCTCCCCGTGCTCACATGGGGTTTCCTCCACCTAACGTCAGTAAGGACCCCCACCAAAAACATGCACACATCATGGTCTGACCAGCAATGGACACTCGTCACCAGGTCCCCGGGCGCGTCGACAAATGCTGCCCACTACTCCTGACTGCCCCCCCGGAGGAAGGACAAGCCAGGATGGGTTAAATGCAGAGGCCTCATTTCACCGGCACCATCCAAAGCATGTGCATGTGTGTGTGTGTGTGTGTGTGTATGTGTTGTAGTGTGATGTGTTGTGTGATAATTAAAGATTCTTCTTCTGAGGAAAAAGCAAGAGCAAACCATCCTGCTGGGTGTTGAAGCCAATGTGGAAGAGTTTTAAACTGCAGTTCAGTTAACGGCCACTGGAAGTGTCTGTCGAGTGAGGAGAAACCTCTTACGAGACATACACTTTAGACTTTAGAGTTACAATATCTAAGTTTACTTCTTCTAAGTGTCTGGGTTGCGATTATTTTAATTATTGCTCAATAAAGAAGATATTTAGGCTTGAAGAGGGTGATATTCACAGCGTGGCTGCCCAGATGGGGCTACAAATCAACCCTTCAGGAACCAACGGGTGGCCGACGTCCATTTTTCATACAGTGTCTGGGGCGACTCCAACACATCCAGTGGATCAGTGAGGGACGGACACATGGCTGCAACAAGAGCGGCACCTTCTGCAGCCTCGGACACGGAGACGGTCCAACACGCCTTCACGCGAACGCACAAGAAGATAGACGCGTACACTCTGGCTGACAACTGGTATACTTGTTTGAGACGTTGTCCTTTTCTTAAACCTTGTTTTTTCTAAACATCTTCCATCTTTTGTTCTCTGCTAGAAAAACCCAAATTTCCCCTGAGATTAAACAATGAACCATCGTACGATATTTGGATGAAAGAGAAATTCAGAACAGGGTCACTGCAGTCGTCCTAATTAGGCGCTTAATGGGATTGTTGTGTGAGATGGGGGTCACAAGGGACCATAAGGGGGGAGGGCAACGGGGGCCAGCTGACACACACACACACACACACACACACACACACACACACACACACACACACACACACACACACAGCCTCCTGGTTCACATTGGATGGTTTCTGCAGGTGTTGCGACGTGGTGAGGGTCGTTCTCTCCTCTCTGCCCCCTCCACCATCTGCTCCGAGCCACAACACAACACCATGTGGCCCGACCTGGCACAGCTTGGCCCGGCCTGGCACAGCTTGGCCCGGCCTGGCACAGCTGGGCCCGGCCTGGCACAGCTTGGCACAGCCTGGCACAGCTTGGCACGGCCTGCCTGGCACGGTATGAAGCGGCCCCGGCCGGCCCAAACAGCCTGGCACACAGTGTGGTGGCGATCTGCCCTCTGCTTAACATGCCTGCACTGCTAGCATTTATAACACACATGTAAACACACTCACATACACGCCCAGCATGTAGAACGCTCCACATCTTGCCCTAGAACTCAAAGGGCACTTGCACACAAACACCAAACTGAACTTTTCAAGCAAAAATACATGGTTGGTGCAAGAAATGACCAAAGAGATCAGGTCTGGTCTATGCTGGCAGCACAACAGACCCTCTGTCGGTGATTGGTTCAAATATCACATGGTTTGTTGCATCATGGCTGATCAGCCTGGGAAGTGGGAAGTACTATACTCTGGCAGCATTTACAATACATTTCAACTAGCAAGATGGAGTTTCTATTGAGTTTACTAAGACTCCTGTCCGGGACATGTTGGTCAGTGTTTCTTCTGTAAAGGTCTTTCACTGTACCCTTTCCCGTTGACCTGTTAACATGGAGCAGGGTTCATGGGTGCTCATACAAGAGACTACAACTTTTTTTACTTCTCTCAAAAAGTTTCAGGTCCAAAGTCCCAGACAGCTATGACCTGAGGAAGTTCATTAAACTGCAGTGCAGCTAATGGCCACTAGATGCCGCTTCTGAAAACTCCTGATGCAGTGGAAGTCAATGGAAAAAGAAGAACCTTCTCACGAGAAATATAGGGTCATATATTTTTCCACAAGAAAGAGTCTCAGATCTAAGTTGACTTCTTCTAACCGGGGTAAATCATGACTATGACGTAGAGTGGTCATACTCGGCATGACCCCTAACCCTAACACTATACACACACCGGGTCAGAAACGGAGCATCAGTGGTGAAATAAGCTAAGATAACAGCCTGAGTTTGGGATGAAACGCTGTTTTGGGAATAAACTCCTGGAGTAGAAGACGTCTTCAGGGAGACGTCAACTCATGCCAAGTCTTGGCGCCAAAACCGTGGGTGCCTGCCGATACCGTGGGAGCTTATTCCAAAACTTTAAGCTGACAAATCCCAGACATGACCAACGGGGCTGAAATTGGAGTCAAGATCTCAAATGAAAACTATTGCAGTGGATGCACTTGTTGGACTTTTTGGACATTTTGACATTTTTGCTTCAAGGAAGGAAATAGAAAATGAACTAATTGCATCGCTATGTATTTGTCTTGTATGTCTTTTATTTGTCGTGTATGTATTTGGGGATGGTAGCTCAGGCGGTAGAGCTGGTGGTCTAGTGATCTAAAGGTTGCTGGTTGGATCCCAGGCTCCTCCTGCTAGCATGCTGTAGTGTCCTTGAGCAAGACACTTAACCCCTAATTGCTCCTGATGGCTGCGTCCGTCGGTGATTGAACAATTGTAAGTCGCTTTGGATAAAAGCGTCTGCTAAATGAAATGTAATGTCTCCTTAATGTTCGATCGTACATAAAAGATCGAGAGTCTGAGCTCACGTGGAGTCAGGTCTGAGACAGGACGGACTACATTCTTCTGACTCGGCACACTGTTCTCCTGATTTACTGAGCTTGGTGTTTTCGGAGTTCTTGGTTTTAACGGGAACCTCCGTTTGGAGCAGAACCCAGTGCCTGAACGACGACGTCAGGAGAATTCAGCAGAAAGAGAAGAAACAGACCATGATAAACAGCCGAGGTTCAGGTAAAATGTCCTCTGAGAAGCTGGGAAATATCATTTTAACATCAGACCGCAGTGTGTGTGTGTGTGTGCGCGCGTGTGTGTGTGTGTGTGACAGTTTGGGGGATGGGGGGTGTCATTGCACTATGAGGGGAGGGAGAATGAAGCCATCCCTCACTGCCTGTAACCATGGCAACACAAATACAAACACACGTTAAGCTGAGGTGGATACAGTAGCCAGAGGAAGAGTGTGTGTGTGTGTGTGTGTGTGTGTGTGTGTGTGTGTGTGTGTGTGTGTGTGTGTGTGTGTGAAAACTGGATAGGTGCTTCTCTGTAATATGAATTAACTGTACTCTATAAATACTCTTAGACCCACGACAGGGCTGAACACACCTGCTGGGAGTGTTATACAGGCTTGTGTGTGTGTGTGTGTGTGTGTGTGTGTGTGTGTGTGTGTGTGTGTGTGTGTGTGTGTGTGTGCGTGTGTGCATGTGTGCGTGTGTGTGTGTGTGTGTGTGTGTGTCGGGGGGGGACGTGCACGTGCACTCACTGATGCAGGGCGCGACGGGTGAGCGGCTCTGCTGGTAGCCCTTGGCACAGCGGTTGCAGGTGATGCCCGTCACCCCGTCCTTGCAGGGACACTGTCCCGTGGTCTGGTTGCACGTCTTACCGGCTGCTCCCACCGGGTGGCAGTCACACCCTGGGGGGGGGTGGGGGGGGGATAGAAGAGGATACAAAAAGGACAGAAAATGAAAAGGTTTAAGACAAACAAAGATGACACACATTTTAGCAATAGTTTACAAAATGCAACGTTATTACATAATGATTTGTTTCTGGAATGATTGAGTTGTTACAATTAATAATATAATATAAAAGTATTTTTGATTTGTGAAACCTTAACTTTTCAGGTTTTCTCAACTTGAAATGCACAGGATCCGAGGATCTGTAGGTCTGAGGTTCTAAGGGTCTGGAGATCTGAGGGTCTGAGGGTCTGAGGGTCCGAGGGTCTGAAGGTCTGAAGGTCTGAGGGTCTGAGGTTCTAAGGGTCTGGGGATCTCGGGGTCTCAGGGTCTGAGGGTCCGAGGGTCTGGGGATGTGAGGGTCTGAGGATCTGTAGGTCTGAGGGTCTGAGGGTCTAAGGGTCTGAATGTCTGGGGATCTCAGGGTCTCGGGGTCTGAGGTTCTAAGGGTCTGAAGGTCCAGCAGCTGTTGCTAGACATGTGAGTCAAAAAGTCTGTTTGTCTGGAAGTGTGTGAAGGAGGTCGGGGGGGGGGGGGGGGGGGGGGACTGGTCTGGTCTCTGATCTCTAACACACATGTACTCCCCCACACCTCCGCCGTTTGAACCCGGCACCGAGGAGGACGTAAATCTGACGCCCCGGCCTCCACGCCAAATCACCAGCACCTGACCCGCCTGCTGGCCCCGCCGGCCCTGTCTGCCACGCTTCTGGCCCGGGGATCCCCAGACCAAGGGAACCCGATAGGTCAGATGCCGAAGTAGTTACGGTCTAAGAGCCCAGTCACACCAGGAATTTGTGCTGCCAAATTCCTTTGCTAAGTCCTCGTGAAGTAGGCGACATCGGTGCTAAACTACAGCACTATGCCAACTAGAAACTACTCTAAAGTCAAACAGCAACAGAACAGGTCATTGGTCTCACATCTCATTATTAACCATGAGGTGTTTATTTTGTTGGTATTTGGAACTTTGTTGGAGGATTTGGAAAAGCTTACGTACTATCTTGCCCTTTTTCCGACTCCCCAGCAGACCTTCAGAGGTCCACTCCATGAGCTCACGTGTCAAAGTTCCCAAAAGTTGAATGCGTTAGGACTTCACTGCATGTAATCTGCTGCTTTCTCCTGTATTAAGTTTTTATTGTTGTGTTGTGTCAATGTATGACACCACAATTTTCTTTTTCTTTCTGCTGACATTCGTCTTGGCCACGTCTGGGGTGGCGGTCGCTCCAGAGGTAGAGTGGTCCACTGGCAACTGGAGGGTGGGTGGTTCCATCCTTGGTCCTCCCGGGTACGCTGCCGAGGTGTCCTTGGTAAGACACCTAACCCCTAAGAGCTCCGGACGAGCTTGTCGTCTCCTTGCATGGCCGACACTGCCGGCCCTTCATGGCCATTTGAGTGGCCATAGTGGCTAGAAAAGCACTTTATGGATGCAGTCCATTTACTATTTTAATCTCAATGGGACGTTCCTGGTCAAATAAAGGTTCAATAATAATGAAAAATGGCTGATGTAGTGTAGTGTAGCGTGTTGTTGGTTATGTTAAATGGATGTCACTCTGGATAAGGTTCTGATCAATGCACTTCATGGACACGTGCACACGTTCTCCGCTGGTCCACCGTGCTGCTGCCTTGTGTGTCCAACTTCCATCAAGTTCAAAAAGGTTGAACCCTACACAAAACTGTGCAACGATTAACTTTCGT
Organism: Zeus faber; assembly: GCF_960531495.2. Lineage (NCBI taxonomy): Eukaryota > Metazoa > Chordata > Actinopteri > Zeiformes > Zeidae > Zeus > Zeus faber. The sequence goes on from NC_137207.1 coordinate 24,636,372, forward strand.
GTCAGCAACTCTAACGATCGTGACGATGACATTGAGCTGGATTTGGTGCAAAACTGGGCCAAAACCGGGGTCCGGTCGAGTGAGGGTCGGCGTACGATGGGGATGATTCAGGGTTGAGCCTCGCGTCAGAGGCCACATCAGCCAAAGGTTTGGGGCTTTGGAGCCTGTCTTTGTTCCTGATGCACTGTGACGACCACGTGACCTCCACAAACCATAAAAACCTCCTGGTCCCAAATTCCAAGTGGTTTTGGGACAGAAAGGGTCAATTTAAGACTTGTTGGTATTTCTGGAGGTTTGTGGTTCAGAAGCCGCTTTAGAAGATCCAGAGATGAACGGAAAAACAAAACTTACCCCAACCGTCACCATCCATCCGTCCCTCAAAGTGAATCCTCCATAAAACCCCAATAATCCAAACGTATTTCATTATTCAGACCCGTGTCAAGGTTCTATGGGTAACTCAACTCGCTTCCCCAAATGAATCCTACGGGGAATCGAGTAGATCTTTCACCCCGTACTGCGAAAACAACCCAAGCTTTTTGAGGAGGGAGGCCCCGTCTGGCCCCCGGAGCATCTGGTCCCCGGATCCGTCTGCAGGAGGTCTGGGGCCGTTCTGTCATGCCTGCCCAGACATGCGAGCTGAGTGTCAAACAAGCGGCTTCCTGGCTGAGCCGACGCCTGGGAGAGATAATCGCCGTGGAGACGAGGAGAAACCAAACGTCGCGGTCCGAGCTCAACTGGAAGTATTTAGAGTGGAGTTGCGCTTCGGAGATCAGGGTTGACACTTGGGGATCAATCCCTTTAAAACAAACTTGTCAAGACGTCAGATTTTATTGCGGACCTCCAGATTGTTCCGTAAACAACAGTGTTACGGTGACAACTCAAACCTTCCACTGCAGAGCGCACGCTGAGGCTTCTTGCTCGGTAAAAGATCTGTCTGTCAGTAACTTGCTCTTAAATGTAGTTTTACTTAAGCATCCCAAGTAAAAGTACTTGTTATATCCAGTCTATAATACTTCATAAAGTTCTATTGCAGCTTGGATCCTGGTGATAATCTACAATAAGACACAGGAGGAGGATTCGTGCCGTAGTAAATGACAAGGAAGTAGTTTGATAGATCCTGTTCCTGATGGTTTTGGCTTTATGTTAAAGAAATATTAAATATTAAATAAATGAAATACATCCAAAATAAATATAAATCGTCATGAAACATTTTTTAAAATAGATATTTTAAATGCATTAGAGTAAAAAGTATAGAGATTCGCTTTGATATGTAGTGATAGTAAAAGTCCAAAGTCTCCAAAACAGAATATACTGAAGTATAGACACTAGAACAATGCACTTGAGTAGTGTAATGAAGTACTTGTACTTAGTTTGTTTCCACCAGTGGTAACCAGCCATCCGCCTGCCAGCTGTAGATGGGGTGTGTGTGTGTGTGTGTGTGTGTGTGTGTGTGTGTGTGTGTGTGTGTGTGTGTGTGAGGGGGGGGGGGGGGTTCTCTCCTCTTTATGAAGTTTTATGTTCGCTGCTCGCCCGTTAAGACGACGTAAAACGCTGCTCAGATCTCGACGACTTTTTAAGCCTGGAGCAACCCCTGCTCAGTGTGTGTGTGTGTGTGTGTGTGTGTGTGTGTGTGTGTGTGTGTGTACGTGCGTGTGTGTGTGTGTGTTTCAGTATCTGTGTTTTTCTGTGTTTAAATCCTTTGTGTGAAATGTTTTGTGTTATTACTGTGTTATTACCATGTGTGCATATAAATAATTGGAAAGGGCCCTATAATTATAACTATATCTATAACTATAACTATAATGATAACTATAACTATATAAATATATATATCTATAACTATAACTATAACGATAACTATAACTATATATATATATCTATAACTATAACGATAACTATAACTATAACTATATATATATCTATAACTATAACGATAACTATAACTATATATATATCTATAACTATAACGATAACTATAACTATATATATATCTATAACTACAACGATAACTTTACCTATATCTATAACTATAACTATATATATAACTATAACTACATCTATAACTATATCAATAACTATAACAATATCTATAACTATAACAATAACTATAACTATCACTATATCTATAACTATAACGATAACTATGACTATATCTATAACTATAACTATATCTATAACTATATCAATAACTATAACAATATAACAACAATAATAATAATAATAATAATAATAATAATAATAATAATAATACATATTATTATTATTATTATTACTATTATAATTACTATTATTATTACTATTATTATTATTATTATTACTAGTATTATTATTAGTATTATTATTAGTATTATTATTATAATTATTACACTGCACGGCCGCCTTTCGTCTTGGCCAGGTCTCAGAAAAAGGAGATTCTCAACGGGACTTTCCGGCCCAAATAAAAAGGTTAAGGAGGCACTCCCCCTCTGGATGGATCCGTCCCTCCTCCTGCTCGTCGTCATCTCACTAACTTTAATTTCCGTCACATCTGGAGCCTCAGAGGGTGATAAACATTTTACCACCCGATCGCTGAGCTGCGATTAAAACCCATCACCACCTCCCAGGGACACCGGGGGAGAGAGTGTGTGTGTGAGCCTGTGTGTTGTACATGTGTGTGTGTGTGTGTGTGTGTGTGTGTGTGTGTGTGTGTGTGTGTGTGTGTGTGTGTGTGTGTGTGTGGTGCATGTGTGTGTGTGTTGTGCATGTGTGTGTGTGTGTGTGTGTGTGTGTTGTGGTGTTGTGCATGTGTGTGTGTTACGTGTGTTGGGCATGTGTGTGTGTGTTGTGCATATGTGTGTGTGTTGTGCATGTGTGTGTTGTGCATGCGTGTGTGTGTGTGTGTGTGTGTGTGTGTGTGTGTGTGTGTGTGTGTGTGTGTGTGTGTGTTGCACATGTGCCAAGCACTTCCAGGCTTTTGGGGAGGTTAATAACAAAGAGAAGACTCTTGTGTTATGGCAGTTGCATTATGGGTAGTTATGGCTGCGTCTGCAGACCAGAAGTGACACTTTGCCGCCTCAACCAGTTTTGTCCAACGTCTGGGTCGTGACCCACAGGTGGGTCGCAGGAGATTTTGAACGGTCGCAAAATCAAGCTGAGATATTTGTTCCTTGGCGCCGGCTGCTTTGTATTTAAATTGACCCATGAGATGTAGGCCAGGCTGAGTTTAGCGAAACTGCTAGAATACCCAGTAGGTTGTTAATATTGGTGAAATATGGTATACGAGAAATAAAATAACGAGATAAACTGCAGCTGAATGCAGTTATTAGGCCTCCGTATACTGCATGTAAGATATGTAAATACCGCCTTCAGTAACACACTCCTAAACCGAACCCCAGAGACGCCGCCCGCAGGGACCCGGAGCTCCTTCCAACTCCATCCTCCAAATATAGAACCACAACCGCCGGGTCCCATAAAAACCCCAAAAAGCAACTTCACGGTTTTGCTCCGTTTTCTGGAAGGCGTCCACGGACTCGGAGCGCGGACAGAAAGGACACTTTCCCCGCTGTGGATTTACATATTTGTCCAGGGGAGCGGGAGGCGCCCGTGGCATTGGGCTTGAAACATTCCGAGGGCCCGGGGACATTCCTTCCATGAGTACGGAGTGAATCCACTCGTGTGTCATGTGGCCTGTGGTGGTGCGAGGGAGCCGGGGCCTTCCGCTTTATTTACTCCTCAAGATGCGGAGCGTCCTTCCAGCTCCTCCGCGCTGACACACGTCACAAAAGCACATTATGTTTTGTGTCAAGGTTGTAAATATAGTCATAAATAACCATGTTTCCATACGGAGCTCGCACCGCGCCGGGGCCGTCCGCTGCCGTATCTTTCCAACCGCAGCTTTCTACTTCTCTTTCTCTCATAAGACAATGTTGCTCACATTTATATTTATGTGATTATTATTGTCATAACATTTTCTCCCTCCCTGTTGCCGTGGCGTGAAGCGCCTCTTTTCCCCCACGTTCTCCAGCCTGATTCCCCGATGAACGAGGTGTTGCGGAGGTTAAGGGGTAGGGTTATGCAAATGATCCGTTTGAAGGATATCGAACAGAAAAACAAAACAACATATTTGTGGATTTCTCGATGTCAACACATGTAAATTAACATCACATTACAGGGGAAACAAGAAGGAAACGACACTTTTGTATTTCACGGGGTCAGAGCAGGTCTTCCCAAACCCGGGTGTGCCCTCGTGGTCCTCAGAGGAATTTGAGGAAGTAAAATGATTGTTTTTTTTTAATCATCACAAATTTTTTTGGGAGTGGATTTGCACTTCATCAGTTTAAGTTCATTACTAATCCGCACTTATAAAGTGTGCCCTGAAACATTTTGGGACCCGCTGCATCGGATCCCTGAGGCCCCTCGCGGCCCCCCCGGGGACTCACCCTTGCAGGCCCTGCGGTGGCTGATGGGCCGGGCCAGGTCACGGTAGTAGCCCTCCTTGCAGTAGTGGCAGTGGCGTCCGGCCGTGTTGTGGCGGCAGTTCATGCACACGCCGCCGCTCTTCCTCCCGGACAGTTTGTACAGCTCCATGTTGAAGCGACAGCGCCGCGCGTGCAGGTTGCAGTTACAGGCTGAAAGGGAGGAAGAGGAAGAGGAAGGGGAAGTCAGCACGGAGTGGGAACGCGTGACTCGGGACGCCGGGGAAACGGCAACGCCGCCAACTGAAAGGTTTATTCCAGGGATATTAAACACTGCGTTCCAAACTTTCCCAGAAGTATTTGCACAATTCAAAACATGCCAGAAAAACAGATTCCAGTGATAGATTGCATCAAGTTCACGTTGGGTTCGCGCCCCCTTATGAGGAAAGGGAAGGTTTTATACGCATTTAACAGCAGAGCAAAGAAGAATAAAAGCAGATAAATAAAAAAAAGCTCTGAGCTGAAGACATAAAACACAGGTGTTGATTTAAAACAGGCCTGCATTCTGAAACATGGAGGACTTGAACCCAAGTCCACGTTGGTCATGAGGACCTGAAGCAGAAGCCAGGAGCTGGAGTCTGAGACTCATCACACGGGAATGACTCAAAGGAACATCTGGATTGGTCGGTTTTGGCGGCTTCACCCTCACGCCTCCCGAGGTTAAAAGTCTTAAGAAGAGGGGCAGGAGGATTCGCCGCGATGCCTTCGGGGCGCCGGGCGGGGGACGGGTACGGACGGGTGTATAATTCACGCCGCGGACTCATCAATCACGCGTGATATTTCCAGGGCGCTCATTTAATCCGTTTCATAATTCATGATTTTTGGCTCTTTTTTCCGAGTCTACAGGTATTAATCACCGGGAGAAAGGACGGAGAAGTTCCTTTCATGAATCACTGATGAGCACAGGCTCCTGAAACCTCACACGAGTCTCATCGGTTCAGAGGAGGGAACGGGCGGAGCTCGATGAAGCCTGGGAAGATGGATGACAAGAGCGGGGTTGGCTCTGCGTCTTCCAGCCATAACGCAGGCGGCTCCTTCATACCGCTACCCATCATGCACCTGGGCCTCTTCTGATGCACTCCTTTATGCTCCCCTGTCTCATCACCATGATAGTGCCCTGGTTCTACACTGACGTGGGTGGAGAACAACGGACCCAGCGGTGCTGAACTGCTCCAGCTTCACGGTCCAGGTTTGTCATTGAGTCACGACCCAAACTTAACTCAAGACTGATTTCACGAAAATGAATCCACAACAAAAAATCGATTAAATAGAAATCGATTCAATGACAGAAACTCCTTTCCTGAGCTTCGAAAACACCGTTTTTATCAAATACAGCACCACCCAAAGAGGCCTCGTGAGGACAACTTCACCACCACGCCGGCGCTCTGCTTCAAACGGAGCCATGGCCCCATTGTGGACCAGGACCCACCAGTTGAGAACTACTGTTCTAATCCTCGCCGCCCATGCATCTGAGGTAAAGTAAGGAACTGCCGCCCACACACACACACACACACACACACACACACACACACACACACACACACATACACACACACACACACACACACACACACACACACACACACACACACACACACACACACACACACACACACACACGGGCAGCAGCTCAGGCAGTAGAGCAGGTCGTCTAGTGATCGCGACAGTTCGATCCCCGGCTGGTAATGTGCTGAAGTGTCCTTAAGCAAAAAACCTCCCAGCTGCGTCGCCACGTGGGTGTCGGCCCACTGCTCCCAGCTACGTCAGATACTAGGATGGGTATATGCAAGGAACTTATTTCCCCACAGGGATTAATGAAGTATACATGAATGTTATCACATACAGAGTTATAGTTATACAGATTGTAGTTATTACATACAGAGTCCTTAATAGGAGATGGCACAAAAACCCAGAAAGTCAGAAAATGTCATGGGACATTATGGGCTATCATGGGCTTTCATGAGGTATCATGGGGTATCAGCAGAAACCCAAGACTTTCACTACCTGCATTGGAAAAGAAAGACGGGTGTCTTGCCATCTGTAGGTGGATAGGTTTCCATGGTGACCAGGTATGGTGGATGTTCCTCCCAGTTCTCAACTTTTTTTTGGGGCGTGTTCCTCTTCTTGCAAGATTTTTAAGACGCGTAGCCCTTGACACAACGCAGCAATATTTTATTTATTGCTTCTACTTCCCCTCGAACCACTTTTCCATGGTACAACACTCCTGTTCTGACATATTTCCTTTTTTAATATTCCCCCGTGCCAACAACCCCTCCACCTAACCTCCGTCCCCAGGCCACAAACCCCCGGCCCTCTGTGTGCGTCCTTGGTGACTGTTGCTACGTCCAGCAAACAGCGCCGGGAACGAGGATAAGGAATGAGCCACTGAACTCGCCCAAACCACCGGCAACCTCAGAAGACGGATGTGGTTAAGTGTGGTTGTCTTTCGGGGTACACATACCCCCAAAATCACAGCCACCCATTTAGTCTTGACAATCGTTCGAATACATGAAACCATCACCGAGCGACAAAAATAGAGCTGACCTCAAAAAGCCAAATCTACCAGCAGCATCGCCCCTAGTGTTGTTATGGGCACCAATAAAATAAATATTAAATATAAATACAGATGGACGTACTGAACAGATCAGTCAATACTGATACAATACTACATTGAGCGAGTGGGTCGAAGGTCTACAGTGTTTTTAGAGTCTAACTCAACTTTATCAAGGTTATTACAGGTTGTGTAGCATGTGCAGCGATACGATGGCACGAGGACCCGATAGGACCTCAAAGCAGAAGGAGCTGGTCCCGGAGCTGCCCGTCACGGACCCCCGTGTTCTAAACTCTGCTCCGTGTTTGCTTCTTGCGTTTCAGACGTGTCGTGGAGTCGTTCCAAAAAAACCCCCAAAAAAACAAAAACGAAACTTTTCTTTACGGCGCCTGGTTCCGGATCAAAAGCTCCGCGGTCGCCGATCGGGGCCGGGACGTAAACACGCTCGGAGCCGTGAGACCCGAGACGTCAACAGAACGGAACGAGCGGGAATTAGCGGGGCCGCGCCCGCGGAGGGTTTACCAGCGACACACACGCACGGATCAGGAAAACCAGATTCCTCTATTAAACGAGTGTTTAGAGCACGACAGGCCACAGCAACCAAGCTAAACAAAGACAGACGGACACACGGGAGTGTGTGAGTGAGTGTGTGTGTGTGTGTGTATGTGTGTGAGTGTGTGTATGTGTGTGTGTGAGTGTGTGAGTGTGTGTGTATATATGTGTGTGTGTGTGTGTGTGTGTATGTGTGTGTGTGTGTGTGTGTGTGTGTGTGTGTGTGTGTGTGTGTGTGTGTGTGTGTGTGTGTTTGGGGGTGTTTCAGACAATGTTCCAAACTGTTGCGTGTTTTGTGACTAATCCTCAGTTTGGTTTGTTTGAAATAAAACAAACTTATTATTTAACAAATGTGTGTTTGTGTGTGTGTGTGTGTGTGTGTGTGTGTGCATTTTCTTCTTGTGTGTGTGCATTTTATTAACATGACGATGTCTGTATATGTGTGTGTCTTTGTAAGTGTGTGTGTGTATATGTATTTTTGCGCAATTCAGAATTGTATGTGTTTTTCTGTGTCTATGTGTGTGAGTGTGTGACTATATGTGTGTGTGTGCATATCCGTGTGTGTGAGTCTTTGTGTTTCTAAGTGGGTGAGTGTGTGCCTATATGTATGTGTGTATGACTCTGTCTGTTTCTATGTGTATGCCTATGTGTGTGTCTAAATGTGTGTCTGTGTGTTCCTATCCAGTATGTATGTGTAGTGTATGTCTGTGTATGTGTGTGTCTATGTGTGTATTTGTATGCATGCATGTGTGTATCTATGAGTATTTGTGTGTGTATACCTATATGTGTGTGTGTTTATGTAGGTCTTGTCTAGGTATTTGTGTATGTATGTGTGCGTGCCTATATGTATGTGTGAGCAGTCATTGATCCATAATGTGATACATCTGAACTTGCATTAAGTGGGGTAAGAATGCAGAAACACAACTTAATGTTGGTGTGTTGGTTCTTTCAACAGCTTTGCTTGTTTTTCTTATTTCTTTTTGTGTGTGTGTGGATCTATGTGTGTTTCTATGTGTGTGTGTATGTGTGTGTGTGTGTGTGTGTGTGTGTGTGTGTGTGTGTGTGTGTGTGTGCGTGTGCCTACGTATGCATCAGCAGTAACCCTCCGTCCCGCTTGCTCTGAACTGCGTCCAAGGTCGGATCGTCCATTAAACGCTGCAGAACGATCTGCTCAGTGTCAAGTGCGCGCTCATCACCATCCATCACGGAATTACCCTTAATAGCAGCACACTCCACCCGCTCCACCCGCTTCACGCCCAAACACACACTCCAACCAGGCAAACTTCAAGGGCAGATGGGTAATAAAATCGGGAAATGAGAGCGGTGACTGAGAGGAGGTGGAATTCGGCGGATCGACCTGCGAGCAGGGAGAAAGGTGGAAAAAACCCGGAGCACATTCCCAGACGGTTTTCCAACTCCACCTGGTTGTCGACCGGGATTCCCGCCGCCACGGGGCGTCCGCCGGCGTCGTCCGCTCCAATTTCAGACTTTTCGAGACCCTTGGTGACGCCACCTCAATTTGAAATTCTAGATCTGGTTTGCAGTTCAATCGACGGCTGATTCCGGCGTGATCTGGTTTCCCTCCGCTGGATCATCCACGTCGCGGCATCGAGGTTGATCTGGTCGGCCTGGTCACCAACCGACGCCTCAGCCCTCTGGGCGGAATGAGAACACATCCTGGTATTTTAAGGCTGTTCTGGGCATATTCCCAAAAAAAAAAGTCCAGAGCAGTGGAGATGAACTTCCTCTGTTCAGGGCACCCTCTCCTGCCCTACATGGCTCCCAACGAACGCGTCGCTGGTACGGTCGGTACTCTGTGTGATCTCTCGTGGACCGGTGACCCCTGAAAAAGATTAAACCTCTGACCCCCAAAGCCTGCACGGGCGGAGGGAGATTTAAGCACCTCTCTGCTGTGTGTGCGTGTGTTGGCGTGAGCAGACCAGAGGTGGTTTCAGAGTCTTTCATCTTCGGGGAGGTCTGCAGCCACCGGAACGACAGAAATCTTCCAAAACAAAACGGTCAGTTGCCGTCAACACGGTGACAACAACATGGTCACTATTTGTCTAGACTACTGGGTCCCTTTGTGGGGGAAGATCTTTGAGGAACGAAAAAAAAAACAAAACGAGGGCCGCTCACTCCATTCGGGAGCCGGGGCGAAGGGGCTTCCGGAGGGTCAGAACCCACGGCCTTGGCGGATGAGATCAGAATAGGAATGAAGTTGCGTGGGCCTGCGCGGTTCCTTTGGACTGGGGTGGTCATCCCTATCTTTTGGAGAGAAGTCTGCGGGGCGTGTTCAGACGATCACAGAATCACAATCCCTTTGTCCGCCTGGGAAGGCGTTCACCAAGCAGCTGGGAAGGAGACAAGGAACAAGGCAGATGTTGACCTTGCTGTGGCACAGTGGACCAGCTTCTCACCCTCTCTCAGACGGTGGCATGGGTGTGGGCGTTCACTAGTCGACATGTATTTGTAGATCTGGAGAAGTGCTCCCACAGGGGTTCTGTGCTAAGTGCTGCTGAGGTATTGGGGACCGAGGCCACGCCTGCATACCATTGGATCCTTGTCTCACTACATTTCTACTATTGGCAGATGAGATGCTAACTCCGAGACCACGGTTCTCTCCAGTAAAAGTACGACTTGGTTGCTTCAGGCCGGGGAGGGAGAAATGAACTCAAGAGGAGAAGTTCAGCGTTGTGCAGCATCGGCAGTAATGTGGGGGAAGAGAGACAGGGGTCATAAGGAAAAGCTCTAAATTGAATTCCTGATACGTGATCCCTACCCTCACCTCCTGTCATAAGCTTCAGGGGGTGAAACAAGAAGATGGCAGATTCACTCTCTGTGACAGGGTGAGGGACTCAGTGATCCAGGTGGGACTCAGAGATCCAGGAGGAGATCACCAGTAGAGCCAGTGCTGCTCCACATTGAGAGGGGCCAGCTGAGGTGGTCCAGCTGGTGAGGATGCCCCCTGGGTGCCTCCCTTTGGAGGTGCACCAAGCACGTCCGTCTAGGAGGAGACCCTGTGTTTGTGCAAACACTATTATGAGAGTAATTCTGTAACTGTCTAGTATGTGTGTGTGTGTGTGTGTGTGTGTGTGTGTGTGTGTGTGTGTGTGTGTGTGTGTGCGCGCATGTGAACACTTAAACAGTCTGTCCAATTTTTTCCAAGAGGAATTTGACAAAGAGCATACCAGCCCTGGTGGGGGCCGCGTGTGTGTGTGTGTGCGCGTGTGTGCTCGCGCGCGTGTGTGTGTGTGTGCGTGAGTATGTGTGCGTGTGTGTGTGTGCGTGCGTGTGTGCGTGCATGTGTGTGTGGGTGCGTGTGCGTTCCTGCGTGCATGTGTGTGTGGGTGCGTGTGCGTGCCTCCGTGTGTGCATGTGTGTGTGCGTGCATGTGTGTGTGCGTGCGTGCCTGTGTGCATGTGCATGCGCATGTGTGTGTGCGTATGTGTGCATGTGTGTGTGTGTGTGTGCGTGCGTGCATGTGCGTGCATGTGTGTGTGTGTGTGTGTGTGTGTCTGTGTGTGTGTGTGTGTGTATGTGTGTTGGTATGATCAAACGTCTCAAACACACACACAGCTGTGAGCACTTGTGTCCATTTACACCTTGGTTGGACCTGCGCTGTGTAAGGCCCTAATGAAGCGACGCCCACATTCCTTCCAGTGTAAATAAAAGGTGAGTGCACGCAGGACAAAGAACAGACGTCCAGAATTCACTTTAAGTCGCCACTTTCATCCGGTTTTTTAGCCGCTAGAAGCTCCACATGGTCCGTTACGACCGGCGGCTCCGTGCCACGACAAGCGACTTCTGAAGAGCATCAGGAAATAAACCTTCACGAAATGTGCAGCTGACGAACATCTGACTCCACCTGAGGAGGAGGAGGAGGAGGAAGAGGAGGAGGCGTCCTGCACGCTTGGTTTCTCTCCACACGCCACCGCTGTTGTGTTTGGCGTTCCACGTCCACTCGGTTCCACTCGGTTCCACTCTCCTACCGTTTCAGGGCAATGGAGGGGGAAATCGGCGTGCAGTACCCGTCACGACCACCGGGGGCTTGCCCGCACGGAAACACAGCGGGCGTTTAAGGTTGTGTTGGAGCTGTTTCCCGGCCATTATCTGACCTCTAAGAGATGACCTCTACAAGGAGGAAGTGGGGAGAGAGGGAGCGATGACGAGTTGGATCAGGTCAGTTAGTAATATTAATATAGTAATATTTCCGTTTACTGTACGACAAGAGCAGAATTATTTTGCGGTCGGCGGTCAGCGTCCACAGTATGACATCACAGTGACATCAATGAATTGAAGGTAAATCAATGTGGAGGTAAAATACAGAACTCGACAGGGGCTGCCACAGCCTCTCAGAGCAAGGCACTGGTCAGAGCAGCAGGTCAGAAGCAGTCAAATACAAGCAACTGGTGTGTGTGTGTGTGTGTGTGTGTGTGTGTGTGTGTGTGTGTGTGTGTGTGTGTGTGTGTGTGTGTGTGTGTGCGTCTTGCAGCTGCCCAGGGCTCTTGGAATGTTTATGGGCTTGTTTTGATGAGCTTTCATACATATTCTCTCTCTCAAACACACACATACACACACACACGCACACACACACACACACAGTGTTCTGGTATTAAAAATCAATAAATCAGTAATACAATCGAGATTAAACTTTAAATAAAACACCTCCTCTCTCTGTCCTTCAGCTTCCTGTTTAGTTTATCGTTGCGTATTGCGTTGCCAACCCCTTCCTGTCAGTCACGCACTCCTTGCATCTCTCCTCTCCAATGCTGTGTTCCACTGTCATCCGTGCACGACGCCTTTTTTGGCCTCTCACACAGTCAGGTGAGGAAGTGACGGCTACATTCTCATTTTCCTTTCATCTGAATGCAAAACAGTGAAAGTCACCGCTTGTCAATGCACATAAACCGTTACACTAACGAGAAGATGCAAACATCTACAATAATTTAACAATTAAATAAACCAGAAAGATGAACCTAAAGATGAACAGTTAAGATTTTGTAATGAAGAATAAACCTTATGGTAAATATTAAATATAGACCTATAGATTTGCAGAAAAATATTTATAATATATTCAAAGAGGCAGTAAATTGGCACAGTAAGTACAGTAAACCTAGACGTTAACTCGAAGTTACGGAAAATTCCCAATATACAATTTCCCCAAAAAGCTATTATCATTATTAACAATTATAATAAAGAACAAAAATAAATAAAGAATAGAAAAAAAAAAACCCTAGAATAAGTAGTAAACATGGCTGATGTTATGTAAAATATAAAGTCTTCGGTGTTTATGTAAACACACTGTCAACTTCCTGGTGGAAGCTACAGCGGAAAATACTGAAGATACACTGCAACACACACACACACACACACACACACATGCACACACACACACACACGCACACAGACAAGCACTCACACACACGGGCACACACACTCACACACACGCGCACACACACACACACACACACACACACACACCGACACACACACACTTCGTTGCTCTTTTCAACTACAAGAGACCCCTTAAAAAACACAGTCTCTCCCCCTCTCTCCCCCTCTCTCCCTCTCTCTCCCTCTCTTTTTACTTGAGTGACTCACTCTCTCCTCCTCTATTTAATACTCTCACTGCTTATCTCCCCCGCCTGCTTTCCCCCTAAACTGCCCTAATTACCCCCCACACACCCCGCCCCCTCCCTTCCCCCCGCCCTCGGTGTGGTGTTATAGGGGTGAGTTTAACCAGATTAAGCTGGACGGTTGCCAGGTTGGAGGGTGGCCAGGTTTGAGGGGGGTTGTTGGCGGACAGTTTGGATTCTTCGCTCCGTTCCACCTCGTCTCCAGCGCAGAAAAACACCGGCGATCACTCCATCCCTCCATCTCTCTCTTTCATCCCTTTCTTTCCGAAGTGGAGAACAT
>NC_137207.1:24654844-24657344 GCF_960531495.2 Zeus faber
GTGCGGAGCAACACCGCGCCCCACAACATAAGATTCGTTCCGTACAACACAACGTGTGGACTGTCTGTCAGCCAGTGAATACATGGAAAATCCAGGCGGCAGTTACAGACGTAAATACTATCAGATGTTCAGGTGTTCCTGACAATAAAGTTGTCATGTATTGATTTTTCGTTCCTTGATCACGCTGTGGTTTGATCGTATAAGATCCAGTTCATTTGTTGGTTCTGGCCGAAGTTCAAATAAACCCCTCGGACCCATTTGGGAACAGTTTTCATGTATATTCATGTCTCAGTCAAGCGAACATTTCAGTCTCCAGAACGAGCGTCGGCCCCGCGGGGCTCGGCTAAATGAGGCCTACCGTAGGAGTGTCGGAGAGAGAACTGAGGAAATACCGGGAAAAATAAATGTAAAGCCAGTTCAAGTTGGGGGAACGACTTGAATTAAAAAGGAACTCCCTTCCTGCATATTAAAATGACTGCGCCCTAAACAGATGGCCACTCAACCCTCCATGTGATGTATGTCACAATTTTCTATAAAAATATGCACGGCCATGCCCGGAGCAGACATGAGCGGCGGTATTACCGCCCGCCCCTAACCTGCCAGGTCTGACAAATTGGCCGGTACGACCTTCTCACGACCTCCGCGCCCGGGGCTGCGAACGGAGCGCCGCCTTCCTGCCTGCCGGGCCGACGGGAGGGGAGCTGGCAGGGCGGCTCCATTAGCGATGGATGGTGTCTGGCCTGAGGCGCGCTGTGTCCCAGGGCTGTGATCCGGCAGAACCCAGGCCTGGCTGTTAATGAGGGAGAGGCAGAACAGCAGAACAGAACCAGCTCCACGGGCCACAACGGGGCCGTGGGGGGCCGGGGACGGAGCCACAACCGGGGGCCCCGAAGCTGGCCAACATGGCCCATACGTCACGTTGTGGTAAAGCTGCGGCTCCAGACCGGCCCACACAGAGAGATGGAGCTTGAGCTGGATGCGACGCCCGGGCAACACATCTACTGACGCTGGCAGCTGCTGCAACGTGATGAACTGAACCCCAACCTACGTCCACGTTCCTCCATTTAGCAAAGGAAGGATGAGTGAACAAGCACGTTCTGTCCACAGCAGTCCTCCACTGCATGCACATGGCTGCTCGATCCACGGTATCTACTAGAGAGGAAAGGTTCCATGTTAGGTTCCATGGTTTCCTTTATTCCAATCTTGCACTTCATGTATTCTACTTTTTTACTTTATGTATTATATTTATTCAATTTTTTTACTTTATGCCTTCTATTTTTGATTTTATTCTATTTTTTTACTGTATGCATTCTATATATTATATATTTTTACTTTATGCATTCTATTTATTCTATTTTTTTACTGTATGCATTCTATATATTATATATTTTAACTTTATGCATTCTATTTATTTATTTTTTTCACTTTATGCGTTCTATTTTTTTACTTTATGCATGTTATGTATTCTATTTATTTACTTTATGCATTCTATGTATTCTTTTTTTTTACTTTATGCATGTTATGTTTTCTATTTTTTTTACTTTATGCATTCTATTTTTTTCTCTATACATTCTACATTGGCTATTTTTTTACCTTTTGCATTATATTTATTCAATTTTTTTAATATATATATTTTTTTACATTATGCATGTTATGAATTCTATTTATTTACTTTATGCATTCTATTCATTTTATGTTTTTACTTCATGCATTCTATGTATTCCTTTTTTTTTTTTATCTTTATGCATGTTATGAATTCTACTTTTTGATTTTATGCATTCTATGCATTCTATTTTTAGACTTTATGCATGTTATGTATTCTATTTTTTTTACTTTATGTATTCTATGTATTCTATTTTCAATGTATGCATTCTATAGTCAATTAATTATATTATATAATTATAGAACCCAGAATCGCTATTGTGGCGCCTCCCCTAGTGGCTGCCTGCGCGAGCACCTTGTGTCGATTATGCACATTTTGGTATTTTTTTGTATTTTTAGAGCTTATAGAGCTTATTGTGCGTACTCACCGGGTGTCATGACATTTCACAGCATATATGTATGACAGTATGTATATGTACAGTATGTGACAAATAATCTCTTCAACTTGAACTTGAACTTGAACTATGTATTCTATTTTTTTACTTTATGCATTTAATTTATTCATTTTTTTACTTTATGCATGTTATGTATTCATTTTTTTATGTATGCATTCTATTTACTCTATTTTTTTATGTATGCATTCTATTTTTTTACTTTATACACATGATGCATTCAATTTTTTTACTTTATGCATTCTATGTATTCTATTTTTTTAATGTATGCATTCTTTGTATTATATTTTTTTACTTTATGCATTCTATGTATTTTATAATGTGTTTATTTGGACTTTGTCTTAATGCTTTTGGTGTTTTATGTAATGCATTTTAAATTGCCTTGTTGTTGAAATGTGCTTTATAAATAAACTTGCCTTGCATATGTATTCTGTTGCACAAAGGCC
>NC_137207.1:24662344-24732344 GCF_960531495.2 Zeus faber
AGACAGGCCGACACCAACGCTTCCTGGTTTCCACGATGTTACACAGCCTCCACTGTGTTCATCATGTGAGATGGAGGGAGGGAGAGGGGGATGAGGAGGTGAACCGGGCCCTCACTCACATTAACATCAGCCTGGCACCCTCATGGCGGGAACCGCTCCCCTGCGCATCACGTGAAGGCATACCGCCGAGGATTTCTACTGTTTCAGACATTTCCAAATATTCCAAACTACTAAACCACACAGTCTGTGTTGATAACCCCCAAACTCTCCACTACCAGGTCCCCTGCCCCCAGGATCCGTTCTCAGGCCAAAGGATTTGAGCAACTTCCTGTTTGTGGCTTCACTCAAGAAACGCAGTTGAAAGTGTAATGTTCACAGGAAAGCTCTGGAAGAGGAGGCTGCAGGTAGGAAAGGCAGGCACACCGAAGCCAGGATTGAAGCAGACAGGTCTCGTTCTGAAAACAGAATGAACCTGGGCTCTGCTTCCCCCACGCAAGACTCAACTCAAAGAAATTGGTGAAATGAAGTGTTGTGGAGGTCAGAGCGGAAAGCCTTCATGTTAGAAACAGCTGCGACTTAGGAGCCAGGGAGCGACACTACAGATGAATGAAACGCGCTACAGTAAAAGACCCAGTCATAGCATCTGGGTTCAGTGGGCAGCCTGAGTCACTAACTACACCCACAGATGGAGCATGTATTGATGAAGGAGCTTCAACTTAGAGCATGTTTGACTCCATGGAATTAAAGCCAAACATCGGTGATGGAGACAGACAGAAAGGCAAATTGATGACAACTGGATGTATTGGAGGACGACTGATGGAATAAAAATGGATGACAGATAGAAGGATAGATGATGGATTGGATGAAACAGCTGGACATGGATGACTAACGGTCGGGCGGAGGTGTGGAGGTACTCACGCAGACACTCGTTGGCCTCGCGGGCGCTGGCCCGCTGCCACGGCCGGTCGTAGTGGAAGGGCTTGCAGCGGTCGCACTCCGGACCCTCCGTGTTGTGCTTGCAGTCGCACACCAGCTTCCCCTCCTTGTCCTTGACGCAGCGGGAGGCGTGGCCATTGCACTTGCAGCGCCCGCCCACCTGGAAGTCCCCCACCGCGTAGAAGTAGGTGGGCAGCGCTGTGGACACCGCCGGCGGCTCGTCCTCCCTCCCCGCCGCTGCTCCTGCCACCAGCTCCCTGAGGATATGCGGGCGGCTGAAGACCGCGCGGATGTCGGTGACGGTCACCCAGTCCTGGAGGACGGGGCTGTTGTCGAAGTCCTTCCCGGACGGACGCCCATCCAGCGTGCTGAAGGCGATGAGCCCCCCGGACAGCGGATACAGGTCGGTGTGTCCGTCGGAGCACAGCGCCTCCTGCTCGTTCTGCTTGGTGATCACCGCCCGGTTGGGGCGGTTGTAGACGCGGCGACACTGTGAGGAGTAGAACTGGTACGGCGTCCAGGACTTGCCGTAGTCCATGCTCTTGTAGATGGCCAGCGACTCGGGCCGCAGCGAGCAGAACTGCAGGCTGACGTAGGTGATCTCGAACTTCTTGCCCAGCGACAACGTCAGGGTGACGTTGTGCGGCGAGCTGCTCAGGTTCTCCGACTGCCAGCACGTCAGGTTGTGGGCGGAGTTGAGGTCGGTGAGGTAGGAGGGCGGCCGCGCCCGCCGGGGGTCCGAGGCGTCGCAGATGTGGCAGGTGCGCACGGGGGGCCGCGCCTCCACGCTGCAGGAGCGAGACGGCGGGCGGCCGCAGACGCTGGAGACGGCCACCTCCTTCCCGAAGGCGGCGTTGATGAACTCGGGGATGCAGCGGCGGGCGGCGCCGGCGTCGTCGTAGCAGGGGTCCGGGGGGGTCTGCTGCCCCACGAAGGGGTTGGTGGCGCTGTGGGGGGAGGCAGACCACGCCAGGAGACACAGCCCCAGCCAACACCTCCACACCTCCCTCATCCTGCCTGGATGGCCTGCAGGGGGCGTTGGGTTCGAGTGGAAATCTTTGTGCGGGTAAAACCTATGTCAGATGTGGCTCAGTGTGAGTGTGTGGGGGGAACCGGGTGTCTATCTGTGTGTGTGTGTGTGTGTGTGTGTGTGTGTGTGTGTGTGTGTGTGTGTGTGTGTGTGTGTGTGTGTGTGTGTGTGTGTGTGTGTGTGTGTGTGTATGTTATTATGTGTGTGTGTGTGTGTGTGTGGTGGGGGGTGTGTATCTGTGTGTGTGTGTGTGTGTGTGTGTGTGTGTGTGTGTGTGTGTGAGTGTGTATGTTAGTTTGTGTGTGTTGGGGGGGTCTGTGTGTGTGTGTGTGTGTGTGTGTGTGTGTGTGTGTGTGTGTGTGTGTGTGTGTGTTGGGGGGGGTCTATCTATGTGCGTGTGTGTGTGGTGAGTAAAGGGGAGTGTTGGCAGACTCACTTCGGGCCGACGCCTTTCCTGTGAAAAAGCAACAGAAAAAAGGAAGGTTAGCAGCATCTCACGGCACGTTGTCCTCCAGGTCCAAACCAGGAACACAAAACACTGTGCGGCTTTCTCGGAAATTCCTCCATTTAAAAGCACAGATTGTGTCCAGATGTCGCGTCTTCCAACTGAAAACTCACAAATCCAATTCATTGCAGAAATCACATTTGTTTTTGAATTGGATTAGTCGGGCAAAACCCGGCGAATATCGGTCTTTCACCCTTCAATGGGGCCGACCGACATTTTCATTCAGTGAAAATGCAGAGAAGGGTCGAGCGAGCTTGAAAGAAATGGGGCCCAAGATAAAGCGAGCGGGCGTTTGAATAGAGACATGAGCTGCTCCGGGCGTCAGATCCTGAATTTCAATGCCGTCCACTCATTCAGGACGTCTGGTCAGGAGGCGCCGTGGGACAAAGCAGCAACGCCCACTGTCATCGCCACAGAACACCAGTTCAGATGGAGCTGCTGGAACACATGAAACCAATACAATAAATAAACAAGGTCCCATGTGACCTTCGTAAATATAACAGTTTAAAGTTCTTGTGGTTAGAACGACTATTTACTCTTGACTCCGAGCTTCCTGTTCAAATTTAAAGCCGATTGGCGGAAAATGTGCTCTCCCCTGACGGCGAGGGTTTTTTTATTTACCACAAAACGCCTTTCTAGTTGGGCATAAACCCGACGTCTTCCCATCGCTCGGCCTTACTCGTCCATCACATATCCCAGTTGAGTGGGAGGAGCCAACGTCTTTTTTAAATGTCCCCGGCCA
Organism: Zeus faber; assembly: GCF_960531495.2. Taxonomy (NCBI): domain Eukaryota; kingdom Metazoa; phylum Chordata; class Actinopteri; order Zeiformes; family Zeidae; genus Zeus; species Zeus faber. Next base: position 24,665,558 of record NC_137207.1, read on the forward strand.
ATCGGGGAGGGAGTGGGGGAACCCTGGGAGGAGCCAGGACCGTTTTCCCGGCTCCCATGGAATCATTCATTGACACGTCTAAACATCAACCGGTGTTTTGGGAACCCACCTGCCTTCGTCACGGTGCGCCCCCCCGGGGTTTGACGAACAGTTTGACTGAATGGCATAGAGCGGCGTAGAGCGGCAGGAAGTCAGCGTCACACGGCCAACGACAGCAGCAGGAAGACCAGTCCGATCACATGGAGGTAAAACATGGCGGCTACATCGGCAGACTACGCACTCCAGCATAATACCTGTGAACTACCGCCCAGCACGCTGTAGTACACAGGAGAAACACCCAGGGCTTTTCAGACGGCAACATCTTCATGTAGCTGCTTTGGACTGACACGCCCTCTGATGTAGTTCCTTTTTCTCCGTCTGGACAAGTCGTCGACAGCTGTCCTTGTAACGCGCCGCAATGCATTATGGGACATAGATGATATCTTGTGTTTGCAGACTACATTATTCCGCCCCATGTAGGATGTCATCCTGGTATTTTTCGCACAGTATTTGAGCATCATATGGTTTCAAAGATACAGCACCGATGGTAGCGGAGGTACAAGGTACCCAACAGGTTCACGAGTGACCAATGGCGGAAACTCCGCCCGTTACACTCTTACACAGCATTGGACCCTGCACGCTGGAGCTGAGGGGCCCTCCCTGTATGTGGGCGGGCGTATCCACTGCTTGTGCTTCATCCACAGATCTCTCCTTGGCTCCTACTTACCAGAGCACACGCTCAAGACTTCCTGCTGAAGTCAGCTCCTCGTGCCCGGACAGGACGCCAACCCTTCCACCTGGACATCTCACAGGACGACTGGAAACGAACCGACTTCACTTTCACTTCAACTTGTACCAATCCTGAAGAACGTGGAATCCAAACTTCTGGGTCTGTTTTCGCACGTTGCGTTAACTTTCACAGATGACTACATGAGGTTTAGGTAGATGTAATACAATGTTAGAAATGCGACGCCACCGGAGGGATTAGGAACACGTACCCTGGGCCGAGGCGAGGTGCCGGAGAGACGGAATCTCACGGTTCCCTCACTACGCTGAAAATCTTCCACAGCAAAATCGTCGTCAACGCAACTTTGGCATCAACACCCGCAAAGCGACAATTCAGCAAGTTCAACAATTACTCATGTGATGCATTACTCATGTGACACCGTTCGGTGGGCACCACGGAGCGCGGCGGAGAAAACAGAAAGAGGTGCGTCAGGGTTTTCCCTCCGCTAACCCCCCCCCTTACTTCAAACCGCGGAGGGAACGCCGCCCGATCCTCTGTGAGGAATCCATCAAAGTACAATAAACCCCACCCAGCCCCCTCCCCTCCCGCCCTTCAGATTCTCTCCCTCTCTCTCCCCCTCTTCTTGTTGTGCATCCGTCTTCTCCGCCGCAGGACAAAGGAGCGTCTCGGCCTCCAGTGAGGCTCCCCAGACGCTCATTTCTTTCAAAACAACAAGAACTCAGGGAAACAAAAGTTCTTGGGGGTGGGGGGGTTTCCCCTCCTCTAAGGGGTCCAAAGCCAGCGGCCCTCACAGAGCAGGAGAAGGAGCTCAGTGGTCCATCAAACAGACCCTCCTCCCCTCCCCCCCCCTCCCTCCCTCCACCCCTCCCTTCGTCTTCTCGGGCCCCCGTGGTGACCCCCCACCCACCACCCCGACCGAGTGGGTGTTAGAAAGCGCCGGGTGGCGGTGTTGGCGGGGGAGGTCTGGAAGTCAAGGTGTTAGAACTTCCTCTGATGTCTCCGAGAGGCTGTGGAAGGTCGGGGGAGTGGGGGTCGAAGGGGGTGGCTTGCAAGATTCGGATTCGGACGCTGTTCTGTACAAACCTCGCTGAGGCGTAACATAAATGTCTCTGTTCCCCGGTTTGACACCCACTTCATCACGGCAGCACTTAGCCCGACCGCGGCGACTCCCGCACCATCTGACGCGTAATAAACCACAATAAAAGCGCGAGTGTTCCAGGAAATTCCACCTCGCATAAAGAAAAATGGACTTAAAAGGGATCGGTGCTGCCCTCGCTGGAGCACATTTCATTTGATATACGTACGCTAAATATAACACCGACAATCTATTCAATATGATAATTTGAAAATGGAGGATTTATTGGAGTTCCATTAATAAAACAGTTTTACAGTTGTAGACTAAACTCACACAAAGGAGGTGGAATTTGAAACGATCTTAGTGAACATACATGTTTCAGTTTTTATATTCTACTGTTTAATCTTCATTTTTGTAGAGAACTTTAAACAGCAGTTCATTTGTGAAGGGTATAATATAAATGAAATAAAATGTATTAATATCATCACTATTATCGTTATTACTATCATTATTATCATAATTATCATCGTTATATATTATTATTATCACCATTATAATTATTATTATCATCTGTATTATTATTATTATTATTATTATTATTATTATTATTATCTTGATTATCATTATTACTATTATCATTATTATTATCATCATTATAATTATTATTATAATCTGTATTATTATTATTATTTTTATCTTTATTATCATTATTATTATCATCATTAATCATTATAATTATTAATATAATCTGTATTATTATTATTATTGTCTCTATTATCATTATTACTCCTATTATTATTATTATTATCATTATTATTATCATCATTATAATTATTATTATCATCTCTATTATTATCTCTAATATCATTATTACTATTATTATTATTATTATTATTATTATTATTAATAATAATAATAATCACTTTTTTTAAGTTATTGGGTGTCATTTGTACTAGTTTGCTGAGTCGTTTTCAAGACCAGCTGATTTTTGAACTACTAGGTTGAGTCTCCCTCGTCATTAAAGACATGAATGGCAGGAAAGGAAGTAACAGGAAGTTGGGTATAAAGGGACAGGAAGTTGACGGATCGAGGGGGCTGAAAAATGCAAAGGTGTAAAAGCAGGTGTGAAGGGTTAAAGAGAGAGCGAGGTAGAGAAGAACTGACAGACAATGGAGAGAGAAAAAGACCCAAGAGGAAGACGTGACAAGAGAAGGAAGAACAACCGTGAGAGAGAGAGAGAGAGAGAGGAGAATAGGAGAGAGGAAGATCTGCCAAAGAGGCGGGACAGTGGTGAAGCAGAAGATGTGACCGGCAAGGGCGAGCGAGGACAGAGATAAATGAATGGCAGCAGCAGGAGAGAGAGACAGAGAGAGAGAGAGAGAGAGAGAGAGAGAGAGAGAGAGAGAGAGAGAGAGAGAGGGGACTGAGACAAATAAAGGTAGACGCCTGGTGTTGGATGACTAAATATGGAGCGTTTCTCTGCAGTCTGGTGCTGTCAGGTCCATCTGGCAGAGCAAGGTGAAGCTTAAACAGAGCTGCTCCGTCAGTCCGAAGAATAAACCAGAACCTGAGCCAGGACCAGGTCAGGAACCAGGTCTTGGCCCAGAATCAGGTCCAGGACCAGAATCAGGTCCAGGACCAGGTCCAGATCCAGGAAAGGAACCAGGTCAGGAACCAGGTCGAGGTCAGAGGAACTGGATTAAAGGAGAACTGTTCTGGATTCAGCCCCATTTCTCACCTGTTACAGTGGACTCCAACCAGCTCTGGATGCTCTGGGTGTGGATGCTCTGGGTGTGGATGATCTGGGTGTGGATGCTCTGGGTGTGGATGTCTGGGTGTGGATGATCTGGGTGTGGATGCTCTGGGTGTGGATGCTCTCATTGTGGATGCTCTGGATGTGGATGCTCTGGATGTGGATGCTCTCATTGTGGATGCTCTTGTTGTGGATGCTCTGGGTGTGGATGCTCTGGGAGAGCAGTTGCTTTGACAAATAAGCCAAAATAAAATACCTTTGACAAAATGACGATGAACAGGACATCAATTCAGAGGTTCCAAAAGCTGAAAATAAAGACGCTGTTAAAAAACAAAAAACGCAAGGCTGGTTTAACACCACCCGACGCCGGTGCGATCCTTTAATTCGATGGAAGTGCTTCTTAACAGGTGAGAAGTGGGAGTCAAACCTGCGTTGTTCCCCTTCAAATCTCCTTTAAGTTTGTGTTGGTAAAGCTCAGCTCCCCTCAGGCTCCACGGCCGCAAAAACTAAGTGTTCAGGAGGTTTTACGGCGCTCTGCGGTTGCCGCCGTTACTGAGCTGAGACCAAACCAAAGTGGGAGCGACAATTTGTGCCGTCGTTTCATGGACGCCGTGAAACCAAAACATTTACAGAAGTTGTGTTCCCGACGCCACAAGCACAGCAAAGCCAAAAGAGAAGCAGAACGGACTGGTCCTAAAAGCAGAGCGAGCCCGGGCTTGGTGTTCCACACTCGTAAAAAAGTAAAGTGCAACGCAGTGGCAGTACCCCCTAGCACCCTTGACGCGGCGACTAGTTTGTAATGTTGTACCTCACTGGTATAAAAAATGGGACAAATCAGGTACAAATCGGTGCTTTACAGGGTGCTGCTGGCCTTACAAAGCTTTCTGAACGTACGGTGTTGGACTTCCTCCTCAGAGCACATGCTTGGACATCAAAGTGCAGAACTGATGTCTTCTTGGGAGTGATTCTAAGGTCAACACAGACAAAAAACAACTGTGAAAATGCTACAGTTTGCCTGCATCCGCCGCTGAACGTTACACCCATCCCTGCAGCTATTTGCGGAGGTTGTCGGCTCTGGGACGTAGCGTTAACCTCTGAAACGCTCAGTAAGACTCTGTTTCGGCGAGACGTCCATCCAGCGTGTTTAACAAGCCACAAGCTCCTCGTCTTTCATCAAATGTGGTTAAAGCAGCAACAGCTGTTCCGTGAGCGTCTGGCGTCCGTCTGTTCACGCTGCACACAGCGAGGAGCCCCGCTAGATAGCCCCGCTAGAGAGCTCGCTCGTGCCGGCAACGCGCCTCGGGCATTATCGGGGAAACTACTGAGAGATTAGACCTTTATTGAATGTGAAAAGGCTTCTCCTCCGCCTCCACCTTCGGCTCAGCGTCCAGGCCAGTTGAAAGCCTCCCTGGCAGGAGGGAGCTGAGCAGGCTCATTACCCCCAAAGGGCTTCACGTAGGGCGGCCACCCCACCGTCCAGTGGCCTAAAGGTGGGCGGAGGTCTGAAGGTGTAGCAACCTCCCTCGAGACGTGAGATCTGACAAGGGACTGGCCAATGAAAATCACTCAACTTCTTCAGTTGAACGGACACACGAGTCCATGAGCGAACGCACATGAGAGCACCATCTGATGCCACGGAAACGCCGAAAAACCTTCAATGGATCCAATCCTCTCCCCGAACAGCACGGAAGAAACACCCTGAGAACCAAGCTCCACCGGGGGGGTTGGGAGGGAGGGAGCTCCAGGTGAAACCTCCAGGTTCTTTGTGGCAACAAACTCAACATTCACAAGGAGGAGCAGGAGGAGGAGTAGGTGGAGGAAGAGGAGGAGAAGGAGATGAAGGAGGAGGTGGAGGAGGAGGAGATGGAGGAGGAGGAGTAGGTGGAGGAAGAGGAGGAGAAGGAGATGAAGGAGGAGGAGATGGAGGAGGTGGAGGAGGGTTGGAAAGAAGAAGACAGCTGCCGTGTCTTCTATTTGGTTTCTTCTGGATCGACCGATGGGTGGAGAGAAAGGAAGCAGAGAGTGAGAAAAAAGAGGAGTGGAATATGTATATGGAAGCAGGAGGAGGTGGGGAAGGAGGAGGTGGGGAAGGAGGAGGTGGAGGAGACAGAGGCAGCCAAGCACATCTCTCTTCATATTATATCGTTCATCTCTCACTTTATGCAATTATACTTAATTCTATTTTTCTATCTACCGCCCTTCCATCAACTGATCCATCCATAAATCCATCCATCGTCTATCCAACTTTTGTCCATCTATCATCTATTCATTCATCTATCCATCTATCCATCTGTCAATCTATCCATCCATCCATCTATCCAAATATCTGTCCATCTCCCCATCCATCAATCATGGATCCATCAGTCCATCTATCATTTATTTATCTATTTGTCTTTCTATCTTACCATCTATTTATCCGTCATGAAGAGAGAGTGTGAGAAGGCCAGGACAGATAAAGACAGAGAGAGAGAAAGAGAGAAAGAGAGATAGAGAGATAGAGAGAGAGAGAGAGAGAGAAGAGAGAGGGTGACAGAGTGGTATTTTTCCATCCGTCAGCAGGAGATCATCCTTTGTTCAACTCCCTCCGTCTCAACACGGAACTCCACACGTTGATCCTCCACATAAAAATACTTTCACTTTGCATTGTTGTGTGAATGTGTGCATGTATGTGTGTGTGTGTGTGTGTGTGTGTGTGTGTGTGTTTGAATGTGTGCATGTATGTGTGTGTGTGTGTGTGTGTGTGTGTGTGTGTGTGTGTGTGTGTGTGTGTGTGTGTGCAGGTGGGTCGGGGGGTTTTCTTTCTGGAGTTGATTAGCGGTGGAGGTGAGAGGTGGGAGGAAGGTCGGAGGTCAACTCTCCCAGCTGAGGGTGTCGTTAGCGGGCAGATCTGAGACTAATCTGCTACGCATGGTGGTGTGTGTGTGTGTGTGTGTGTGTGTGTGTGTGTGTGTGTGTGTGTGTTTGTGTGTGTGTGTGTGTGTGTGTGTGTGTGTTGGAAGCAGATAAGTGAGTTTATTCAACTTCATGTAGTTCCGATTAAAATGAAACTGCATTTCCATGACTGCATTTCGACTCATTGACCACTGAAATAGTTTTTCTTGTTTCCTTTTGAAGGATTTGCCACTGTGTGTGTCAACACGATACTGAAACTTCATGTTAAAACCTGCTGCTTCCAGTTGAATTTTCCCCACTCGAGCATACTTTTACCCGGAATGCCGCCTCAAAGCAGCCTCTTTAAACCTGATGCTAACACTCCCGCATAGCACATCCCACATCCCACCACATCGTACATCATCGCCGTCAGTCCGTCTGTTCATCTCTTGGGGATCTTTAGGATTACTTTGTCATGACTCATTTCTAACGAGTGATTTTAAGATCTAATTACATCCGCAAGAACGTCTGTGGATGGACATCTGATTCTGCACACCACGCAGTTTGTGTATCTAGATATAGAAACACATGCATCACCCGATGAGTCAATACTAATTGTACACAATTGTTCCCAACACTTATATGTAAAGAAAAACTGTAATATATACTGTAATATTTGTATTGCCAGCACTGTGTTATATTTGTTGCCATTCATCAGTCGTTTCCATCTTAGATTCCACATCTGCTGCTGCAGATATAAATTAGATTAGATGGCAGCAAGGCAATCTAATCTCATGTAATGTAATGTAATGTAATGTAATCTAAGGTAATCTGTATGAGTCTTTGAAAGTCTTCCCGGAGGTTTAAAACCTTCAAACTCGCTCCGCTGTTTTCCCTTTGAGCCTCGCTCCAGTGTAAGTGATCTGGTAAAGACTTTCCTCTGTCACGCCAATGGCCGCCCGCCCGCTTGGCCGTCAATCAAAACCATGACCTTTTCTCAACACAACAATCAGCTGCAGCTCAGCCAGCAGCTAGTTATCCATCTCTGGGCCAAACCTGACATAACACCTAAACCCAGTTTGGACACCAAGTTTATTTTGTGAAAGAGGGTTGACCCACCTTTCCCAGGACAGACATTTGACAAACAGGCAGGGATCAGCTGCAACGTCCCATGGGTAGGTCCTGTCCACTACCAACGTAATTACTTAACCTGCTGTGTTTCGACAAACTCACAACTCTGATCATTTAAATACAACCCACAACACCACCAGTAGAGTTTCCGCTCGCAGTAATTGGAGGCTATGGAAGACCTTGAGGAAGGTTTGTGATTTTTGGCAGCAGCAACAATTCCTGACGCCTCGTGGCCAAATTTTACGACCATTTGAACAGAAGAAGGGATGAGTGTGACATATAGTCGACATAATGACGAACAGTCCAGTGAGGGGAAAAATGTACCCACCCAAATTAATCCACTAAATGTTTGATACCGTCCAGAACCATACCCCAAAATGACTGATGAGGCGAGTGAAAAATCACATCACTGGACTCGTCCTGTCATGATAATACGGTCTGGAAAGGTCTATACACAGAGATAGAGAGGGAGAGAGAGAGGTGGAGATATAAATAGAAGGAGATAGAGGTAGACAGAGAAACAGATAAATGTACAAAGGGATAAAGACAATATTGATGTGATAGAGGCAGCTGGATATATATAGATGAAGATTGGGATAAAGATAAATAAATGGCAATATAAATAGATGGACATGGATGGAGAGAGTAATAGACAGCTAGGCAGACAGATCAATCAACACATCGACATCCTTTAAAATATATCCAGGAACATTAAAAATAGTGTCATGATTTTTTTTTTATTTGCTGCAACTTTATCACTATCTTCTCAGTTCAAGGATGAATCAAGAGAGCTAAGTCGAGAAATATAAGTCAAGAAAAATGAGTCAAGAAAGATAAGTCAAGAAAGATGAGTCAAGAAAAATAAGTCAATAAAGATAAGTCAATAAACATGAGTCGAGAAAGATGAGTCAAGAAAGATGAGTCAAAAAGATGAGTCAGAAAGATAAGTCAATAAAGATAAGTCGAGAAAGATGAGTCGAGGAAGCTGGGTCGAGAAAGATGAGTCGAGAAAGATGAGTCAAGAAAGATGAGTCAAGAACGATAAGTCAAGAAAGATGAATCAAGAAAGATGAATCAAGAAAGATAAGTCATGAAAGATAAGTCAAGAAAGATAAATCAAGAAAGATCAATCAAGAGAGATAAGTCAAGAGAGATGAATCAAGAAAGATAAATCATGAAAGATGAGTCATGAAAGATAAGTCATGATAGATAAGTCAAGAAAGATAAGTCAATTAAGGTAAATCAAGAAAGATAAGTCAAGAAAGATGAATCAAGAAAGATAAATCATGAAAGATAAGTCATGGAAGATAAGTCCAGAAAGATAAGTCAAGAAAGATGAATCAAGAAAGATAAGTCAAGAAAGATGAATCAAGTAAAGTATGAATGGCCGATGCATAGAAACTAGACGCCCAGTGGTGGAATGCGGCCGTCTCAGCCCTCTGGGTCAGTCCGAGTCCAGAAGCGGGGTCTAAGATCAACAGAACCCGACCCGAGGCAGACGGGGGGCAGGGGGGCAGACGGGGGGCAGACGGGGGGCAGACGGGGGGCAGGGCAGGGCGGTACGACGGGGTTGGCCCGGTTCTCACAGTCTCACACAGGAAGCTGACTGGATCCAGTACAGACAGTATGTACACCTGTCTGCAACGACCGGCCAAAAAAAACGCTGAGAAGACGAGATAAGGCGCGGTCGATTCAGACAGACAAGTGTTTCTGTCGGGTCAGGGTCTGCGGGGGATGGAGGAGGAATTCAGAGATGTGGTGGTGGTGGAGGTGGGGTGGGGGGTGGAATGGAAAGGGATTTTCGTACGATCAACATCAAGGCGCTCGGCACAACCACCGCCGCCGAGAATTTCTGCTGAGTCGCGGAACAGGAAGTTGAAATTTTTGAACTTGGGCCCAGATCCTACACAGTGGCACATGTTTACACCTGTGGAAGAAAAGTCTGAAAATGTAAAAACGTGGATGATGTTTTAGATGGTGTTGTGCTTATGTACAGACACATCGTATTTTCATTTCCCTCATTCATCATCACAGAGGTAGAGTAGTGATTGAGCAGAGCTTGAAAGAGTTAGAGTAGAGTAGATGTAGAGTAGAGGTAGAGTAGAGGTAGAGTAGAGGTAGGGTAGAGGTAGGGTAGATGTAGAGTAGAGGTAGAGTAAAGGTTGAGTAGAGGTAGAGTAGTGGTAGGGTGGAGTATAGGTAGAGTAGAGGTAGAGTAGATGTAGAGTAGAGGTAGAGTCGAGGTAGAGTAGATGTAGAGTAAAGGTTGAGTAGAGGTAGAGTAGTGGTAGAGTAGAGGTAGAGTAGATGTAGAGTAGAGGTAGAGTAGATGTAGAGTAGAGGTAAAGTAGCAGTAGAGTCGAGGTAGAGAAGAGGTCGGGTAGAGGTAGAGTAGATGTGGAGTAGAGGTAGAGTAGATGTAGAGTAGAGGTAAAGTAGCAGTAGAGTCGAGGTAGAGAAGAGGTCGGGTAGAGGTAGAGTAGATGTGGAGTAGAGGTAGAGTAGATGTAGAGTAGAGGTAAAGTAGCAGTAGAGTAGAGATAGAGAAGAGGTAGACTAGAGGTAGAGTAGATGTAGAGTAGAGGTAGAGTAGAGGTAGAGTCATCTGTTTCCAATGATAAACAAACTTTATTAAGCACCAATAACTCAAAGGTCCACGATCGTAAAAACAAACTCTTGGAATTCCAGAACATCTTGAATTAGATTAGATTTATTACAGCCACTGGCAGAACAACCACGATTAATAGGATTTAGTATAAATGCTATTAGGATATACGTATGTATTAATATATATTAGGATATATGTAGTAATATATATTAGGATATATGTATTAATATATATTAGGATATAGGTATTAATATATATTAGGATACATGTAATAAACATATATTAGGATATATGTAGTAAATATATATTAGGATATAGGTATTTAATATATGTTAGGATATAGGTAGTAAATATATATTAGTATATATGTATTAAATATATATTAGGATACATGTATTGAATATATATCAGGATATATGTATTAAATATGTATTAGGATATATGTAGTTAATATATATTAGTATATGTATTAAATATATATTAGGATATACAGTATGTAGTCAATATATATTATATACCGTTTGGGTGCATCGTGTGGCTGGTTTTAACCAATGGGAGGGAACCTGGAGCATGATGTGTGGGCTGGATGAAAATCCTTTGAAACCAGTTTCTGTGTCTACGTCTGGAGGCAAGACAGGTATATAATCAGTCAGACAGACATATAACCAGTCAGACAGGTATATGACCGGTTAGACGGGTGTATAACCAGTCAGACAGGTATTTTAGCAGTCAGACAGGTATATGACCAGTCAGACAAGTTTATGAGCAGTCAGACAGGTGTATAACCCTAAACAGAAACAGTCGGAGATAATTCCTATTTTCCTTGAGAGGGAAACGTCTCTTTCTTCAGGAACCTGGAAGCGTTTACTGTCGTACGAAGACTTCAGACGAATCTGTTCCCATTTAAAATATTCTTTAAAACTTCCTGAAGTAATCCTTTATGGGCCCGGTTTAACGTTTTCATTCATTAAAATTCATTTTTTTAACCGCATAGGCACAAGTGTTCCCAATTTGTTCAAGTTTTTGATAATAAAAAACATTCTTGTTTTAATGCGTCCGTGCAAACCTCCCTTTAGTATGATGAGCAGATGCAGGGCAGTTATTACTATTGTAACATCCATCAATAAAGATGGAGAAGTTATAAATGGAGATGGAGGACGTGAGTTGATCACGATAATAAGAAATCGTTTTGAATACAATGGGGACAAGACGGCGGCTGGGGGAGCTGACTGATACCTGGGGCACGACAGACTTCCTGCCTGTCGAAAAATGATGAAACGGTACGACAGGGGAATTAAAAATGAGGCTGGGGTGAGGACGTCGTCATCATCACTTCCCTTCCGGTCCACAAAATGAAGACCCCACCGTATGACACCCAACAGATGATCAGACTTCTTCAGCTGAAATGTTCTTATCCCATTAATATTCCGCTGAAACACTAAATCGAGTAAAGATGAAGTCACAGCTTACTTCCGCCGGCATAAAGGACGGCAAAAGACAGTTCGATTCTTCGGAACTCACTGACAGATAAATACGCTGATGTTTCCCGGTGTGAACGTCTCGTAAATAAACTCTCACGTTGTGCCGCGCCGCAGAGGAGGCGGAAGGTCCCGCTTTTCCCACGAGTCGGAGCACATTGTGACCGCGGGGCTGGAGCGCGGGGGGGCGGGGGGCAGGTGAGCCCTGGACCTGGATTAGACGGGAAGCGGCCGCGGCACGGTGACGGAGAGCCGCATTTGAAGTGGTCGCCGCGAGTCTGCGGTAGGCAGCGCCGCGGTTTTCCCCACAGGAAAGCAGCGCTTGTTTTTTTCCCCCAATTTGCAAAAGAGCTATTTCCACTCCCCACCGCGGCCCGGGCCACTTTGAACTGGGGAGGGGCGGGGGTTGACCGCAAATAATTTCATTAAGTGTCCAAAATACCTGCACGGTTACGAGCGCTGCGCCAACCTACAACACACATCGGGGGAGGGGAAAGGAGCGCTCCCTGTGGGCCGGGACGGGCGGCGCGGCACCACTCGGGCCGCACCGGAGGACTTCCTGGAGACACCGTCGCACATGTGAAGACTTCTCCATCCCCAGTAGCGACGCACCGCAGGGCGGAGCAGGACGGGGACCACACATCCGGGGATTCTGGCTGGAGCCGGAGGAGGCGAGACTGAGGACTGAAGATCAGATCAAACCGACCCCATGTCCCGACTCGTCTGAGGGAACCTGGAGGAACCTCTTCAGACGACACTTCAACGTTCCCTTAAGGTCTGGAATATCTGTGCGGGGACTCCAAAGTCCTGCGGTGTAAAACTGCGTCCTGCCGACATCGGATCAGGATCGATATCGGACCCCATCCTTTCCCTCCACTCTCCTCTTGCTGCTCCTTTCTCCTCCTCCTCCTCCTCCTCCTCCTCCTCTCCCTCGCTCAACCTTTCCAGGGAAGGATTTCAGATGTCGGTTTTTCCAACACAGAGCAGCAGCGTGCTGATGTTTCCGTGCTCCACAGCTCGTCGGGCGGTGAACTTTTAAAGGAGAACTCCCGTATTTTCACACCTCGACCTTTTTTTGCAACGGCCGGGCGTCAACCTCGAGCGTTTGGGATCACAACGTAGAGAACTGCGTATGAGTATCGAGAGAACTGAGTATCGAGAGAACATTGAGAGACTTGCCACACAGTGAGGCAATGGCGTTCGCCAAAGACCGTGGTCCCGATCGCCCAGGTAGACGGGTAGGTTTGGGGCCCAATACAGATTGTTGAATATTAACATTAGTGAACAGTGCAGAATTTAGTTATATTGGGTTATTCGAGTCATCCGACATATGTATTACTCAGCAAGGCAGAGAATCAACGTTCACTTGGTGTTCAGGTTTAGATATCGGAGCATTTTTTACTCTGTAAGAGTCCGTGAGCACGGAATCCAACCTGACACCTGATATCAGGACCGGTATCTGTGCGTTCCCATCTACATGTCAGGAAAGACTCGATCCAGACACCTGTTACGTGTCCCAGACGATGAAAGCCATGACAGTATTATGAAATCAAATCTGTTCAGCTGTCTGATTTCTGTTTGAAATGAGAGACAGACAGGTCTCCGGACTGGTTTTAATCAGCTGAGATGATTGGTAAAAGACAACAAGAGTCTTCCCCAGAGCGACATTGTAGCTCAGCTGTTGAAAGAGAATTTCCCACCGCAAAACATCAACGGGTCAGGCCTCCTTTTTGGGCTGACCCACACAAACCTGGTGGAGCTGGTGGAGGTCCATTTTCCCTCTTGAATCCAACCCTCACACAAAGTGTCTGTCTGTTGATCTTTTCATGGATTTCCTAGGGTTGCCAGTTGTCATGTTGTTAGTTTCAACGTCACTCGGACCACTAGAGGGAGCACCAGTCCATCGGGACGTGACGGAGGTGCACCGACACAATCCAACCGGTTGTTTGGGTGCAGTTTGCGTAGAAGACAGTCCGAGCTTCAGTCCACTTTGAGGTCTCTTTGCTGGACGCTCATTCACACAAAGAACAGAACTTCTTTGTTCCAGACTTTCGCTTCCCGCAGCAACTTTCGTGAGAGTCAGCCATCTTACTACCTTCACAGGAAATAGTTTGCGTCTAGAACCAATAGACAGACCGTGCTTCGTCAACAGAACCTGAAACTACGAGAGAGCAGCAGATTCACTGGGCACTCAAATATCTATGATTGCGCCTTTAAACCCCAAAATCTCTGTGAAACCCCATTTAAATAGCGTAATGTTATTCATATTGCTTTGTCCACTTCATCCACACGGAGAACAGACACTGAAGGACGGTTTTGCAAAACTGACAAATAAACTCCAAATAACTGAGGCTAATGGGGTGTGACATTAAGGGCCACAGTGCAGCAAATGTTATGAATGATGGAACGGGTGAATATTATTTAGCATTTGAGGTCAAGTGCAGGAAGGAAGGATCGTCATGGCAGCCACGCCCCAGGAGACTCATCACACATTTAAAGACTTGCTCTCCATCCCAGCGGCGACGCACAGCAGGAGCCCGGACGTCAGACTCCGGACAAGAATCCAACCAACCTGACGCCGTGTCCAGACCCGGTCACTACGGTGTCTGAGCGTCTCCGCACAGCCGCCTCTTCATGAAAAACCTTCGGAGCAGAGAGGGATCTCCGTGGGATTCCTCTTGAGATCTCGTAAAATGTGACTGGGTCTTGAAAATCCAAGACACAGTCCTTTGGCGTAAACTCTGTGTTAGAAAGAGCAGTTTTCAGGCAGCCAGTCCCCCCACAAGGAGCAGCTGGTTCGGCCCACATCGGGAGGAAGGGAGGGAGAGAGGGAGAGAGGGAGAGGGAAGGGCAGAGGGAGGGGGCGGAGGGCAGAGCTCTAGCGTTACATTGGGCCTGTCAGGCTGCTCAAAGCGTGAAAGAAAAATAGATTCGATGTGTTGACTTTACTCTTTCAGGTGGACGGAGCCAAGAGTCCGGAGGAATCCTGCTTCTCAAAGCAAGGAAAACGATCTGCTTATGTTACTGTGACTCACTGCCTTCCAGCCCGGCGCCGAGCTGCGGGACCCAGGAGCCGCAGCAGCCGGGTCCTGGTGCTCTAGGACCGGGTCCCACGCCCGGGCACGGTCGGCCCCCGGCCCCTCTGCAGGACCTGGCTTTCCGCAGGACCCGGTCCAGATCGTGTGCTCCCCTACCCCACCCCCGCCTCCGCCTGTTATTGGTGGACGGACGACGAAACGCAAATGAAGTGATGATTAATTGACAAAGTCAAAATGGGACTAATGAGCCCTCTCTCGACAAATTACAACCTTCAACACGACAATCCAACCCAAACTTTAGTGCTCTGCGGTTTGCGTGCGCACACACACACACACACGCACACGCATGCACGCACACACACACACACACACACACACACACACACACACACACAACACACACACACACACACACACACACAGCGGATCGGAGTGAAACCACAGTCTGTCCACGGCAGATTCATTAAGCAGATGATAAGTAGGTCAGGCGGTTGCCACTCAGCGTTAAACAGGTTTTTAAACTCTATTGAAGGTTTTAGGATCCAGACTCCGGGTCGGGGGTGTCCCGCGGGAACCCCTCCCTGTTGTTCCAAACCCTTTCCCTGCTCAAAAGTTCTCCTTCTGATCGATCGATCGATTGTTTTTTCCTGGTCACTTGAGGCGTAGTATCAATTCTGCCGACCACAACTTGCGACGCTGCTTAATCAGATTCACCACGGCTGACTTTCACTCCTTGTGCGTGTGGCGGACCCCGCCACCAACAATGGAAACAGCCTCTCGAGGAGCAACAGGCAGAAGGCAGAGACATTAAACAGATGTTTCCTATAAAGTATCAAATATAGGATTTTTTTGTTTTTTGGACTAAATAATCTGACGGATTACCACTTTAAATCGATTGGACACTAATGTGACATTGGATTAGATGCGTTGTAGCTTTTGAGATGTTGCAGGTTCATTGGGTGTCTTTTTAAGGTCGGTTGAGGGAAAGAAAATCGACCTAAAAAACCTCCCGGATTCGTCTCCCTACATTTCAAAGTGATTGGTGGCACCGTGTCGGCAGCGGAACCCAGCCCGTTAAGCCCTTCCGGGGCTCCGCCAGCTCGCCGCCCTCACACCGGGAGGATCGCACTGGAGCGGACAGACGCGTTTGGAGACTTGGCACCGGGGCGGCGCGCTCTGCCGGCCTCGGCACCGGAGCGCCCCGCCGCTGCCGCCGGCGGGACACACCGGCTCCGGCGGTCCGGCTCGGGGCCATTCGCCGTCGTGGAGACCCGGGTGGGACCTGTTTCACCGTAACCCGGGTTAACCGGCACCGCGCGCGCGCCCCCACCTGCCCCGTGCAGCTGCGTCCCCGCGGCACGGAGCCCGAACCGCCCGTTCGAGTCACCCGCACCGGTAGTGGTTATAATAACGATAGTGATGATCATAATAAAAATAATTGTAATAATAATAATAATAATTATGATGATAACTATGATGGTAATAACAGTGATCATGGTTGGAAAGGGGAAAGCAGCTTTCCAGGTTAAAAAAAAAAAAAAAGCTCTTCCACTGCGCAGAGGAGCCGATTCTGTCCCCAAAAACAACAGAAAACGTCATTAAATGTGGAAGGAAGCAGAGTCTGGAGTTTACATATTCGTATAAAAGATGAACTTACCGAGGAGGAACCGCAGCGAAACGGACAGAAAAGCCGTCCAACGCGCAGTGAGATCCAGCCCGACCGACCCGCGCTCTTATTCCGTTAATTCTCCAGAAGCAGCAAAGCGGCTCCTCTCAGCTCCTCCACACGCACAGCCTCATCTGGCAGCATGTGGCGGGTGGTGCAGGGTGTCTCCGTCAGCACGGTCCTCCTCCAGGCGGGCGGGTGGCGCAGGGTGTCTCCGTCAGCACGGTCCTCCTCCAGGCGGGCGGGTGGCGCAGGGTGTCTCCGTCAGCACGGTCCTCCTCCAGGCGGGCGGGTGGTGCAGGGTGTCTCCGTCAGCACGGTCCTCCTCCAGGCGGGCGGGTGGCGCAGGGTGTCTCCGTCAGCACGGTCCTCCTCCAGGCGGGCGGGTGGCGCAGGGTGTCTCCGTCAGCACGGTCCTCCTCCAGGCGGGCGGGTGGCGCAGGGTGGTTGTGTTGGAGAGGAGACGCGCCGTGCGCTCCGCTCCGCTTCCAGGACGGACTGGATGAGACTGGACTGGACTGGACTGGACACAACTGGACTGGACTGGACTAGACTGGACTGGATGAGACTGGACTGGACACAACTGGACTGGACTGGACTGGACTGGACTGGACTAGACTAGACTGGACTGTACTGGACTGGACCAGATGGGACTGGACTGGAATAGATGGGACGTGACTGAATGGGACTGGACAGAACTGGATTTGACTAGTGAAGTGAACTGGACTGTGCTGGATGGGACTGGACTGGACTGGACTGGATGGGACTGGATTGAACTGGACGGGACTGGACTAGACAGGACTGGACTAAACGGGACTGGCCTGGATGGGACTGGACTGGATGGGACTGGACAAGACTGGACTGGATGGGACTAGACTGGACTTGATGGGACTGGACGGGACTGGAGTGAACTGGATGGGACTGGAGTGAACTGGACGGGACTGGAGTGAACTGGACTACACTGGACTGGATGGGACTGGACCGAACGGGACTGGACGGGACTGGACTTGACTGGACTGAGCCACCAGCAGCTCGTGGGGGCAGCAGACTGGGACACTCCCAGTCTAAGCCAGATGCACATCCCCACCAAACAGACTCTGAGGATGTAAACTCACATTAAAATTCCCTATAAAGTGAAAATAAAACTTTGTTCTGCACCAAAAATTGTTTCCTTAGACACCAGACAAATCTGAATCATTTTTAAAAATCACGTAATCAAGTATATAAAATGATGTTTCAAAATCGTGTACGACACCACGCCCAATCGTGTAAACCGTGTAATAATATATAAACGTTTAAATTGGAGAAACTTCCATGTTTAAATGTTCTGCTGAACACAGTCCGGTCCGTCACCTCAAAGTGCCCCCAGCTGGTGCCCCCTGCTGGGTCCTCCGCAGGCCAGGTCTGGGCTCCACGGCCTGCTAGCGTGCAGCTAATGCTTACGTAAACAAATCCTGAGCGTCAAACCAACGGGACGGTTCTTGTTTTGTTCCGGGCGTCCGTGCCATGAGTTGACTTCTCCCTGAAGACGCCTTCTACTCCAGGAGTTTATTCCCAAAACAGCGGTTCATCCCAAACTCTTGGCTGCTAGCTTAGCTTATTTCACCACTGTTCCGACCTGGTGTTTATATAGGGTTGGGAGCGGGGCCATGCAAAGTATGATCACGTATACTTCATCGGGTCATGATTTAGCCCCGCCCAAAAAATCCCGACCACAAACACGGTGATCGTTCAGTATTTTCACATGTTTTCACCAATTACTTTCTAACGTATAATGTTTTCAGAAACAAATCACTGAATTCACTGCACACAGACTTTAAAAGAAAGAGGTGTGACACAAGGCGGGCGTCCCCGTGTGGAGAAAAAAGTTTGTTTTTGTTAAACAATTTTTCTATTTCTATTTTTTATCAATTTTCCTCAGTTGCCTGATTGAATGAAACAAAATAAAAGCCTTGTGCTTAACGTAACGGGGAGTCTATCTCAGTCACTCCAACACCACACACACACACACACACACACACACACACACACACACCTGAATAAGCCGCCCAATCGATATCTCTTAGTGGCCCTCCACGCAGGCTCCAACGATGATGAAGTCATTTACTATCAAATGACTGACACACACACACACCATTGTGCATTCACTTGATTCTCACACACCATACTTTCAGAGTAATATTGATAGAGCCTTATTTTTATTATTAGATAATATTTTTAGTGAATATTGAAAAATTGCCAAAGAACATGAACTTCAGCTGTAGAATACTTAGAGCCGTGCAGAACTTTTTTATCAATATTTGATTGACAAATGTGTGCACTCGTCAAAAAACCACAGAACTTGGAACCAACTCATCTCAATATGATGTATGATGAGAACTGTAGATTGCTCTTATTTGGACTTTTACGGTTAAAAGATTACCAACGCTTATTATTACAACCTTATAAACCCTATAAAGTAACCGTACTTATATAAATGAATTATATACTTAGTAATAGTGCACTTCATTGACTCCCAGACACTTTCTTGAAATTTCTTTCCAATGCAGTTTGTCTTTTTTCAGTACAATTCCATAAGCAAGTGTCACTAATTGAAAACGTTATTTCCATACTGTAGCTTCTTTTCTAAAATGTGCTTTAAAAAAAAGGGAAAAACCCTGATAGCAAGAATTACCAAACAGCAGAGTTGGAAATCCTACAACAACTACTCCTGTCATACCTCGTCTCCCACAACTTTTAATAATGTAGTTTCAATGAGATAAAAATCCCCAACAAGACAATTTGTTAAATTTTTAACAGTATATATCACCCTATGATGCCCTACGTTCCAATAAAAACTCCATCTCTCCATTAATCTTCCAAATAGGATATTCAGTTTTTATGGACCAAGTACCTGAAATTCTATACAATTCCAAAATGATGAACGGTGTGTATCCATCCAACAAAGATTTGCTATTGAAGCTGACGGCTGTGTTTCCTTGGAGACACTGATCCTAGATCTACTGCCCTGTCTCCTTCCAGGGCATGTGTGTTGAGGCCTTCTGGCTGGACCTGCATGACTGGCTTCTCCCCAAACGCTTTCATCTCAAACTCTTTTCTCACAATGACTGATCACTTCTGGACTGATGTTTGACGGTAGAAAAGACCACTTTCTGCTCAACAATACACTTATTCTTGCTCCCTTGTATTTACATAAATCCAGGTTCATCCAAGTGAAACCTCTATTCTCTCTTTCACAAACAATTCATTCTGCATATGAAAGCCCTTAACTACATGAAAATTTAATTTGCATCATGGAATTCCAGAAGAATTTACCTTCAGGAAATATGTTATTTGACTGTAAATTAATGCACAGATTGGATTTGAAGGAAGATTACACGAAAATATATATTATTTCAAAACATATATATACATCTATGGCGGCGTGGAAAGACGTCATTTAATGTGTTTTCAAGATTTATGATGAAAAGTTTATAAATGCATCTTCACAGATTACCATGAACGTCCGTATAACCTGTCGCATCAATACCACAAAGAACCCAGAAATACAGATCATCATAAAACTAGAAAATCTTCCTTCATCTGACACTGCATCTCCTCACAGGGACACTGAGGAATCAGAATCCACCCTAAACCCAGGGTGGAGAGGTTCAGTGAATGCGGTGTAGAAGGTGTGGAGGTGTCTCAGTGGGTCAGAGGAAACTGAGTTGAAGGACAGAGTTCGGGAATCTAAGTGAGTGACGGGAATCTAAGAGAGTATCTCTGTACTTGTAATAATAATCACAACGATGCAGACTCCAGGACTCATTAGTCCCTCCAAGATAGGAGTCACAACCTCCTTCCTACTGATTCCTCTGGAAGTCACTCCTATACCAACCCCTCCTTCCCACTCCAGCCCCCAGTAGCAGTGTCCGGTCAGACCTTCTCTCCACAACACCCGTTCTATGTGAAGAAATCTGTCAGTGGGATCAGGGCGTGGCTGCTTCAATCCAACCCTCATCACCTTCCTGTTGTTCACACACAGACTGAGTTCTCTGTGTGCGGTGCTTGGGTCCAGTGTGAGTTTAGCGCCATCTGGTGGAGAACAAGACACAGAACAGCAACAGTTCATGATCTAACATCCCTGGGTGGTTCATTTCCTGTGGATTCGTTAACAGACAAGATTGTCCATTTATCAGCAGTTTGATGAAGACACGTGATGTCCACCATCATCTTCATCCCCAGTAGGATCTGAATGGCGTCCCATGCTGCTGTGTGGATGGACTTTCCATCTAAATCATTGTTTCTCGCCAGGTCTGCTCTGAAAGTTTCTATAATTCCACTTGAAAATATTAAGCATAGAAATCAGCTCTTTGTTGCAAGATCAAAATAGCAAAGCTCTGGACAAAAATATCAGTCCAGCCGGAATAGCAGCTCTGTGTTCATCACAACAAGCTCTATTTCTAGCCCATAATAATAACAACAAGCACAGTGATACACGTTGGTGAAGTTTAGTGACCTTTTTAGTGGTGAACGGGGTAGTGGAGTGCCGTGGGATTATTTCATTGTAGAAGGCCTGGGAAACAGGAGGTTGGGAAACACTGATCTAAATAGTTGTGATGAATCAAACTAAACAGACACTTACATTTCCTCAGACCTGGTTCCAGCCTCCACGCTCCACCCTGCTCCACCCTGGGGGAAAACCAAGTCAGAGCAGAACATTCTCTTGGATCAGGGACACATGGACATTAAAAAGATGCTATCGATCATTTTCCATCTCACATCAATCATGTGCTGTCTGACATCACCCTGCGTCACCCACCATCTCAGTGTGATTAGTGTCCTCCTTGTAGAAGAGCTTGTCTGGGAGTGTCAACTGGTCTCTCTATACCTGAGAGTGTCCAGTCTCCAGCGTGGCTCCTCCAGGCCAGCAGAGAGCAGCCTCACTCCTGCCTCTCCTGGGTGGTTGTAGATCAGGTCCAGCTCCATCAGATGGGACGGGTTGGAGCTCAGAGCTGAGGCCAGAGAAGCCTGTGTGAGCAGACAGCCACACAAGCTGCAAACACAACATGAAGCACAAGGTGTCAATAACAGAACACATACTTATTGTAGTAACTATGATATGATATGCTATAATATTCTATATATATATAGGATATGTTATCTTGGTTGCAGAAGTTGAGGAACACTGGCCTGAGTGTTACCAGAACACAGTGTGGACTCCCCAGTCCAGCAGAGAGCAGCTGCACTCCTGAATCCTGCAGATCATTGGTGCCCAGGTCCAGGTCTCTCAGACTGAAGGAGTTGGAGCTGAGAACTGAGACCAGATCATCAAAGATGAACACAACTTTGAACTTGTCGTAGCTGCAGATTCCTGATTAAGTGGTTTCACTAATGAAGTGATGAACAAGTTCCACCAAACTGAACTGTTTCCCTTTCAGTAAGTTCAGCTCTCTGAAGGTGAATGGAAAGGTGAAGTGTATGTCCTGGTTGGCCTTGTCTTCAGCCCAGTCCAGAGAGAACTTGTGTGTTAACACTGTTTCACCAAAGCCAGCCACACCCGTTGTCATCAGTGTTCTGATCGGTTGATCTTGTCCAGGTAAGGGTTTGAAGACGTCTTGACATTTGATTTGTGTTTCTTCTGTCGCCGGCTTCCTGGAAGCTGCTTCGATCAGTCCGACCTCATGTTCCTGTTTGACCTCTGGGCTCCCTCCCTCTCTGATGTAGAGCTCTGTGTAGATCTGGTTCAGAGGTGTTGGCTGTCCTGCTTTAGCCATTCCCTCAAACAAACACTGGAACTTCTCCTTCAGATGACACTTCAGTTTATGTCGGCACAAAGCGGCAAGATTTACTGAAACAACACATAAAAAAGGACATCAATGAGTGAATGTTAATGTATTTACTGCTTAATGTGTGAACCTCCCAACTCCTTGTTGTGTATTCAGCTCTTCTCTGCTGGCTGAACAAGCACTCTGTGTGTGCAGTCCAACTGTTGTGCAGTTGGTTATTCATCTGCTTTAATGTTTTCATCACGCTACACCATCAATAACCAATCAGCAGCTTCACCAGGTTATCTGTAGCACACCATTTACCATCTGACAGGACGTGTACAAACCTCCCGTTTAACACATTCGTTCTAGCAGCGCAGTCTAAAGACGTAGACACCTCCCATGCTGCTTCAATTTACATTTGATATAACTCCACTGCAAAACAACATCAAAGCTGTTTTACTGATACAGGTAAAACTGATCAAGTCCTTCCTTCTCTTGGCTGTCTCCTCACTTATACCCTGTGTCTTATTCCTAGACTCTGTCCAAGTTCCTCAACTGTCTCCTAGTTCTTAGACTGTGTCCTAGTTCCTCGACTGTGTCCTAGCTTGTACACTGTCTCCTCGTTCTATCTTTGGACTCTCACATGCAGAGAGCCAGAGTGGAATGTTCCTTTCAAGTGTGAAACAGAGCCTCTCCCGCCTGTGCAGAGACAGCTCCTCCTGCTCCATCCTCCTCAGCAGGTGCAGTGTTCAGCTCCTTCTTCACCAAAGTGACCATGTTCTCCTCCAGCAGCTGGAACAGAACAACATCGACATGAACTTGAGTGTCGTGGATTCACACCCCACCCCCTGAGGAGGAAGCCTGGAGACTTGACACCGCAACACATTTACACACCTGGAACATGAGTGCAGGTCTGTACTTTACGATTTGTACAAGTTTGGCTGTTTATATTATGACCTATTTGATGAATTCTCACCTCTGCTCAGTCGACTGAGCCCCATCTTTCAAACGAAGAGCTCATTCCATAGAGCGGTCACTCTGTGATGGACACCTCGCTGAGTGCAGGGGGTATTTTTGAATGGGTTAGTGAACTAGTCAAAGATGAGTTAGCTGCTTGTGATGAGTTCTGTGGAGTGAGGGGCCTGAGAGCTTGATTTCCAGCCCATAATTCTAACCCGTAATGCTTGTGTTACCCTGGACGCCATCTTAGGGTGAAGAAATAGACGACAGTCTAGAATTAGCAGGCCTGTTGTGTTTGTACATCAAGAGGGCTGGTTGTAAACTGTATGCTGTAAAACAATATGGTATGAACATCTATGGCACAGGAGTCAAGGTGGATGGGGAATTCAAGTATTTTATTCTACAATGGGACACCATCGATAGATAGATAGATAGATAGATAGATAGATAGATAGATAGATAGATAGATAGATAGATAGATAGATAGATAGATAGATAGATAGATAGATAGATAGATAGATAGATAGATAGATAGATAGATAGATAAATAGATAGATAGATAGATAGATAGATAGATAGATAGATAGATAGATAGATAGATAGATAGATAGATAGATAGATAGATAGATAGATAGATAGATAGATAGATAGATAGATAGATAGATAGATAGATAGATAGATAGATAAATAGATAGATAGATGGATAGATAGATAGATAGATAGATAGATAGATAGACAGATAGATAGATAGATAGATAGATAGATAGATAGATAGATAGATAGATAGATAGATAGATAGATAGATAGATAGATAGATAGATAGATAGATAGATAGATAGATAGATAGATAGACAGATAGATAGATAGATAGATAGATAGAGGCACAGCTTGCTCCCACCACAGCATTAAAATCCTACTCTGCTGTAGGTTACAATGTTGGCTTGAAAAACACAACATTTTAGTGTATAGTGATATAAACTTAATAAAATAAACGTACAAATAAAATAAAATCAATTAAAATGATTGTGTACCTTCGACACCAATAACACTCTTTAAGATCAATATCAACCCAGTTAAACCCAACCTAGAATGCATTCCTTACAATATAAAAGATGTCATTTCATCCCATGCTATAAATGAACATAGCTTTTAAAAGGGAAGACTGTAATTCATTTATAAATGGTCCTTTGCTGTCCCCCTCAGGAATTTTACGGTAACAGTAGGCAACTAGCTTATCCCAGTCAACAAGCAGGAATGAACAGCCTTTATAACTACACTCTGCTTGACATATTTGAACATACAATCATATGTATAAATAAAATAACACCCAGGTGCATACTTGGGATTGTCTTTAGGCTATGAGATCAGTGCTTGATTAGTGTGGTCTGCCCTTCTTCTTTACTGATTGGGTGATGACTGTTCAAATGTATTGGCTGTGAAAACCACAGGGTGGAAATCATTATCAAACACCACGTGTCGTGTCGTCTTAAGACGTCGCACAAACTTGACCTATTACCGTGTTACATTAGGAGCAGCATAACGAATGGCATTTGGGGAGGTAAAGAGTCAATAATTTCATGACAAGCAGTTCAGCTTGACAAATTATATTGGCCCATCTTAACCTCCTCACAGTTGACTTCCCATCTCTCACTAACAGGGCAGGGGTTGAGTTCCACTAAAGCACCTGACAGTATAAAACACTATACACGGAAAGAAGCCTTAAGCCCAGTAGCCTACCAGTTATTCCGGCACTCTCATCTTCCCTGCACGCGCACATGGAATGCGGTTTGCACCTGCCTCACTCCATCGGCTTCAACCAGCAGTCGCAACCTGTTATCCAAGTAGCCCTATATGTACAAGACTTCATACCCTAACCGTATTCTCATGCAGGTAGCCCTATATTCAGGGTCTGGGTGAGGATCCTGGAGAACATCCTGACAGGCAACATCATTGCCTGCTTTGGGAACTGTACTATATGAAGCATACTGTGCTGCATACTGTACTGCTCAGGACAGGTGGGCCCTGCAGAGGCCCTGCAGAACTACCCTCCCTTCCCTGCAGGACTTATACACCGGGAGGTGTAGTAGCAGAGCCTGCAGGATCATGAAGGATCCTCATCACCCCAGCAACGGACTGTTCCAGCTGCTGCCGTCAGGCAAGCGCCTCCATAGTCACACAGCGGGAACAGAGAGACTGAGACTGAGTTTTTTCCCACAAGCCATAAGAACTGTCAATGCTGACCTCACCAGGGGTCTTAACAAAAAGCACAGATTCACTCACACAGGCCCCACTGCCTTACTGTACTGTGTGTAGCATACTGTACTGCATACTGTACTGCATACTGTATCACTGTTCTGGGTTACTGAATACTGCGCTATATTGCTGTTCTGTTCGGCGTCACTGTATTGCTGTGTTGTACTGTTGTATATGTACTATATATCTCCACACACACATTATTCACATGCACTTTACTGCACATATCTGTATATACATATAGCCTATCCCATATACATAACTCTATTCCCTTTACTTCTATTTTGTACCCCCACTCTGTATTACCTTTTTGAGTCTTATTTTATTTTTATTTTATTTATATTGATATTATTCTATTCACTAACTGCATTACGTTTTAGGAATCAGTTAGTTTCAAGATTCAGTTAGTGAGCTCGGTAGGAATTAGGTTAGCTATTACGTTCGATTTAGAAACTATTGTGCATAATCTCTGGGTGCGTTGCAAAGACATTTCACTGCATATATGTATGAACGTATGTATATGTATGTGACAAATAAACCTCTTGAATCTTGATATCTGCAAGACCACAAACCCTAACCCGCAAACTCTAGCCCTATCCTCCTGCAGGTAGCCTTATATCTATAAGACTGCAAACCATAACCCTATCCTCCTGCAGGTAGGTAGCTATTTTACCTTTTTACTTGGTGCCACCTGCCACAAATGTTTTGGTCCGATCCGTGTCTATACCCTAGTAACCACTTGTGATCGGATCTCACTTCCTTGCTCTATATGCAAATTGTGATTATTATATAGAGGAATATACTAAACTTACATGGAGAAAGATTTATTTAATTTCCTTAGTTTCTGGTTTTGCCCATGGGAACAATGAACAAGATATCCACTGAAATCCCAATTGAGGACACAGGAAATAAACAAGTTTCACACTTTAAAGGAACATTTCACTCTGGCTCTTTGCTCTATTAGAACAGTTTCTGAGCAACTGAGTCAAATATGCTGCCAACCAGCTCTCTGCATGTGAGAGTCCAGAGATATACAGTAACTAGGAGACAGTCGAGGACCTAGGACAGAGTCTAGGAATAAGACACAGGGTATAAGTTAGGAGACAGCCACAAGAAGGAAGGACTTGATCAGTTTTACCTGTATCAGTAAAACAGCTTTGATTTTGTTTTGCAGTGGAGTTATATCAAATGTAAATTGAAGCAGCATGGGAGGTGTCTACGTCTTTAGACTGCGCTGCTAGAACGAATGTGTTAAACGGGAGGTTTGTACACGTCCTGTCAGATGGTAAATGGTGTGCTACAGATAACCTGGTGAAGCTGCTGATTGGTTATTGATGGTGTAGCGTGATGAAAACATTAAAGCAGATGAATAACCAACTGCACAACAGTTGGACTGCACACACAGAGTGCTTGCAAACAGGAACATGAGGTCGGACTGATCGAAGCAGCTTCCAGGAAGCCGGCGACAGAAGAAACATAAATCAAATGTCAAGACGTCTTCAAACCCTTACCTGGACAAGATCAACCGATCAGAACACTGATGACAACGGGCGTGGCTGGCATCGGTGAAACAGTGTTAACACACAAGTTCTCTCTGGACTGGGCTGAAAACAAAGCCAACCAGGACATACACTTCACATTTCCATTGACCTTCAGAGAGCTGAACTTACTGAAAGGGAAACAGTTCAGTTTGGTGGAACTTGTTCATCTTCAGTTGTGTTCATCTTTGACGGTCTGTACGAGAATCGACTTCCTCTGGACTTCCAGAACAATGAGATGTGGACTGATGTCACAGAGTCCACCTCAGTGGACGTTCTGCTGACAAACCTCATCAAGGGCAACCTGCTTCCCTCTGCTCGCCTCCGGTAACCACACAACCTGCAGCAGCCAATCAGATCCCTCCTGAGTGTGTGGACATGGTGACAGAGGTGAGAGGCTTCAGCCACCCACAGAAGGAGGAATACTTCAGGAAGAGATTCAGAGAGGAGGAGCAGGTTGACACCATCATCTCCCACATCAAGACATCACGCAGCCTCCACATCATGTGTCACATCCTAGTCTTCTGTTGGATCACTGCAACCATTCTGGATCACGTCCTGAAACCAGCCCAGAGAGGAGCGATGCCCAAGACCCTGACTGAGATCAAGTACATCCGCTTCCTGCTGGTTCAGTCCATACAGGGGAATGTCAAATATCAGGGAGGATCTGGGACACATCCACACTGGAATGAAGAGAGAAGGAAGATTATTAAATCTCTGACAAAACTGGCTTTTGAACAGCTGCAGAAAGGAAACCTGATCTTCTATGAAGTGGACCTGGCCGACTGTGGCATTGATATCCAGGCAGCCTCAGTGTACTCAGGAGTGTTCACCCAGATCTTTAAAGAGGAGTGTGGGCTTTACTAGGACAGGGTCTTCTCCTTTGTGCATCTGAGCATTCAGGAGTTTCTTGCTGCTCTTCATGTCTTTCTGACATTCACCAGCACTGGTGTCAATCTGCTGTCACCATCAACATCCAAATCTAAGGTACAAGCCCTTCAACAGAGTGCTATGGACCTTACAGGGTGCCAATGGACACCTGGACTTGTTCCTTCGCTTCCTATTGGCCCTCTCACAGGGGACCAACCAGCTGCTCCTACGAGGCCTGCTGGAACAGACAGCTACACAAGTAGCTCAGTAACCAATCAGGAAACAGTCTGTTACACCCAGAATAAGTTCAGGGAGAAATCCTCTCCAGAGAGAAGCATCAACCCGTTCTACTGTCTGAATGAGCTGAATGAACGTTCTCTATTGGAGGAGATCAAAAAGTACCTGGATGCAGAAAGTTTATCCCCGAAATAAACACCCCTCCTCAGTGGTCAGGTCTGGTCTTCATCTTACTGTCATCAGAAGAGGAGCTGGACGTGTTTGACCTGAATAAACACTTTGCTTCAGAGGAGATTCTTCTGAGGCTTCTGCCTGTGGTCAAAGCCTCCAAAACATCTGTTCCACATCTGAGCAGATACTTGGTGAACATAGTTTTACTGTTTGTGGAAAGAAAAACTTTAAACTGTATTTATCTGTGTCCATGTTGGTGTGCACACTGAGAGGCTGTAATCTGTCAGAGAGAAGCTGTGACGATCTGGTCTCAATTCTCAGCTCCAACTCCTCCAGTCTGAGAGACCTGGACCTGCGCACCAATGATCTGCAGGATTCAGGAGTGCAGCTGCTCTCTGCTGGACTGGGGAGTCCACACTGTGTTCTGGTAACACTCAGGTCAGTGTTCCTCAACTTCTGCAACCAAGATAACATATCCTATATATATATAGAATATTATAGCATATCACATCATAGTTACTACAATAAGTATGTGTTCTGTTATTGACACCTTGTGCTTCATGTTGTGTTTGCAGCTTGTGTGGCTGTCTGCTCACACAGGCTTCTCTGGCCTCAGCTCTGAGCTCCAACCCGTCCCATCTGATGGAGCTGGACCTGATCTACAACCACCCAGGCGAGGCAGGAGTGAGGCTGCTCTCTGCTGGCCTGGAGGAGCCACGCTGGAGACTGGACACTCTCAGGTATGGAGAGACCAGCTGACACTCCCAGACAAGCTCTTCTACAAGGAGGACACTAATCACACTGAGATGGTGGGTGACGCAGGGTGATGTCAGACAGCACGTGATTGATGTGGGATGGAAAATGATCGATAGCATCTTTTTAATGTCCATGCGTCCCTGATCCAAGAGAATGTTCTGCTCTGACTTGGTTTTCCCCCAGGGTGGAGCAGGGTGGAGCGTGGGCTTCACCGCCCTCCGCAGATTGTAAGACGTCACTTTGTAATTGTCCATATTTCCGGATACAAGACCGTCCTTGTAAGCGTCCTGCGAGCATTCAGATGGATGGATTTCAGATGGATTTGTCAACCCATGGCTTCTGGTTTGGAAATATCCAAACTTTCACCTTGGGAACGATGTTGTCCGCTAGCGTAGCCACGCAGCTCACCACTACGTCTGCAAACTCGCTGACGTCACTTGAACTTGATTGGAACATGTCCCAGTCTACGTCAGCAAGTGCGTCCTGAAGCGCAGCCTCTGATTGGTCCCTCCACCGCTTCACTTCCCTCGTCACCACCAGTTCTCGCGCGATCAGAGGCCTGTAAAAGGGAACCAGCGAGATCGTGGTGTGATCCGATTTCCCAAAAGCAGGGAGCGAGACGGTCTTGTATCCGTTCTTGTAAGGTGTGTAGCAATCGTCTCATGTTCTATCTCCCCTGGTGGCACACGTGATGTGTTAGTGGAAATTAGGCAGAACTTTTTAAAGGTTTGCTTTGTTAAAGTCCCCAGTCACCACCATAGCTGCATCGGGATGTTTGATTTGAAATCTGCACAACACATCATACAGGTCTGACAGTGCTGTGTCGGTATCTGCTTGCAGCAGGATATAAATGGCTGTAATGATGACCGTGCTGAATTCCTGGGGGAGATAAAATGGACGGCATAAGATTATCAGTTGTTCCAGGTTTGGCGAGCAGGAGCAGGAGAGAGACTTGGTGTTGTTAAGGTTATACCAGCGGTTGTTTACCATGAGGCAGACGCCTCCACCTTTGGATTTCCCCGACTCCCCGATCTGCCGCCGCGGAACACGGAGAAGGACTCGGCTGAACGGATGGCTTCATCCGGCACCAATGGGTTCAACCATGTCTCCGTTGCAGAGGACGCAACAGTTCCTCGTGTCTCATTGTAATTTAATCCTCGCTCTAAGTTTATCCGTCTTGTTCCCCAGAGACTGAACGTTGGCAAGAAGGATGCTTGGCAGAGGTGGACGGTAAGGTTGCGTCCTCATTCTGACCCGAATACCGCCTCGTTTACCACGGTGCTTCCCCCGTTGGCCCGCTCGTGGCAGCAGCTCCATTTTTGTTGTTGTTGTTGTTGTTGAGCGTGTTCACGCGTAGAATTTCAGTCAGCCACTCTACTTCCAGGGATAAAAAGTCCCAAAGTTGTTCGTTTAGGGAAGTTTTTATATCGTAAGAGATAACTGCCAATGCTTTTTTGGCGGACATTATGATAAAAAACTGAAAAAATACTAAAATGTGCAAAAGTCAACTGGAGCGCCGGCGCAGTGCCAGCGCAGGCAACCGCAAGGGGTGGCGCCATTATCGCCATTTTTATAGAGGACAAGAGCTCTGTCCTCTATAAATATGACAGTACTTATGAGTAAAAATATAGTCCAAGTTACTCTAGTCCATGCAAGATAACATTCTAGACAGGTCTAAAAAACACAAACCCAGCCAACCGTGGTACATGTCTTATATGCTACTCACAATAAATTTGCATATGCAAACTGTGGCGTTCATATTTTTATTGTTACCGTGTTGCGGACTTCGATGCTCAAGGGGGCGGGTCCAGGAAGTGGGGAGTGAGAGCCAGGTTGATGAGCGAGCGGGTCTGTTTTTGGTGACATGGCATGGTGACAGCCGACAGTAGCCTATGCGGTTTTTCAATAAATGCACTGGACTACAGCATTATCACCCCTTGTGTTTATTAGAAGCGTTGAACAGAACACTACAATATATATGATGTTGGGTCCAATTATCGTTAGACAACAAAGGGATTTGATCTAATATGTCTCAATATTGGAATGACAAAACATCTGCTTCAAAAAAGACTATTAAGGCAAAATGGACCAGAAAAAATATGCTTAAAAATAGGAAATTGAAAATGATTTTACACCGATTCAATTATTGGTCAAATATTGTATAAAAACATTTTAATATTGCAATCACAAGTTATTTCCCAAAGCTAAAACTAAATTAAACACAGCTAAAACCCCCCCCCCCACAGTAATCACTCTGTATTACAGTCTGAAGTCAATCACGTCAATATGCCGTCCCATTTATATTTATGGGTTTAGGGAATTCCCAGTACCTATAGGTACAAGGTAAGTTGCTGGTGGTATACTGTACCACCAGACCTGGAAAAACAATGTACAGACCCGTAAAAAAAAAACAAATTACAAATAAAAATAAATTATATACTCAATATACTCAACTATTATAAGGAGAGTAGTGGTAAGTGGTAGAGTAAACACATAAAATCAAATGGAGTAGTTACTCAGGTCAAGTACAAACACCTTGCACTAGATTACACTAAAATTGCACTCATATTATTTCACTAATAAGAATATTTTTTATTAAATGAATGGTACTTTGTATGAACTTTGAAATCATTGTCATCTTTTATCATGTATGTGGTGTGGGTGTGGTGTGTTTTGAGCAGCCACACCCGTCTTGGGTCGAGGTAATTGGGACCAGGATCAGTGTGGCTGTACGCCTGTTGCTCGTTAGAGTAATCAAGGAGCAACAGGTTAAACCCCCATCCACACAAACACGCAGAGGAGAAGAGCCCTTGTTATGACATGTGTCCATCTCCTCCGGCCTTGTTCCATGTTGCCCACTCTCTATAATAAACGGGAGTGTTTTCAACCCCGTCGCCTGTCTCTGTGTCGGAGGGCCCTGGAAACACCACTCGGATGGGGCGTGGCAGGCGGATCTGCCACAATGTACTACACAGTTATATGAATATTCATAATATGATTAATCATTGTTATCTAATTGTTTACTAATGGATTTTGTTTATGTAGAAGAAAAAAAACTTTCCCTGGATTCCGTAAATGGAAATGCTGTCTTAAATATGTCTTAATTTTGTCTTCAATTGTGTCTTCAATCATCCTATTGTGGCCTTTGATGCAATTGCTGCGACTAACCCGAACCCCTGCATTGCTGCCTGCAACTTAACTTAATTCACATGCAACTTTAAATGCACATATCTGTATATACATAGGCATATTCCTTCTATCTATTCCATCTTATTTCAATTCATTTTTATTGTATTTTATTCTATATATTTTTATCTTATTCTATACGTATTCCACTTACTGTATTACGTTTTAGGAGTCAGTTAGTCGGTCTATTAGAAAGGAATTTTCTACTTTTTATTTTATTTTCTATTTTTTCCTAGGACATATTGTGTGCTATCACCGGGTGCGTTGCATTACATTTCACTGCATATATGTATGGGAGTATGTATATGTATGTGACAAATAAAAAATCTTGAATCTTGAATCTTGAATCTTGAACTGTATTGTTTATAGGTGTATAGAGGATATAATGTATAATGTGCCTAGCGCCTAGAAAATTAAAACAAAAACAGATTCATTGGCCAAATGGTGGCGCTATAACAGCAACTTTTATGTATTTTCTTATAACTTCTGAAGATGGGTGGATGGACAGACACACGAATAGAGATAGATACTGTGGCAGGGCTCTCCGGCACAGAGACAACGACGACGGGGTAGCAAACACCAGTTCATTGTAGCCCGGGGCAGATGGCAACGTGTCATGACACGGCTCCCCTCCTGTGTGTGTGGGGATGGGGGTTTTACCTGTTGCTCATTAGACCAACCAAAGAGAAACAGGTGTAGAGCCACACTGAGCATGGGCCCCAATTACCTTGACCCAGGACAGGTGTGGTTGGTCTGATAGATAGATAGATAGATGGATAGATAGAACTCAGGTCAATGTATTGATTTGATTAATAAACAATAGAACAACACGTTTGAAATGAAAACAAACCATTCATGACACCAAAGACTTTCTGGAGAAAACAACAAAAGATTTGCTGTGTACAATGTGGAACAAAATCAAAAAGTTTATTAAAAATAAAATAAAAAACTCGCAAACATTTGGACGTTATGATACTTTTAATTGAGACTGAATCAATAAAGAAATAATGTCAAGATAGAGATTTTTTTTCTAATGTCAAGATAGAGATTTTTTTTCTCTGAGACACAAACTACTTTCATCTTTAAAAAATCCTTCAATTTAGGAAATGCATTATGTATTGATATCAATTCCTAGGGATGTAATCCATATTTATGCATTGTGTATATATTTATGTCATTCGTATTTATTTATTCGTGTATTCAATTACATTAATTGATTTTCATTTATTCATATTAATTGGTATTTATCGATTATATTTAAATTCGGACATTTTAAAAGGGAGCGCCAACCGGAAGCGGAAGTGAGTCTGTTCCGTTTCGTGTCGCGGGGTCCTGACTCCACTTCCCGTGATGCCGTGCGGCTGCACGCGGTCCCAACATGTCGCTGTTCATGGACCTGAACCTGAGCCCGAGCCCGAACCCGGAGCGGCTGCAGCGGCTGGTGGACACCGCAGCGCACCGTCAGTACCTCCGCCCCTTCCGCACCCTGGTCGGTTCGACCCGGAGCGGGGGAACTAACGTCTGCTTCTGCTTCTGCTTCCCTTCCAGTCGGCTTCTCCACTGTCGCCTTCAACTACGTGCTCGACGCCCAGAAGCAGAGCAAACAGGTCGGATGTTTACGTCGCGTCTTCCACGTCGTGTCCGTGATCCTACGGAGTATTTGTCTAAATGACGACGTAAATGATTTTCAATCAATGAGGACGTTTGTGTTTGTTTGGTTCCCAGGAGGTTCCCAAACCCGCTCCCGACTGTCCAGGTAGAAAAGAACTGCTACTAGCACGGCTAGAACTAGTAGTACTAGTACTACTAGTAATTCTAGCACTACTAGTATTAGCCATAGTAGTACTAGCACTAGTAGCACTAGTAGTACTAGCACGATGACTAGTAGTAGTACTAGTACGATGACTATGCGTACTACTAGTAATAGTAGTTGTAGTACTAGCACTACTGTTCTACTACTAGTATTGGAAGTAGTAATATGAGTAGTAGTAGTAGTAGTAGTAGTAGTACTTGTATGTGCTACTAGTGGTACTCCTGTAGTACTACTGGAAATACCGCTTTACAGTACTCTGTGTACTTCTCACAGTACTACTGTAGTACTAGTACCAATGTTCTGTTTCCACGGTGATAGTTACACTGTTAGAGATTTTCTCTTGATTCAAATCTTTATTGACTATGAAACACGTGACATTGCCAAAGCAACACATCAGAATAAAACATCAAATTAAAATATCGACCAATGAGTGAAGATACTGTCAAATAAAAAATATTAAACATTGCTGGTCAAATAAAAAATATTAAACATTGCTGTTAAGTGTGTGTTTGTGTATATATACTAACACATATGTTTATGTTTATATATATATATATATATATATATATATATATATATATATATACACACACACACACAACAGGTAACTTTCCCCGGATTTAAGTATAACAAATATGAATTCCTGTCTGTCTGTCTGCCTCCCTCACTGTCTGTCTCTCTGACCTACACCCCCCCCTCAGGGTAAATCCAGACCAATCAAGATCCTCAACAGATTGACCATCGTGGCCTCGGACGTCGGCCAGTTTGTAAGTTTCCCCGTGTGTCGATAAAGCTTTGTCTCCAGACAGGAAGTGCTCTGTGTCACTGTTTGTTTCCCTCAGAGACCGAATACAGCTGAGTTCCGACGCTATGACCTGCTGGCCATCCACCCCACCAGCGACAAGCTCTTCCATGTGAGACACACACACACACACTGACACACACACACACACACACACTCTGAAACACACACTGAAACACACGCACACACACTAAAACACACACACACACTGAAACACACACACGCTGAAACGCACACACACACTGAAACACACTTATGCACACACTGAAACACACATACACACAAACTGAAACACACACGCTGAAACACACACGCACACACACGCTGAAACACACACGCACACACACGCTGAAACACACACGCACACACACACTGAAACACACAAGCACACTCACACTGAAACACACAAGCACACACACTGAAACACACTTATGCACACACTGAAACACACGTACACACAAACTGAAACACACACACACACACGCTGAAACAAACAAACACACACACACACGCTGAAACACACACGCACACACACACACACTGAAACACACACTGAAACACACACTGAAACACACACACTGAAACACACACACTGAAACACACATATGCACACACTGAAGCACACGTACACACTGAAACACACACACGCTGAAACGCACACACACACTGAAACACACTTATGCACACACTGAAACACACATACACACAAACTGAAACACACACGCTGAAACACACACGCACACACACACTGAAACACACAAGCACACTCACACTGAAACACACAAGCACACACACTGAAACACACTTATGCACACACTGAAACACACGTACACACAAACTGAAACACACACACACACACGCTGAAACAAACAAACACACACACACACGCTGAAACACACACGCACACACACACACACTGAAACACACACTGAAACACACACACTGAAACACACTGAAACACACACACTGAAACACACATATGCACACACTGAAGCACACGTACACACAAACTGAAACACACATATGCACACACTGAAACACACGTACACACAAACTGAAACACACACACACACACTGAAGCACACACACACACACACACTGAAGCATGCACACACACTGAAGCACGCACACACACTGAAATACACACGCACACACTGAAACACGCACACTGAAACATGCACACACTGAAACACATATAACACACACACGCTAAAACACACACATGCAGAAACACGCTCACGCTGACACACACAGAAGTACACACCAACTAGACTCCAAACTAGACGTACTATGTATTAAGCTGTTGTGTCACCACCTGGTGGACAGAGCCTTGTAGTGCAGCTCTGCAGAATTCTGAAGTGCGTGTGTGTGTGTGTGCGCAGACAGCCTGTATGATGATGGACGTCGACATCATCTGCGTCACGGTGACAGAGAAGTTGCCGTTCCACTTGAAGAGGGCCACGCTCAACGCTGTGAGACACTTCATTATATATATATATATATATATATATATATATATATACATACATACATACATACATACATACATACATACATACATACATACATACATACATACCGTTTATAAAATAGAAAGATCAGCCACGACATTAAAACCAGTGACAGGTGCAGTGAATAACATGGATCATGTTATTCACTATCATGTGGTTTGAATGGCACCTGTCAAGGGGTGGGATATATTATTATATCAATACTTTTATATATTATTAAAATGTATTTATTATTATTATTATTATTATTATATGAGGCAGCAAGTGAAGAGTGAGTTGTTGAAGTTGATGTGTTGAAGCAGCGTAAGGATCTGAGCCACTTTGACAAGGAGCACATTGTGATGCTGGACGACTGGGTCAGAGCATCTCCACAAGCACAGCTCTTGTGGCTGTTCCCGCTCTGCAGTGGTTACTACCGACCAAGCATCAAAACTGGACCATGGAGCAATGGAAGAAGGTGGCCTGGTCTGATGAATCATGTTTTCTTCTACATCATGTGGATGGGTGGGGTTAGGGTCCGATCTGATGGAGCATCTGTGGGATGTGCTGGAACAACAAGCCCGATCCATGGGGGCCCCACCTCCAACTTCCAGGACTTAAAGGATCTGCTGCAAACGTCTTGGTGCCAGATACCACAGGACACCTTCAGAGTCTGGAGTCCACAGCTGTTTTGACACGAGAGGGAGCTGCACAGTATCAGTGTTATTAGTGGTGGTTTTAATGTTGTGGCTGATCAGTGTATATTTGATTATTTTGCTATTCACATATTTCCCAGAATGGCCATTAACCTGGCTTTTTATTGGTTTCTCGTTGATTTATTCATCGATTTATTATTATAATCTTTTTTTTGTGTGTGTGTGTGTGTATGTGTGTGTGTGTGTGTGTGTGTAGGCGGTCTCCAGGGGTGTGGTGTTTGAGCTGTGTTACTCTGCGGCGCTCAGAGACACCACCATGCGGCGCTACATGCTGAGCAACGCTATCAGCCTGGTGGAGCGGTGCAGTAGAAAGGTACTGACTCTCGCTCTCTGTATCTGTCTGTCTGTCAGGGCTCCGGACTAACTTTTTTCACCACCGTCCCAAGACACAATTTTGACCGTCCCGAGGTGAAATGTAAACTTTCCCAAAATGACAACGTTGTTTCTTCACTTTATTCTCATCTATTCAAAGAAACAGCTTCAACAGGATTGATTTAAAAATCGGCGTTAACTGCTGTTTCTTATTGCTTTATATTATATTATTTTATGCCAAGCATTTTGTAATCAATAACAGCCACATAGACCTCAGAAGTGAGGTTCAGTGCAGAACTTGAGTGAATGTATCTGGATACTTGAATCTCTGAGGTACTTGAGTACATGAATGTACTGTAAATGTTATTTGTAGTGCAGTGAGGGGACCACCGTGGGGCCCTACGTCTGGTCCTGGTGGTGGTGTAACGGAGCGTAGCTGATCCGTACGGGTCGCCCCCCGCTGTGCGGCTCGCATGTGAACCGCAGATCAACTGCAATATGGAAGCATCCCAGTGAAACAAGAGTTTTACTGCCGTTGTTGCTTTTTAAAGTTGTAATTCCACAAATGTGGATTCAGAGTGTCGGTGAATAGAAGAGTGAGACAGGCGCTGCTGTGTCTCTCTCAGGCGCAGTGATCGGTTTATTGGGGCGTGACGATTCCAAATCGAAAATTGAGTGAAATGAACGTTGAATTTGGAAGTCACAGTCAGGTTTGCGAATATCATCCAACTTGAATAGGATCTGTAATGTAAGGTAATTTAAAGAAAAGGAGCACCCTGATCTGTGATGTCACGTAATTTAGAGAGAAGAGCAACCTGATCTGTGATGTCACGTAATTTAGAGAAAAAGAGCAACCTGGTCCAAGAAAAGATGATATTTAATAACATGTCCAGCTGAGACTCCATCAGTCGTTCACGTGATGGATGTGATTTGGATCGTGACGTCAAAGAAAAGTAGAGTTAGGAAAGGAGTTGAGATGAGAGAAGGTGGTGGAGCGGGCGGAGCGTTGAGTTGTTCACTCTTCATCCTGCTCCCTGGAAAAATAACCAACTTCTACGGCTCCCAACTATTTGTTTTATCGATGAAATTGTATGAAATATTTAGTTTATATTTATTCCACTACAAAAAAAAAGTAATGATTTAATGTGACTCAAAGTTAGTTATTGAGAAACAAGTGTTTTGTTTCCAGGTGGGGTTAGTGCTGCATGTTTACATGGAGCGGTGTGTTGAGACTCGACTGTGACTCCTCATTCTGAACCTCCATGAAATGTAATAAACATGATGCTGGTACTGGAATGAAGCAGTCACTGGAGGTGGATCTCCTCCTGTGTTTCATTCACCACCGTGTTTACAATAAGAAGGTGTGCTGCCTGCCTCGTGGCGCACTTCAACTTTACAATTCACTTTTAAGATTTTATTTAAACATTGAACATCTTAAATGTTGTTTTCATTTAAGACCATGGGCAAGAGTTCCTTGCTCTAAGTGTTTTACAGAATAAATGGAAAGCAAAGTTTTTATTTATATATATATATATATATATATATATATATATATATATATATATATTTTTTTTTTTTTTTTTTTTTTTTGATCCAAAGAATGATCCGATCCATGACTCAGAACCGTGATCCGATCCGTTTCCCCCCCCCTACTATGTTACTAGTAACAACGTGAAAAGACACGCTCCATTGTTGTCAACACTCAGTTGTAATTTGCTAAGCGATAATTAAACACACACACAGGCAGGCAGACAGACAGGCAGGCAGACAGACAAGCGGACAGACAGCCTTCCATCCCGTCCAGGGGAAGATCTGTTTTTCCCCAAAAAAAATTCCTATCGTCCTTGGGACGCTGGGCTGCTGTTAGTCTCGAGCCCTGCTCTCTGTCTGTTGCTCTGACTGACTGTCGCTCTCTGTCTATCACTGTTTGTGGGTCTGACTGTCGCTCTGTCTGAGTGTGGCTGTGTGCTCAGCAGGGTGTAGAGCAGTAACTGTGTGTCTCTTGCAGAGTGTCATCGTCTCCAGTGGGACAGAGCAGGTATGTGTCTGTGAAGTCGTTCCATCT
Source organism: Zeus faber (assembly GCF_960531495.2). Classification (NCBI taxonomy): domain Eukaryota; kingdom Metazoa; phylum Chordata; class Actinopteri; order Zeiformes; family Zeidae; genus Zeus; species Zeus faber. Next base: position 24,704,884 of record NC_137207.1, read on the forward strand.
CAACTGGAACCAGTTTGTTGTGTCTTCACTGTTTGGACGTGTTTGTGTCTCTGCAGCCGCTGGAGTTGAGGGGTCCGTACGACATCGCAAACCTGTATCCTCTTTATACTACTACACTGCTACTGCTCTACGCTGCTACTGCTCCACGCTGCTGCTGCTTCACACTACTACATATTTACACTGCTCCTGCTCCACACTGCTCCTGCTCGACACTGCTACTGCTCTACACTACTACTGCACTACACTACTACATATTTACTCTACTACTGCTTGGCACTACTACTGCTCTACATGTGTCCTTTATCATATTCGTAGTATTGTAGTAGTACTCACAATATTTATCTTTAACTCCTGTTCAGTGCTCTTTTGTTCGGTTTGTCAGAGGTTGACGCTAAAGACGCAGTTTCCTCCACCTGCCGCTCTGTCCTCCTGCACGCAGGTACTACAAACAGTGCTACTCATCGTTTAAGTATTACTAGTAGTATTAGTAATAGTACTATTTAATAAACCTTGTGCTAACTGTTCTGTAGTAAAACTGCAGAAGACCCCCCTATAAACCTGTCTATTTCTCTCTCTCTCTCTCTCTCTCTCTCTCTCTCTCTCTCTCTCTCTCTCTCTCTCTCGCTTTTCTCTCTCTCTCTCTCTCTCTCGCTTTTCTCTCTCTCGCTTTTCTCTCTCTCTCTCTCTCTCTCTCTCGCTTTTCTCTCTCTCGCTTTTCTCTCTCTCGCTTTTCTCTCTCTCTCTCTCTCTCTCTCAGAGACCAGGAAGACAGCCTGTGGCATCATCCACACAGTTAAATGCCCGTCAGAGGGCAGTGGGCAGCAGGGGGCGCTGCCTCAGAGTGCTGAAGGTTGGTGGAGCTGCACTGTGTGTTGCTCATTGCGGACAAACTGTGTCCAGAGGACTCTTATTTTGAAGGTGCTTCTCTCCAGGTGAGGTGAAGGAAGAGCAAGGAGGAGGACGAGGAGAAGGAGAAGGAGAAGGAGGACCTCCTGCAGCCAAGAAACCCAGACCAGGTCCGGTGTCATCCGGTCTCGCCCCCCCCAACAGGAAGTAGTTAATCATGTGACAGGAAGCACCTTTGATGTCGTGATGTCGGGTTGTCATGGAGACGGCTGCATATTGTTATTGGTTATTAAAAACATTGTCACATTGGCTTTCTGTCGCTGAAGGCTGTTATGGAAAAGGCAGGTTGTTGTGAGTCATATCCTGAATTTACTCCCTGAGTTTAAATATGTAAAGTAAAATATGAAAGAACCACTGAGGGCGTTGGGAATATTCTGTGGAGGAAAAGGAATGTTTATTTTCACATTTAAAGCACTTCTGTGTTTTAATTTAAAACTGACTGTTCGTGTTGTTTTATAAAAGAGTGAATCGACTTTCCAATGTGACACTTAAAGAGTCATAACTGAACATCGTTATTAAAGATTAAAGTTATTAAACACGCGCTGGTGGAGTCAGTGCTTGCGGGTGTAGCGCTCGGCGGGGCCACTGGGGGGCAGTGTAGCACCTTGGAACCGCTGAAGCAGGAGCCTGAAAGATAAAAAAACAAGAGTTTAATCAGATCCGAACGATAGTAACGCGATAATCAACATTATTAAAAAAACAAGTTTGAAAAACGGGTTGCGCCTGTCTCAGGGGAGCTTCTCAAAATGACATTAAAAAACTTAAATTCTCAAGTGTAATGGCTTTACTGCAAATAAATAATACTCAACTATTGTTCCTTCTTCCTGTAGAAGGGTTAGTGACATCCAGTTGGACTCATACTGCGCCGCTGTTCTGGTTATAAATACTTTGACGGAGGCGTCTGATCAGTGGCGTCATGTAACACGAAACGTACAGTCCGACCACCAGAGGGAGCGCTAGTCTATAATAATCTGACCAAAGCAAGCCGAGAAGAGTTGATCTTGTGAGAACAAGTCCATTGTTGGGATCTCTGGACAATAGGAGCGTGAAGGAAATCGCCTTCGTGGGATCAGAGGAACGACGCCGATCTGATCTAAACGTCGTCACGTTGCCTGTTGCATCACGTTCATCGTGCGGCCACGTGGCATCGCCGCCCTGCGTCGAGGTGTCCATGGAAGTACACTCCAACGTCGCCGCCATATTGGAACGGGCAAGACCGGCCTGTAAACACATCCAATTAAACAAGGTGAGCTGTGGTGTTTGTGGATAAAAAACAATACCGTTTACACGTCTCAACCCATTTCAAAGACTTGTCTTTGTATTCAAGGCTTAATAAATATACTTGGAGTCCATTGCTCCACCGTTGCCATTTCCGCCAATAGTTGTGCATCGGTTGACACACTTCCTGTGACGCAACGCTGTTAATCCATCATTTTCCCGGGTATTGGTACCCGTGTCAGTCCATATACACACGGAGGCTGATAGGGAACCGATCTAAACACTGATGATGTCATCGTTCTATAGACATTACACTGTGACGTCAACATTTACTTCATAATCAGAAGTAAGAGCAAAGAAGGTGTCCGTTGGTCCTTTAACTATGTTAATAACGGGTTACGGAAAATTGAGCCTGGATCTCCCCTGAATGATCCAACCACACCCTCATCTCGGGGGGCGGAGGGCGGGGGGGTGGGCTGCCAACCCAGTTGGATTTTAACGTACGACAGTTTGCCTTGAAATCTTGTCCCGTCCTGGCGCCAGGACGGTGGGATACATGGTACACATTTCTGTTTTTGTGTGGTTTATCTTTTTATTTCACTTGTTGATCTACAGAGTTTTATGTTAATATTCTTTATTTTATTTTTTAAAATATTCTTTACATTTGTTCTGTCAGGATGAAGCCATTCGCATTTCTGCTGTGGGTCAGCTTGCTGGGCCAGTAGAGCCTCATTCTCAGTACGACAAGTACCTCTGTAGTACTCAGTGCTTCTGTACCGAGTACTACAGAGGTGCTCAGTACTACAGAAGTATTCAGTTCTTTTGAGTACTTTCCACTACGGTTACTTAAGCTCTTTGTTTGAACACAAAACAGTCACCAGTCCAAATCTAAAACATGAAATGAACTCGAATATGAGTTTGTGCACCTTTCTATATATACAACACACACACACACACACTGTGTGTGTGTGTGTGTGTGTGTGCTTGTGTGTCCTATCAGCTCATTAGCAGATAACCTGCGAGGCTGATGAGCGCAGCTTTGTGTTCGCTGGTTCCATTTGTTTGGTTGTTAGGAAACACAAAGAACAGGACAGATCCGTTTAAAAGAAAGGAGGACAAGTCATTCGTTCATTTACGCCTTCATTTATTCATTTATTCATTTATTCATTCATTAACGTGCGTTTAAGTGGAGGAGGTTAAACGGAGAAACACTTTAATAGATTGTTCAATTAAAATTCACCTTTAATCAGAAGAGGAGAAACATTCGGCAGCTCGGTCTGGTCCATCCACACAGGGTTGGAGGAGGAGGAGGGAAAGGAATGCATTTCCAGTTTCCATTTAAAGTATTTTTTAAACTTTGTGAAGTAGCGACAGAATGTAATGAAAGAGTGGAAAACTGGGGGGAGAGAGAGAGAGAGAGAGAGAGAGAGAGAGAGAGAGAATAGAAGTGAAAGACAATGTGATAGAGAGGGGGAGGGAGGGAGGGGGGAAATAGAAAGAGTCAATCATCCCGTCTTCTCAGGAGACTTGGTAAACGAGTGAAAAACGATTTGACCAAAGCCTGGGCATTCAGCAGGAAAAAACAGAAGGGTGGAGGGAGAGACGGAGGGAGAGAAGGAGGGAGGGAGGTAGAGATGGAGGGAGAGATGGAGGGAGGTTGGGTGAAGGTCAGTGAAGTGCTAAATGCTGTTTTAGATGAAGTCAGTTCCCACAGGCCCCCCCTCCCCCCTCCTCCATCCCTCCATCCTGGAAGACTCCCACTGAGTTGACTTCTTTTACAGACATTACCACACACACACACACACACACAGAAACACATACATGCAAACACAAACACAGAAACACACACACACACACAGAAACACACACTTCTGTATGTTATTGTGTGTGTAGGAAGATTCTGAGCGTAAACTATTTTGTCCCAAAGGTCTGAAACCATCAGAAACATTGACGTCTTCCAGTGTCTGTTCTTTGTAGTCCACCACTGGGGTGATGTTGGTTCTCATTTTTTAGAACCTTCTTGTTTCCCAAATCACAGAACCCTAAACCACGGAACCTTGAACCATAGAACCCGAAACCACGGAACCTTAAACCACAGAACCCTAAACCATGGAACCCTAAAGCAGGGAACGCTGAACCACAGAACCCTAAAGCAGGGAACCCTAAACCACGGAACTCTAAAACCACAGAACCCTAATGCAGGGAACGCTGAACCACAGAACCCTAAAGCAGGCAACCCTAAACCACGAAATCCTAAAGCATGGAACACTGAACCACGGAACCTTAACCACACAACCCTAAACCACAGAACCCTAAAGCATGCTGCTGCTGCTGCGCTTCAGGAGGGTGGAGCCGGGGGTACATGCGGGAGGGGGCAGTACTACTAGTACTTCTACTACTAGTGTACTTACTACCTACTACTACTAGTAGGTAATAGTACTACTACTACTACCTAGTACTGGTAGTAATAGTAGTACTACCAGTAGTAATAGAAGTGCTACCACTAGTAGTAGGTAGTACCATTAGTTATTGTTGTAGATCCTTCATGACAGAACTAAAAACATTTATTTTCTGTTCTAATGTCCAGGCAGCAAACTGTTCAACACTCGTTCATTACCCACAATCCTGTGGAAGGAGCAGCGGCCATGACGGCTTCACAGAGTCCAAACAAATGAACTGAGTGAAACCCTGTGAAGTGAGTTTTCCAGACCATAATACTCAGCTATCTGCTGAGCAGCAGAGCAACTCTCACAGGAGGAAGCATTAAACACCAGCTAGTGCTCCACACCTCTGTATCCCTCCATCCTTCCATCCATCCATCCCTACATCCGTCTATCCCTCCACTCCTCTATCCATCCACCCGCCCCTCCATGCATCCATCCACCCCTCCACCCCTCCATCCTTCCATCCCTTCATCCATCCATCCATCCATCCCTCAACTCCTCCAACCCTCATCTATCCATCCTTTAATCTATCCCTCCACTCCTCCATCCATCCTTCCATCCCTCCACCCCTCCATCCTTCTACTCCTCCATCCCTCATCCATCTATCCTGCCATCTATCCTCCACTCCTCCATCCATCCTTCCACACCTCCACCCTTCCATCCATCCTTCCATCCCTCCATCCATCCATCATTCCATCCATCCCTCCATCAATCCCTCCATCCCTCTCTTCATCTGTCTGTTTTTATCTTCCTGTTTTCCATCACTTCTGTTTTGAGTTGGTTGTGATTGGAGGAACCTCCCTGGTGGATTCTGATTGGCCTGGGCCTCTGAGACCAGCTAATCTCTCACACACACACACACACACACACACACGCACACGCACACACTCTCTCTCTTTACTCATTCATATTTAAATATTAGAAATAAACAATGTTGTTTTTCCAGATGCATGAAAGAGAGAGTTGGCGCTGAAACAAACCTTGCTAAGTATGTGAACGCTAACGTAAGCGATAACACTAAGCTCTGGCGGCGGTTGTACAAAGTAAACGTTCCTTCTTTCCGAGGCGATGAAGCCGACTTCCTCCAGGGGGCAGTAGAGGACCAACTTCAGCTGCTTCCACAACAACACAGACCAACCGCTGAACATTGTTTCCATTTATGTACATTCGTGCAGGAATATTAGATCATCTCACTGGTCCTATACCCGTCTGACTGGTCCTATACCCGTCTGACTGGTCCTATACCCGTCTGACTGGTCCTATACCCGTCTGGACCACTGTTACACACCTTACACGAACGGATACAAGACTCTCGCTGCCTTCAGGAAATCAGATCACGGCACGATTTCGCTGGTTCCCGTTTACAGGCCTCTGATCGCGCGAGAACTGGTGATGACGAGGGAAGTGAAGCGGTGGATGGACCAATCAGAGGCTGCGCTTCAGGACGCTTTGACTGACGTAGACTGGGACATCTTCCAATCAAGTTCAAGTGACGTCGGCGAGTTTACGGACGTAGCGGTGAGCTTCATAGCTACGGTAGCGGACAGCATCATTCCCATGGTGAAAGTTCAGATATTTCCAAACCAGAAGCCATGGGTCGATAAATCCATCCGCTGCGCTCTGAATGCTCGCACCGCCGCTTACAACGACGGTCTTGTATCCGGTAATATGGACAATTACAAAGCGGCGTCATACAATCTAGAGAGGGCGGTGAAGGATGCTAAACGGACGTACAGAGAGACTGTGGAGCTACAGATGGAGCAACAGGACACCAGACACTTGTGGCAGGGGCTGCAGACGATAACAAACTACAAGAGCAGCTCCTCCCCAGCCACGAGTGTGGACGCCTCCCTAGCCAACAAACTGAACTCCTTTTATGCGCAGTTTAAGTCTGGCGACAGAACCGCTAGCTCACCGGCTAATTGGAGTTACACAGCTGGGGATGAGCGCGCACTCTCAGTGTCTGAGCATGACGTCAGGAGAGCTCCTATGTGGGTGAACACCAGGAAAGCTGCGGGCCCAGATGGCATCTGGACGAGTACTGAAGACCTGTGCTAACCAGCTAGCTCCGGTGTTCACTACAATATTCAACATCTCCCTGGCTGAATCAGTGGTCCCATCCTGCTTCAAGAGGTTCACCGTCGTTCCTGTCCCAAAGATCGCCTCTCCTGCCTGCCTGAATGACTACTGTCCGGTGGCCCTCACCTCGGTGGTCATGAAGTGTTTCGAGAGGCTGATTAAGGACTATATCTGCGCCCCCCTCCCCTGCACCTTGGACCCGTTGCAGTTCGCGTACCAGCAGAACAGATCCACGGATGACACGGTCTCCCAGGTACTGCACACCAAGCTCACGCACCTGGGTGGCCAGAAGGGGGCCTATGTGAGAATGCTGTTCATCGATTATAGTTCAGCTTTCAACACCATAGTCCCCACCAGACTGGCTGTCAAGCTGAAGGAGCTTGGACTGAATACTCCGCTGTGTGCCTGGATCCTGGACTTCCCATCAGCCCGGCCCCAGGTGGTTAGGGTGGGGAAGCACATGTCCAGCTCCCTCACTCTGAACACAGGATCCCCCCAGGGCTGCGTCCTCAGCCCCCTACTGTACTCCCTGTACACACATGACTGTGTGGCCAGGTCCAGCTCCAACACCATCATCAAGTTTGCTGACGACATCGTTGTTGTGGGCCCGATCACCGACGGCAATGAGAAGGCCTACCGCGAGGAGGTGGCTGACCTGTCACTCTGGTGCCAGGACAACAGCCTACAGCTGAACGTCAGCAAAACTAAGGAGCTGATTGTGGACTTTAGGCAAGGATTACAATCAAGGACGCACACGCCCTTGGTGATTAATGGGACTTCTGTTGACAGGGTGAGCAGCTTTAAGTACCTGGGAGTCCACATCAAAGAGGACTTAACATGGACTATACACACAGACACTTTAGTGAGAAAGGCGAGGCAGCGTCTTTACCACCTCAGGCAGCTGAGGAAATTCCAGGTCTCGGTGAGGATCCTCAAGTCCTTCTACTGTGGAGCGGTGGAGAGCATCCTGACAGGCAACATCTCTGCCTGGTTTGGGAACTGTACTGCTCAGGACAGGCGGGCCCTGCAGAGGGTGGTGCGTTCAGCTGAACGTACCACTGGAACTACATTTCCCTCCCCGCAGGACTTATACACCAGGAGGTGTAGTAGTAGAGCCCGCAGGATCATGAGGGATCCTCACCACCCCAACAATGGACTGTTCCAGCTGCTGCGGTCGGCAAGCGCCTCCGCAGCCACACAGCTAGAATAGAGAGACTGAGATGGAGTTTTTTCCCGCAAGCCATAAGAACTGTCAATGCTGACCTCACCAGGGGTCCTCACTGAGCCACACACATAGGCTCCAGTATCTTACTGTACTGTGTGTAGCATACTGTACCGCATACTGTGTCACTGTTCTGGGTTGTTCGGTGATACCTTATTGCTGCGCCGTACTGTTACTAATGCATTACATACTGTGCTGTATATCTCACAAACGCTACCTCATTTTATTCACATGCCACTTTAATGCACGTATCTGTATATACATAATTAGACTATCCCATATACATAAGTCTATCCCATATACATTAGCCTATTCCCTTTATCTATTCTATTTTATTTTATTTTATTCTATATATTTTTATTTTATTCTATAGTATTAGTCTTACTGCATTACGTTTTAGGAATCAGTTAGTTAGTCAAGTAGAAAAAATTCTTAGGTAGAACTGTATTCAGTCGAGGACATATTGTGTGTAATCACCTGGTGCGTTGCATTGACATTTCACTGCATATATGTATGAAAGTATGAATATGTATGTTACAAATAAACCTCTTGAATATTGAATAAACATTGGATGACAAAATGTATTAAAAGACAGTTCATTAGGTCCAGGAAAACTGGTCAACTACAACTGGTCACGTGGCCTCTTCCTGACACAGTTATGACAGCAAATGAGGGAGGAAAGGAGAGGAATGCAACCACGAGGGTGCTGGGGTGTGTTCAAAGAAGTTGTGGTGGTGGTGTGTGTGTGTGTGTGTGTGTGCGCGTGTGCGTGCGTGTGTGTGTGTATGGTGTCCACCGGTAAGTTTACATGACTTATCCCAATTGGTACTGTTATATAAAGTCGTTATTATGTTGTGGCGCCTCCAAGCAGCGGAATGGGCCCCGAAGCCCCCTGGACTCTGCAGCTGTGTAGACAGCCTACGGCTGCGGGGAAGCCCTGAGCACCCTGCCCTGTGGCCACAGAAGACCCCCGGTACCCAGAGAGGCCAGAGGGCTGCGGAGCCACCCCCACCGCCGGCCCAGAGGAGCATAACCCAGTCCCAGGGAGCACAAGGGGACCCCGCACCCCAGGTGAGGGGACCCCGCACCCACATACAACCCACCCCCAGGTGCAGGCACCACCCTCCCCTCTGAACCCCATCTGCACCACACAACGACGAACGCTTCCTTTAATCCGGAAGACATCGCCCGTCTCCGACCCTCCATCACCTTCATACTCCATTCCCGCAACAGCATCCTCTATGGCAGTGGTTCTCAATGTGGGGTCTGGGGACCTCCAGGGGTCCTTCCTGAGGTTCCACGGGAATTTGTCAGCAATACCAAACAAACTGTTAAATTATCATTATTATTATTAACTGGTTATGTACCTGTCTGACCCGCCCAAGAAAGCTTCATTGAATTGGATGGAGAGAGAGAAAGAGAGAGAGAGAGAGAGAGAGAGAGAGAGAGAGAGAGAGAGAAAAGAACATATTTATCTTTTCCACACACACACACACACACACACACACACACACACACACACACACACACACACACACACACACACAAGTCATGTTGTTCAGAAGGATCAATAACTGGAACAAAGTTTTACAGACACAGTTAGATGACATGATTCTCTCTCTCTCTCGCTCGCTCGCTCTCTGCTAACTGAAGTGTGTTACTTCCAATCGATCGGTTTCTCCTGTGGACCAGACCATTACCCCTTCCTCCCAAGGGGGGTCATTTGGGCCAATCAGCAAAGGAACACTACTGTACTCTCTCTCGCCCTCTCTCTCTCTCTTGCCCCCCCCCCCCAACCCCGCTCTCTCTGCCGCCCAAAAATCAATGGAATCTGTTCTTTATTTATTGTCAGAAATTTACTTCAATATGCGTTCAACCACAGTTTGCTACTGGTGAACACTGGGAGCTGCAATGCATGATGGGAAGCTGTCTGTCTGTCTGGTTCCACTCTCTCCAGTCTGTGACATCACAACCTATCACCTTTGACCCCAATCTGAACCCTAACCTTAGACTAATAAACCTTTCACAGTTCGGCACACACACACACACACACACACACACACACACACACACACACAAACATATGCACGCACAATGACACATACACACACACACACACACACACACACACGCACACGCACACGCACACACACACACACCCCAGCCCACCATGCCTGTACTCGTCAGCTCTGATTGGTGTTCTGGGTGATCCATCATCATCAGCTGTCACAGCTGCCAATCAGAGCCGCCGAGGCTCTTGGAGGCGGAGCAGCCACTCACTCCAGATATGGGGGGCAAAGACCCGGCCCGGGGCCCCAACCTTAGGGCTCTCCTTCCCGGATCGGTTCGCAGCTTGGTTCCATCTCCTTCAGCTCAGCATCCACCTTCCATGTGGTATCCTCTGGTCACTCTGGGGATCCGCTCCGGTGGCGTCAGTCTGCTAGGTTCTAGGTCTGTTAGGTTCTAGGTCTGTTGGTTTCTAGGTCTGCGAGGTTGTAGGTCTGTTAGGTTCTAGATCTGTTAGGTTCTAGTTCTGCTAGGTTCAAGGTCTGTTAGCTTCTGGGTCTGCTAGGTTGTAGGTCTGTTAGGTTCTAGGTCTGCGAGGTTGTAGGTCTGTTAGATTGTAGGTCTGTTAGGTTCTAGGTCTGCTAGGTTCTAGGTCTGCTAGGTTCTAGGTCTGTGAGCTTCTAGGTCTGCTAGGTTCTAGGTCTGTTAGGTTCTCGGTCTGTTAGGTTCTAAGTCTGCTAGGTTCTAGGTCTGCTAGGTTCTAATTCTGCTGGGTTTTAAGTCTGTTAGTTTCTGGGTCTGCTCGGTTCTAGGCCTGTTAGGTTCTAAGTCTGCTAGGTTATAGGTCTGCTAGGTTCTGGATCTGTTAGGTTGTAGTTCTTCTAGGTTCAAGGTCTGTTAGCTTCTGGGTCTGCTAGGTTGTAGGTCTGCTAGGTTGTAGGTCTGCTAGGTTCTAGGTCTGCGAGGTTGTAGGTCTGTTAGGTTCTAGGTCTGTTAGGTTCAGGGTCTGCTAGGTTCTAGGTCTGTTAGGTTCTAGGTCTGTGAGCTTCTAGGTCTGCTAGGTTCTAGGTCTGTTAGGTTCTCAGTCTGTTAGGTTCTAGGTCTGCTTAGTCCTTGCTCTGTTAGGTTCTCGGTCTGTTAGGTTCTAGGTCTGCTAGATTCTAGGTCTGCTAGGTTCTAATTCTGCTGGGTTCTAAGTCTGTTTTTTGCTGGGTCTGCTAGGTTCTAGGTCTTCCTGGTTCTATATCTGCTAGGTTCTAGGGCTGCTAGGTTCTAGATTTGCTTGGTTCTAGGTCTGCTAGGTTCAAAGTCTGTTAAGTTCTAAGTCTGTTTGGTTCTAGGTCTGTTAGGTTGGAGTTCTGCTAGGTTCTAGGTCTACTAGGTTCTAAGTCTGCTAGGTTCTACATCTGTTAGGTTCTAGGTCTGCTAGGTTCTATATCTGCTAGATTCTAGGTCTGCTAGGTTCTATGTCTACTAGGTTCTAGGTCTGCTACGTTCTAGGTCTGTTAGGTTGTAGTTCTGCTAGGTTCTACATCTGCTATGTTCTAGGTCTGTTAGGTTGTTGTTCTGCTAGGTTCTAGGTATGCTGGTTATAAAACTAGACAAGCTGGTTATACATTAGTCACTAGTTATGTCAATAGTCAATGAAAAATACAATAGAAAATCTTTAAAATCTCGTCACATTGTCAACTCGAAACAATGAAACGTGAGTGATGTGCTCAAAATCCAAGGTGGCTTCGGGAAAATGGAAGCCGTGCAATGGTAATAAAAATGCCAACTCACTCAATTTTCTTTTGGTATTTAATGGAAACGTAACTTTCTGAAAATATAATCCAAGTAATAAAAGTCAACAAATAATGAGGTGCCCGACACGGCACCAAGCAGCTCTATTTCCACAGACAACACGGTGAGAAGTTCTGCTTTACAGGCAGACATGGACGGTTGTTTTAAAGACAGGAGGGTTGCGCTGTGTAGACCGCATCGTGGTTGCTCCACCGAGATGAGCAACCAGGAGACAACAGACCGGGGGGGAGCCCAGGCTGCGTTCAAGTAAACTCGGAAAATCATGCTGCGTTTCAGAGAACCTTGGAAACTGTAAAATGCAACCAATATGACTAATCTGGACCCTGTGTATTATTATTATTATAAGTAGCAGTAGTAGTATATTAGTAGTGGTAGTATTCAGAGTGTTTTTGTTGTTATTAAATATAGAATGTAGTAAATGTTGGCAGTTGTATTAATAAAAATACTGCGCTGTTGTTTGGCTGGAAATGCATTAATTATTCTATTACAAGGAAATATTTCAGGTGATTTAAATGACTTCAAGATCATGAGGATCATTTAAAAACATCTCCAGTCTGTGTATCCCTCCGAGTGAAGCAGAAGAAAGAGGAATAAAGCAGAATAAAAATAGTTTAAGAAGGATGGCCTCACTCTGGTCCTCAGACTTTACCTTATTAATTCCCTTAATTTGCCAAAGGGCACATCTCCCATTTTGTGGACATCTGGACGCGGGAATAAAAACTGACAGGCGCAGCGCGTCCCAGCGGCGGGAAGCACCGCGCACGACCATGTTTAATTAAAACCAATTAACACAGAGCTGATTGGAGCGCATGCAGCTTCAGCTCTGATCAGCCTCAGCAGGGAGACGACGGGGGAATCACACAACCTCACACGACCTCACACGATCCCACATGACCTCACGCGACCTGACATGACCTCACACAACCTCACATGATTTTACACTACCTCACATGACCTCACACAACCTCACATGACCTCATGTCTTCACACGACCTCACAATACCTCACATGACCTCACATGATTTCACACGACCTCACATAACCTCACATGATTTTACACTACCTCACATGACCTCACACAACCTCACACGACCCCACACGACCCCACACGACCTCACACGACCTCACATGACCTCACACAACCTCACATGACCTCATGTCTTCACACGACCTCACAATACCTCACATGACCTCACATGATTTCACACGACCTCACATAACCTCACATGATTTCACATGACCTCACATGACCTCACATGGTTTCACATGACCTCACAGGACCTCACACAACCTCACATGACCTCATGACTTCACACGACCTCACAATACCTCACATGACCTCACATGATTTCACACAACCTCACATAACCTCACATGATTTCACATGACCTCACATGACCTCACATGGTTTCACATGACCTCACAGGACCTCACACAACCTCACATGACCTCACACAACCTCACATGACCTCACACAACCTCATACGACCTCACACAACCTCACATGACCTCACATGATTTCAGACGACCTCACATGACCTCACATGACCTCACACATCACATGATTTTACATTAACTAAGATGACCTCACACAACCTCATACGACCTCACATGATTTCAGACTACCTTACATGACCTCACACGACTTCACACAATCTCACATGACCTCACACAACCTCATGTGACCTCAAATGACCTCACACGACTTCACATGTTCTCATGCGCCTCACATGATTTCAGACTCTTTCTTTCTTTCTTTCTTTCTTTCTTTCTTTCTTCGGTTAAATTATATGTAATTCAAAGTGCTCTATTCATAGGGAAACATACATTTATTTGACAGAAGCATGGAAATAAATAACAAAAAAGAAAGAATACGACATCAAATTACAACTGTGGCAGTGAATTTATTTTTATTTTTATTTGTTATTTTATTTTCCCCCTTTGCTGTCAGCTGCTGGACATACAACACAGAGTATTTGTTCCATTGAATCTAGAACAGAGTTCGTCTGCAATTGGAGTTCAACTTCTCAACCTGCATTGAAACTCTTTATTCATTCTTTAATTATCAACAACTGCTGCAATAACTCTGTCCTGTGAACGAGCTGTGGGACGAGCAGAGCACAGCTTTTTATTATACACAACCACCACCAACCCCCTGTTTGGAGATCATCTTACCATGTTTTGGTCTTTAAACAACTGATCATCATTACTCCTCCAAGAGGGAGAATCACCACAGGTGAGACAACTAACGATAGAAACAAACAACAACATGAACATGGAAAAACATAAACATAGAAACAAACAACAACATGTACATGGAAAAACAAACATAGAAACAAACAACAACATATATATGGAAAAACATAAACATAGAAACAAACAACAACATGTACATGGAAAAACATAAACATAGAAACATCGGACAACATGTATCGACAAAACAGAGTTAATTAAGTCCAGGAAAACTATAACAGCTATTGGTCACGTGGCCTCTTCCTGTCATAGTTATGGCAGTAAATGAGGGAGGAAAGGAGAGGGATGCAACCAGGAGGGTGTTAGGGGGATGTTCAAAGCAGGCGCTGGTGGTGTGCTGCAGTGAATATAAGGAATGAGTGAAGAAACCTAAATGTTCAAAACATGACAATATGAACCTAAAACCTTCATATTTACAGATGAGAGACAATAGCCTTTTTTTCTTTCTCTCTTTCTTTCTTTTTTTCTTTTTGGTAGACAGACAGACAGGCAGACAGACAGAAAGGTAGACAGACAGACAGACAGACAGACAGATACACAGACACCAGTATTCCTAGAATTCTGATCAGATCTCACAATATTTAATAAAAACATTGAACTCATTGATTTATAAATAAATCAAATTATTTATTGAGTGAAATGATCATTGAAGTGTGTGAACCTGCATGTGACTCCAGGTGACTCCAGGTGACTTCAGGTTACTCCAGGTCCCTCCAGGTCACTTCAGGTGACTCCAGGTGACTCCAGGTCACTCCACGTCACTCCAGTTCACTTCAGGGATCATTAGAACCAGGTGTTCCAATTGATGGGATGAAGATCAGGGGCGAGGCGGTTTGGCCACACCCTCTTTAGAAATCATCTAACTGGGTCTTCACCGTCAGTTTGAGTTCAGCCACATGGTCCTGCAGCAGGTCAGGGTCAGGGTCCAGGTCATGGTCCAGGTCAGTGTCAGGGTCCAGGTCATGGTCCAGGTCAGTGTCAGGGTCCAGGTCATGGTCCAGGTCAGTGTCAGGGTCCAGGTCATGGTCCAGGTCAGGGTCCAGGACAGGGTCCAGGTCAGGGTCAGGGTCCGTGTCAGAGTCAGGATCCAGGTCAGGGTCATGGTCCAGGTCAGGGTCCAGGACAGGGTCCAGGACAGGGTCCAGGACAGGGTCCAGGTCAGGGTCAGGGTCCGGGTCAGAGTCAGGATCCAGGTCAGGGTCATGGTCCAGGTCAGGGTCAGGGTCCAGGTCAGGGTCAGAGTCAGTTCCTCAGCACCATCAGGGAGGTGGAGCCGGTCTGGATGGACCTACACCCCTGAGAGCAGAGGTTCACATCCTCCACCCGCCAAAGACGGGCGTTGAAACGCAAAGGCGTGGTGTTTAGTTGTTTGTTTGATTGCGTCGTGGATGAGGATCCGATCCTGTCTCACGTTCAGAGTTCTGCACACACTCTGATCACTCCAAAAGCTTCACAAACCGCCTCGCACCGATAACAGACAGACAGGTATACCCGTCTCGCAGTCCTTGTTATTTCCACTCAGGGTCGCTGTTTCTCCGCTCAGCCGAAGCGCTGCTGCGTCGGGGAATTCCCTGAGCTGCTCCACCCCTCCTCCACCCCTCCTCCATCCCCCTCCCCCATCACCCCGTCCTCGTCTCTCCCCCATCCCCCAACCCCCATCCCTCCCGCCCTCCCTCCCTCCCTCCATCCCCCTCCTCGCTCCGGGCCCGTGCGGCGCTCTGCCTCGTGTTCTCCTCTTCCTCTCTGTGTGGAAACAAGCATCTGATCAATTATTGATCGGAACGTTTCTCCTTGTTGAGGTTTTCCAAACGAGCCCCATTAGTTTGATAAAGAAACAGGAAGTGGATCAGGACTGACTTCCTGATTAGAGGCTGCAGGACAAGAGATGAGACGACTGGAGGTTTCACAGTGACGTCTCCAGTCTCCAGTGATGAAGCAGGTTTTAACACACGCACACACACACACACACACACACACACACACACACACACACACACACACACACACACACACCTACACACACACACACACACCTACACACATACACACTCCATCGGTTGACAAGTCAAATACATTCAACACACATGATAATATTTATTTCCTTTCATTCTATGATTCTATTTTTTTAATTTTATTTTTTTATTTATTTATTTGGTTTGAATAGATTTAGATTGTTATTATTATTTTGAAATGTGGTCAATCTGGATTTCCTTGGTTTCGACACCGGCTGTGTGTGTGTGTGTGTGTGTGTGTGTGTGTGTGTGTGTGCGCGTGTGTGCGTGTGAGTATGTGCGTGTGTGCGTGTATGTGCGTGTGTCTGTGCGTGTGTGTGTGTGTGTGTGTGTGAGACAGCTGGCCCATCTGACTTTGCTGTGACATCTGGGAAACCCACTGGTGTGTGGCACGCGCGTTGGTTGATGTCGCTATTTAAATGCAAATGCAGCGTGTGTGTGTGTGTGTGTGTGTGTGTGTGTGTGTGTGTGTGTGTGTGTGCGTTTGTGAGACCGTGTATGCGTGTGTGTGTTTATGTGTCTGCGTGTGTGTGTGTGCGTGTATAGTGTGTCTGTGCGTGCGTGCGTGCGTGCGTGTGTGCGTGTGTGTGTGTGTGTGTGTGTGTGTGTGTGTGTGCGAGCGCATGGAATTGTCTCGCGGACTCGCACTCCGGTAAATTCACACAAAAGGAAACACTTCACTTACAAGGAGCCACGGACTCACACGCACGCAGAGACGCGTGCCCGTAGATTAGCGATTAAATATCCTATATAATAATCCTAACCCTAATATAATATAATAAACTACATATGAACTATCATTATTTTTATTATAACACATTATTGTTGTAATTTTATAATTATTATAATTATAATTATAATAATAATAATTATTATTATTATTATTATTATTATTATTGTTATTATTATTGTTGTTGTTGTTGTTGTTGTTGTTGTTGTCGTTGTTATCATCATGATTATTATTGTTATTATTATATTATCGTTATAATTATTTATATTATTATTATTATTGTTGTTGTTGTTGTTGTTGTTGTTGTTGTTATTATTATTATTATCATTATTATTATTATTGTTATTATTAATATTATTATTGTGGTTGTTGTAGTTATTATTTTATTTACTATTACGGACAAGTAATCATTTGTGGTCAATAAATAACCGAGGAATAGCAGCTAAGTAGTAGTTGGCTGTTGGTCAATCAGCTGTTCCGCTGTTTTGGGGAATTTCTGTTCAAAATCCAGGAAACGGCGCGTGCGGCTGCTCTCAGTTTGAGGTCACAGATGAAGGCGCTCAGTGGCAGTTCATAAAACTATTAAAGTCAAAGTCTTTTATTTTATATATATATATATATATATATATATATATATATATATATATATACATATATATATACAAATATATATATGTATATATATATATATATATCGCGGCGGAAGGAGGCTCGCTGCGCGCCGCGGTGGAGCAGCGGACAGAGCGCGCCGCACCGGAGAGCAGCTGATCACCGGTATATTATAATAATAATAATACTAATAATAATAATACTAATAATAATGCTAACAATTCAATTAACAATAATACTACTTATAAAATTAATGATCATACTATTACTAATAATACAATTAATAAAACTAATACAACTAATAATAATAGTAACAATAGTAATAATACATGACACAGTATATAAAATAATATTACCAATAATAATCATATAAAATACTAATAACATATAACACAATACAAAACAATTAATACAAAAATAAACAATAACAATAAAAAGAACAACAATACTACCGATAATAATAATAATAATAATAGTAATATAGCATATAAAATACTCTATAATTATAACATATAACGTATACAAAACTATTAATATTAATATCTATGAAAAATAACAATTGCAACAATAATGATAATAATTATTAAAAATTATAATATAGTGATAATAATATAAACAGTAAAAAAAACCTCCTCCACATCTCTTTAGCGGGGTTGTCCGGAGCTGCTCATTTAAAAAGCAGATTTCACCGCCCGCGGCTCCTCTGCAGACCGCTCATTGAGCTTTATTTCAACGATTTAACCTTTAAAACAATCACAACATGGAGACACACAAGGAAACACGTTTAAAAGGGTCTTTTCCATCCATTACACGCAACATATTTATCCAGCAAATACTGAAGAACAGCAGCTTTACGGTGTCACTTAAAGATTTTAAATGATAAATAATGTGAAGCTAGTGAGGTCATAGAGTGATGAAATAAAACTGAATATGACAAAATATTACAAAACTCACCTTTATTCAATTAGAGAGGCGCGCGGAGATCAATCACTTAGCGCGAGACCACGAGAGCACGAGACTACGGCCATTAACCCGCCAAACGGGAGACAGATGCCGCGAAAAATACTCTCCTGTCCTCCTCCCTCCTCCTCCTCCCTCCTCCTCCTCCCCCCCTTTCTCTTCCTCCTCTCTTCCTCTCCTCTCTCCTCCTCTCTCCTCATCTCTCCTCTCTTCCTCTCCTCCTTCTCCTCATTCTCTCTCCTCCTTCTCCTCATTCTCTCTCCTCCTCCTCCCTCCTCCTCCTCCCCCCCTTTCTCTTCCTCCTCTCTTCCTCTCCTCTCTCCTCCTCTCTCCTCATCTCTCCTCTCTTCCTCTCCTCCTTCTCATCCTCCTCTCTCCTCCTCCCCTCTCCTCCCCCTCTCTCCTCCGCCTCTCTCCTCCTTCTCATCCTCCTCTCCACCTCCCCTCTCCTCCTCTCTCCGCATTTCTCATCCTCCTCTCTCCTTCTCATCTCTCCTCCTCCTTCTCCTCCCCCTTGCTTCTCCTCTCTCCCTGTTCTCCTCCTCCCCTCTCCTCCTCTCTAGTCCTCCACTCTCCCCCTCTCTCCTCCTCTCTCCTCCTCCTTCTCCTCCTTCTCCTCCTCATCTCTCCTCCTCCTTCTCCTCCTCTCTCCCCCTTCTCCTACTCTTCTCTCCTCATCCCTCCTCCTCCTCTTTCCTCCCCCTCTCATCCTCCCATCTCCTCCTTCTCCTCCTCCTCTCTCCGCCTCTCTCCTCCCCCTCTCTCTGCCTTTCTCCTCCTTCTCTCTCCTCCCCCTCTCTCATCCTCCCATCTCCTCCTTCTCCTCCTCCTCTCTCCGCCTCTCTCCTCCTTATCTCTCCTCCTCTCTCTGCCTTTCTCCTCCTCCTCTCTCCTTCCCATCTCTCCTCCTCCTCTCTCCTCCTTCTGCTCATCCTCTCTCCTCCTTCTCCTCCTCTCTCCTCCTTCTGCTCATCCTCTCACCTCCTTCACCTCCTCCTCCTCTCTCCTCATCTCTCCTCCTCCTCTCTCCTCCCCCTCTCTCCTCCTCCTCCTCCTCCTCTCTCTGCCTTCTCCTCCTCCTCCTCCTCTCTCCTCATCTCTCCTCCTCCTCTTTCCTCCTCCTCCTTCCTCCTCTCTCCTCCTCTCTCCTCCCCCTTCTCCCCCTCTATCCTCCTCTCTCCTCCTCCTCTCTCCTGATCACTCCTCTTCTCTACTATCTTCCTCCTCTCTCCATCTTGCTCTGGGCCGGGTCCACCCCTCCGTGTCTTGTGTCCCCTGACTGCCTCTCTCTCTCTCTCTGTCTCTGTCTGTCTCTGTCTCTGTCTGTCTGTCTTTCTCTCTCTCTCTCTGTCTGTCTGTCTGTCTGTCTGTCTCTCTCTCTTGCTCTGTCTGTCTGTCTGTCTCTCTCTCTCTTGCTCTGTCTCTCTCTCTCTCTCTCTCTCTCTCTGTCTCTGTCTGTCTGTCTGTCTGTCTCTCTCTCGCTGTCTATGTCTCTGTCTGCCTCTCTCCCTCTGTCTCTGTCTCTGTGTCTGTCTCCGTCTCAGTTTACTATGAGACATTTAACCATTAAAACAAGACACTGATGCAACAACTCTAAATTAAATACAACTTTCTTTTTCTTTGCACATCTGTCTGTTTCTGCCCGTGTTTTGTATGCCTGTCTCTCTGTCTGTGTGTCTGTCTGTGTGTGGGTGTGTGTCTGTCCCTCTGTCTGTGTGACTGTCTATCTGTCTCTCTGTCTATGTGTCTGTCTGTCTGTGTGTGTGTCTGCCTAGGTGTCTGTCTGTCGGTGCGTCTGTGTTTCTGTCTGTCATCATGCAGCCTCATATCTCCCTCTTGTCCCGTGGTGAGAAGCAGCATAATTTGATGTCTTGTTGGAGAGAGAGAGGGAGTGAGAGGGATGGAGAGAGAGCGACAGAGAAAGGGGGAGGGAGAGAGGTGGAGAGAGAGTGGGAGAGGGAGATAGAGAGATGGAGAGAGAGGGATGGAGAAAGAGCAACAGAGAGAGGGAGAGGGAGAGAGATGGAGAGAGAGAGAGAGAGACGAGATGGAGAGAGAGGGATGGAGAAAGAGCAACAGAGAGAGAGGGATGGAGGGAGAGAGCGAGAGAGATCAGAAGCTGCTGCGTTCATCTGACATCATCTTCATAAAGGAGTTATTCTATGGATCTATATTAATATGACATCACACCAGGAGATGGAATAAACAAGGTGTCATTTTGGAAGGACCTGCATATTTCCAAGACAAGAAAGAAAGAAAGAAAGAAAGAAAGAAAGAAAGAAAGAAAGAAAGAAAGAAAGGGAAATATTCTGAAGAAGGACATAAAGAAGTGATGCCAGAAGAGGAGGATGAATCAGGATGAATAAACAGGAGCTGGGAGTCGATGGAGGTCTGGAAAGAACCTCAAACCTCCACCTCCTTTCTCTCTCTCTCTCTCTCTCTCTTTCTCTCTGGGGTTGAAGGGAGAGAGAGGGGAGGGCGGGGGCAGGAGAGAGAAGACAAGGGAGGGGGAGAGAGACAAGGGGGGCGAGAGAGGGTGATAGAGAGAGAGAGAGAGAAAGATGGGGTGGGGAGAGGAGAGAGAGGATGGGAGAGAGGGAGAGATAGAGAGAGGGTGGGGGAAGAGGGAGAGAGAGGGGGGCAGAAAGGGGAGGGGGAGAGAGAGCGATAGATGGGGGAGGGGGGAGGGAGAGAGAGAGGGAGTGAGAGAGAGATCAAGAGAGAGAGAGCGAGAGGGAGAGGAGTGGGGGAGAGGGAGAGAGAGGGTGGGCTAGAGAGGGGAGGGAGAGAGATAGAGCTAGAGAGAGGGTGGAGGGAATGGGAGAGAGAGGGGGGGTAGGGGGGGAGGGAGAGAGAGAGAGAGAGAGAGAGAGAGAGAGAGGGCAGGTGCTTACTGTGCCCCCCACCCTTCTCTCTCTCTCTCTCTCTCTCACACACACACACCCTCTCAGAGGCCCCGCCCCCTGCTACGTCACGGGATGACAGGGGATCCCGGGGGTTTTCCTCCGTGGCTCTGAGGAGCAGCTCAGTCCTGTGGGATGCAGGGCTGCGGAGCTCCCTCCGTGCGTCTGTTGACACCGCATCGCTCCTTATTTCGCACTAAACTGGGATTTTTTTTTGTCTGACAGTGTGTTTTTTAAATTGCATCCCTCTCTCTCTCTCTCTCCGGATTTTCCTTTGTCTTTTCCCCCGTTTTCTCTGCCGATTTCACAATGACACCCCCAGTCTGACAAAAAGAGGTCAAATCCACCTAAAAAAAAAAGAGAGAGACGACACGTTTCAGCGGAGACATTTTCCAGATTTTTAAAACAGAATTTATAATAAATAAAAAAAAAGGGAAAATCATAAAAAATAGGTGTTTTTTTAAATGTAATCGTATTATTATTATTTTTTTAATTTCCCGCTCCTTTCCCGTCGTCGGCGCGTGAGGCTGCCAGGGCTGCAGGTGCAGCGCGAGCCGCTCGAGAGGCGGGAAAACTCCCGCCAAACGGTCCGTCTTCACCTCGCGCGACCTCTCCTGCTCCGGCGCCTCCATCTTGTTTCACCTGTTTCACCTGATCCACTTGATCCACTTTGTCCACTTTGTTCACTTTGTTCACTTCGACCCCGAAGTTGGACGTCACGGCCGCGGAGATGTTCGGGATCCAGGACACCATGCCCCGCGGCGGGACGAGCATGAAGGAGGAGCCGCTGGGCGGAGGCATGACGGTCCGCTCCTGGATGCACTCCAGCGGGGTGGTGGACGCCGGCACCGCGGCGCAGAGGTACGGCACGGCGGCCTGCTTTGTTTCACTGTGTGGTGGCGGATTCTGTCCCAAGAACGTCGGCTCCGGGCGGGAGGCGGGACGGGTGTTTCCCCGCAATATTGACATTGTTTTTCTGTGTATTCTGGGAGAAACAGATGTAGTATTTGTTATGGAGCTCTTCCTTCTTTAACTAAACTCACCGAATTAAACTCCGGTTCCGAGTTAAAGTTAAAACATTTTCTGGGAATAAAACAAAACCCAAAATAATTCACCACGAAGTCAAATAGAAAATTAAATATAATACAATAAAATAAAATAAAATACAAAATACTAATACTAATACTAATTCTAATACTAATACTACTACTACTACTACTACTACTACTAATAATAATAATAATAATAATAATAATAATAAATACAATAAATAGCTCCATAAATCCTACATTTCCACATCAATAGTGAATTTAATCCCAGAAAGATGGAGCAGATCCAGGATGGTCCTTGGTCCAGTCTGTTCCCGGATCTAGTCTGGTTCTGGGACCAGGGGTCCACACGGGTGGGTCCATTCTGGTCCTGGGTCCAGTCTGGTTCTGGGTCCAGTCTGGTCCTGGATCTAGTCTGGTCTTGGGTCCAGTCTGGTCCTTATGGGTGGGTCCAGTCTGGTCCTTGGTCTAGTCTGGTCCTGGGTCCAGTCTTGTCCTGGGTCCAGTTTGGTTCTGGGTCCAGTCTTGTCCTGGGTCCAATTTGGTTCTGGGTCCAGTCTGGTACTGGATCTGCAGTCCTTCCGTTTGACCTCAGGGGATGAATGTTCCTCCTGGACTCCGGACTTAATATCACATATATCTCACACTTCTTTATGGGAAATGGGACCTTTGTTTTATTCACACATTCAATAAAGTTTCTGTATTTTATTATTATTTGTATTGTTTAACCTTAAATTTCAATTAGAGCCGACACTTGAAGACCTAACGCAGTAAAAGACAGCATTTATTAATATTTCTGTCTTTTAAAAACAGTTCATATAGAACCGTCCCACGCCACGGTCAGTGAGGTGTTGTACCGGAGCTTTGACGGCCGCGCCCTGTGTCCCTCTCTCCCCGCAGCGGGGTGGGTTTGGCCCGGGCGCACTACGAGAAGCAGCCGCCCTCCAACCTGCGAAAGTCCAACTTCTTCCACTTCGTCCTGGCACTGTACGACCGCCAGGGCCAGCCCGTGGAAATAGAGAGGACCGCGTACGTGGACTTCGTGGAAAAGGAGAAGGTGAGGAGCCGCGGGTGGTGGAGGAGCCGTGGAGGCGGACCCCCGCCCGGGGAAGACCCCGTTGCGTCTTGTCAGGTTCCGCGGACCCCGCGGCCCCACAGAACCCCGATCCAGTGGCCCCACACAGAATAAAGAGGAACGCGTCTCTCACCCGCTTTCACCTTTCTACACCCAGCTTCTTTTTTTATTATTTTTTCTTTTTACAACTTATTAAAATCACTATTAATTAAACACACATTTGAATTTTATCAAATCGGTGTTGGAACCGCATTCGTGCCGAGATATACTGTCGGAAATAACCGACAAGTTTGACCCGGACGCGGCATCGGGAGCGGTGAAACGAGATAAAGCACGGACCCCCCGGGGGGCACAGGAGCCAAACCCCCCGTTGATAAACACTTTGATTCATACAACGACACAACAAATTTAACATTTCAGCGAATCCGACCCATTTTAAATGGATTTAAATGTTTTTATTTGGTCTCTTGTTCCAGGAACCAAACAGCGAAAATACGAACAACGGAATCCATTACAAACTGCAGCTGCTCTACAGTAACGGTGGGACTATAATATGATGTGATATGATATGATATTATATTATATGATATCACATTATGTTATATTATATGATATTATATTATATTATATTATATTATATTATATTATATTATATTATATTATATTATATTATATTATATTATATTATATTATATTATGTTATGTTATGTTATATTGTATTCTATTATATTCTATTATATTATCCTATATTATATTATATTATTTTTTATTGCATTATATTCTATTTTGTTATACTATATTATATTATTTTGTATGACATTATATTCTATTCTGTTATACTATATTATATTATATTGTTTTATATTACTATTATATATTATTGTATTATATCTTATTATCTTATTTTCTGCGGAGCCAAATCAAATTTGAACAACTGCTACACATTTTACAGCTGAAATATAATTTCAAGGTTAATGTTAATTTCTTCAGAAACATCAGATCAGAAAATTAAATAACTGACATTACACCGTCCGTGGCTCTGATCGCTCTAATTACCAAGAGGTGCGTGGGCATTCCCCAGGGAGCTGTGTGTGTGTGTGTGTGTGTGTGTGTGTGTGTGTGTGTGTGTGTGTGTGTGTGTGTGTGCGTGTGTGCGAGTGTGAGTGCGAGTGCGAGTGCGTGCGGGTGTGCGTGTGTGTATGTGTGTGTGTGTGTGTGTGTGTGTGTGTGTGTGTGTAATTTAAACCGTGCGTGTCTTCTCCAGGCGTCAGAACAGAACAGGATCTGTACGTTCGTCTGATAGACTCCATGACCAAGCAGGTGAGGCTGATTAATCACATGATTTCACTGATTTCAAATCACATTTCACTCAGTGTTCTGAATCATATTTCATATATTTCAAGCCACATTTCACAGATTAAAAATCACATTTCACTGGGTTTTAATCCATATTTCAGTATGTGTTGAAATGATATTTCGCTGGTTTGAAATGCTCTGCCCCCAGGGGTGTTGGCGGGTGGGGTTTAAGACGAGGAGCCTGAGAAGCCCTTTGAGTCCGTACTTTGATTAAATAAACTGGACTTGACTTTAAATCATATTTCCGTGTGTTTGAAAGACACATTTCAGTGATTTAATATCCAGTTTCAAATCATATTTCAGTGTATTTAAATCTTATTTTAGCAATATAAATTGACTTTTAGCAAAGTAAATTTTGTACAAAATGTTCATACATACATATTTACTGATGAAATATTACCATTATTACTACTATTATTATTATTATTATTACTTACTTTTGCTTATTTATTTAGATTTTTTAAATTCATATTTCCATCATGTTTTAATGTATTTTCCATCATATTTCCGTGTTTAAATTCATATTCCAGTGTATTTAGATCATGTTTTAATGTATTTTCCATCATATTTCAGTGTTTAAATTAATATTTCCATGTGTTTTGCTGTGTGTGCCACGCAGCTCTGTGTTTACATTCAGTTTAACTTTCATCCATTTTTCTACGCCAGACAATTATAATTTAACATCCAAGTCTAAATTCATTTGGAACAATAGACACTTTGGTCGCGTTTTAGGGACAAATGAGATTTCAGTTCAAAGAATTAATTCGCTCCATTAACTAAACGTCAAACGGAGGATGAAATAAGAAGTGACGGATGAAAGGATGAAGGTCTGGATTTAGAAAAAGCCCATTTCTCTCTTTCTCACGCTCTCGCCCCCTCTCTCTCTCTCCCCTCTCTCTCTCCCCTCTCTCTCTCTCTCTCCCTCTCCCCCCTCTCTCCCCCCTCTTTCTCTCTCTCTCCCCCCTCCCTCTCTCCCCCTCTCCCCTCTCCCCCATCTCTATTCCTCCCTCACTTTCTCTCTCTCTCTCTCTCTCTCTCTCTCTCTCTCTCTCTCTCAGACTCTCAGATTAAATATAAAATACATAATTCAAATAGGAACACTTTTAATTTGACAGCGCGTGATATCCACAAAATATCCATAAAAACAACGTCGCCTCAATGTGAGTGACATGTTGTTCCTCGTGTTTTATGGTTTGAACGTTTCTCTTCTTATTTCACTTCTTCTAAATCACCAACACAAACCATCTACTGCCGGAGGAGAGGTAGAGAGGAGGAGAGGAGAAGGAGGAGAGGTGTAGGGGAGAAGGAGGAGAGGTAGAGAGGATGAGAGGAGAGGAGAAGGAGGAGAGGTGCAGGGGAGAAGCAGGAGAGGTAGAGAGAAGGAGAGGTAGAGAGGAGGAGAGGAGTAGGGAGGAAGGAAGAGGAGAGGAGTAGGATAGAAGGAAGAGAAGAGGAGAGGAGTAGAGGAGAAGGAGGAGAGGTGGAGAGGAGTAGGGGAAAAGGAGGAGAGGAGAGGAGGAGAGAAGGAGGAGAGGTAGAGAGGATGAGAGGAGTAGGAGAAGGAGGAGAGGAGTAGGGGAGAAGGAGGAGAGGAGAGGGAGAGATGAGGAGAGATAGAGAGGAGAGGAGTAGGGGAGGAGGAGAGGATAGGAGTAGGGGAGTGAGGAGAAGAGTCAGGGAGTAGGAGGAGAGGATAGGAGGAGGGGAGTAGGAGGAGAGGAGAGAAGTCGGGGAGTAGGAGGAAAGCAGTATGGGAGAAGGAGGAGAGGAGAGGGAGAGAGGAGGGAAAGAGGAGGAGAGGAGAGGATTTGGCGGGAAGGAGGGTAGGTAGATAGGATAGGATGAGAGAAGAGGAGAAGGAGGCGAGGTAGAGAGGAGGAGTGGAGAGGAGAAGGGCGAGAGGAGAGGAGGAGAGGAGCAGGGGAGAAGGAGGATGAGGGGAAAAGGAGAAGGAGGAGAGGAAGAGAGGAGAAGAGGAGAGGAGCAGGGGAGAAGGAGGAGAGGAGAGGAGCAGAGGAATAGCAGGAGAGGAGAGGAGGAGAGGATGAGGAGCAGAGAAGGGGGGAGAGGAAGCAGGAAGAGGAGATGAGGGAGAGCAAGAAGGAAAGGAGAGGGAAGGAGAGAAGAGGAGGAGGGGTAGGGTGGAGGAGATGGAAATAGGAGGAGAAAAGGAGACCCTGAAAGATGAAGTCAAGGGAGTTCATTGGAACGCAATCCAGAGATTACTGCTGCTGTGAGAGATGGAGAGAGAAAGAGGAAGGGAGGGAGAGAGAGACAGGAAAAAGGAGGGAGAGATAATAAGTGATAATGGCTGCTAAATACATGGCATCCTGCCAGGAAAGAAGGGAACAAATCACCTGCACACTCGTCAATTTGTCTGTCATTATGTGTTTTCATTCAGTTTATTATGATTACGATTATGATTATGATGATGATGATAATTATTCTTCTTATTATTTTTATTATTATTATTATTGTTGAGCTGTTATCGTTATTACTGTCATTATGTATTAATGCACAGATTGATTCCTTATTGTTTGATGGTCTTGATGTGGTGCTGTATTTTCTCAGTGAGGCTGGGTTCCATGCTGAGGGTGGGATGTAAAAGAGGGTTAATAGAATCCTGTTCCAGGTCAGCGGTGATACAGAGACGAGTTTAATCAGCCTCCTCCTCCTCCTTCCTCCTGAGGAGGAGGAGGAGTGAAGGGCTCTGTGAAGGGCTCCGACGGATGGGTAATGGATGGATGGATGGGTAGGTAGGTGGATGGATGGATGGATGTATGGATAGAGGGATAGGTAGGTAGATGGATGGATGGATGGATGGATGGATCGATA
>NC_137207.1:24737344-24744844 GCF_960531495.2 Zeus faber
GACCGACTGCCCCAAGATACGACCGTGGAAATTTGCAGTTGGCGCGTCGGCGGCCAGTCAGCAGTCAGTCAGAAGTCAGTCACCAGTCAGTCAGCAGTCAGTCAGCGGGCGACCTACATCGTGTGTGCATGTAGTTCGTGGCTTATTGATATTTTTTTCATATTTACTGTGTATTTTGTTTATTTTCACCCCTCATGATTTCATAATTTATATGGGAAAAATTGCTTTGACATACGACTGTTTTAACATACGACCGTTCTTATAGAATGAATTACAGTCGTAAGTCGAGGTACCACTGATTATTATTATTATTATTATTATTATTATTATTATTATTATTATTATTATTATTATTCATAATAATTGCATTATTATTATTCATAATAATTGTATTATTATTATTATTATTATTATTATTATTATTATTATTATTATTATTATTATTATTATTATTATTATTATTATTATAATTATATTACCCTTGGGCAAGGTATTGGAATTGGATGGGATTGGAAGGTATTGTGCTTGGATTGAAACTTCTCTCTTCCTTTCCTCCCCTCCTCTCCTCTCTTCCTCTCCTCTCTTTTCCTATCTTCCTTTCCTCTCTTCCTCTCCTCTCCTCTCTCTTCCTCTCCCCTTCTTCTGTCTCTTCCTCTCCTCTCTCTTCCTCTCCCCTTCTTCCCTCTCTTCCTCTCCTCGCCTCTCTCTCCCTCTCCCCTTCTTCCCTCTCATCTCCTGTCTCTTCCTCTCCCCTTCTTTCCTCTCTTACTCTCCTTTCCTCTCTTCCTCTCCTCTCCTCTCCTCTTATCATGGTTGATATCAAACAAAGTGTGTGTACAGTAGAGGAGTTGTGATGTAGGGATGATGTTTGGAGTGACAAGTGTCAATCACGGAGAGGGGGAGTGGCTTGTAGGGACAGACAGTGAGACAAGTGTATAGTGAAGACATAAGTGGTGAGCAGGTGAGCAGTGAGAAAGGTGTGCAGTGAGACAGGCAGAGCAGTGAGACAGGTGGTGTATTCAGTCAGTGACATTTCTGTGTTTGGACGCAGTCTGATAAGAGTCTAAACATCCTAATGTCAGCTGTCAATCAGACACTCATACACACACACACACACACACACACACACACACATACACACACACACAAACACACACACACACACACACACACACACACACACACACACACACACACACACAGATTCATAAAACCCACCTGTATGTCACCAAATACCTAGTCTGTCTGTCTCTTTTTGCATTGCTGTGTGTGTGTGTGTGTGTGTGTGTGTGTGTGTGTGTGTGGGTGTGTGTGTCAGACACACACACACACACACACACACACACACACACACACACACACACACACACACACACACACACATTGGCAACCGTGGGTGAATTTTAAAGATTTCTCTTCTCTCTGTGTCACCTAATAATTTCCATCCATCAATCCATCCTTCCCGTGGTCCATACATCCATCTGTCTGCCCATCCATCCATCCATCTGTCCGTCTCTTCAGCTCAACGGTAAGTATTTCAGTTTGATGAGTATGTGTCTGCGTGTGCACGTGTACACTTCATGACCGTTAATTAGCTTGATGATCACACTGGCAGTAAATGCTGATCAGCAGTAAATCTGAGCAACGGTTTGTGTTCATTGGCTGAGGGTGTTGGACCACACGCTAAGATGCTCTACACCCCAGAACACTGTTACCTATCTGATGTACCCTGAAAAGCAGGAGCAGGCTAACCTCTGCCAGCCAGGCTCCCACTGCTCGACAGACTAGCTCCTGGGATTATGTGTTAATACAAATGTTGGTCCTAAGCACTGACACATTTAGTTATAAGCATGATAAAGGGGCCATGGCGATGGCCTTGGTCTATCACAAAAAGGTTCAGGTACAGGTAGCTTCTGAATGGATTCATAGAACACCATGACACTATGACGCCCATTGCCCTCAATCAGTTTTTCATTGGCCCATAAACAACCTTCCCACCAAGGCGAAGCAAATCTGTGCTGAGCCTTTTGAGATATCCTGCATACAGACAAACAGAGGAAACTAGGCAACACAGGTCAACGCTGGACTGGTGTGTCTACTACTGACACTGACTGGACATCGACTAACTGCAGCTAGATATGCAAACTGCCAGTGGAACTGCATCTAAACAGGTTAGATGTTGCTAACCAGTTAACTACTTCTGGAAAGGCTAACTGGCAAAACTTAAGGCCCCCTGTGTCACCTTCTACTGTCTGAGAAACACTTGGTGGTTTTGATGGACTGTTTTCACACGTGGTGAGCAGAGTGTGAGGGCTCAGAGGTCATCTCCATCGCCCACCCCGATGCTGGAGTCCATCTTTAAATGTCCCCAAGTTGCTTTAGACGGCAGCCGATAACGGGGTTAGGCTGTTGTCAAAAATGTTATCTCAGCATTATTTTGGTGATTGTTTTTACGTTGATTTAATGGAGATTACAGAGGGAACTGATGTTGAATCCATGATGATATCACATTGAACATCAAATCCCTGAACTGGAAAATAACAGATTCACTGCAAACCTCAAACCTTTACTCTACCTCCCTCTACTCTACAGTAGCTCTACTCTACCTCCCTCTCCTCTTCCTTTACTGTTCTATTTGATATTATTTCATTGTTTAATTGATAACGATATGAAGATTTAATAAACTGTAATATTAAATTTTTTTAGGTTTATTAGTTTGTTTTCATAACGTGAGTCTTCAGTGTTCATCATTTGACTGTGGTCTGTTCAGTGTCACGTGGCGACACCCAGAAACACGCAGAGGAGCAGGGTTGAATGTAGAAACACGCTAAGGACACGCAGAGACAACATGCTAAGGACATGACAGCTCCTCTATTCTCCAATTACAGTCGAGTTCAAAGGTCAACCCAAAGGATTCATCATTATAATCATGAAACAATGAACACGGTGTTAGCGTGCACATGCATCTGTGCATGCGTGTGTGTGCGTGTGTGTGTGGTCATGAATTAAACATGTAGGTCAGTAGAGTGTGACGGGTCTGAAAAGACAGAGGTGGAGGTAAGGGAGGAGGGTGAGAGAGTAATGGTGTGAGACGAGAGAGAGAGAGAGAGAGAGAGAGAGAGAGAGAGAGAGAGAGAGAGAGAGAGAGAGAGAGAGGAGGGGATGGAAGAGATTTTTATTTTTTAATATTAGGGCAAGTTCTTGTTGGTTCTTGTTGGCAGGTGACTGGTGTTTACTGGCGTTTAGTGACTAATATTTGATGCTGCTAATGTCTGTAATTGGTTAATTGATTGTTAGATTGTTGGTGCTGAACAGACCGTTGGTTTATCATTTTGTTGGTGATTGTTTTGTTAATTAAATACTGTCCAATTATCAACCTTCATCACTCCTCCTGAAACAGTTGAGCTAAAATGCTGAGATGCTAAACTGTTGTTATTTATATGAGCTCATCATTTAAGTGCCACCGCTAATTGACTCTGTCATTAATCACACACAGTTCTGCTTATTGCCATTTAAACACATCCATGTAAACTGTGATGTGCAGTGTTAGATTTTCACTAAACAGATATCGTTTAGTGTGACAGAAAATTATTCAAACTCCTTTTCTTTTCTCATCATTGACCTTCTTATTTTGTCAGTTTCAGTTTCTTTCAGTTTCTCTTCCGTCCAGTTGTTTACCGATGTTTTTCTGACGAAATGAACCAGTTAACAACTCTATGAAATCACACTTAACATACATGACTTAGAGAGGAGGAGGACGGAGGAGAGGAGAGGAGGAGGACAGAGGTGGAGAGGAGGAGGACGGAGGAGGACAGATAGCCTCCTGTGATCTTTGTGTCTGTTTGTGTGTAGATAACACTGATTCACATCAGCTACAACACACCAGATAATGGTGTGTGTGTGTGTGTGTGTGTGTGTGTGTGTGTGTGTGTGTGTGTGTGTGTGTGTGTGTGTGTGTGTGTGTGTGTGTGTGTGTGTGTGTGTGTGTGTGTGTGTGTGTGTGTGTGTGTGAGGGTTATCTTCAGACAAGCATGCAGACATAGAGACTGACCTGTAGAGTAACACACTGTTCTACCAGCAACTAGTTTAGAGCAGTGTGTGTTTATCAATGTGTGTGTTTGTGAAAATCTTTTTGTGTTTTTATAATTGAATGTATAGTAGAGAGATTGAGTGTGTGTGTGTGTGTGTGTGTGTGTGTGTGTGTGTGTGTGTGTGTGTGTGTGTGTGTGTGTGTGTGTGTGTGTGTGTGTGTGTGTGTGTGTGTGTGTGTGTGTGTGTGAGACAAAGCTCTATTTACTCAGTGTAATACATGTATCTCAACCTAGAGCCAATCAGTGTGTGTGTGTGTGTGTGTGTGTGTGTGTGTGTGTGTGTCTGGTCGCTAGATAAATATTTGCCAGGTCTATATTGTAAAACATGGAGAGTGGAGGAGAGGAATGAGGTGTAGAATGGTCAGATAGAAAGATGACAGAAGGAGGAAGTGAGACTCGCCGTCTTCCTCCTCTTTCAAACTGCGCCGTTTTCCATGTGAGTCAACAAGACGAGAAAACAACTTTCTGTGTGAAACTGACGGCGAAAAGTTCAGTGAGTCAATTCCGTTTATGAAATATCAGGCCTTAAAAGTAATTGAATAGTCTTAAATTTGAATTTAGGAGGCTTTAATTTCAACATAAAGATTTTGTCTGAGGTATTTATCCACATATTTGTTCTATAAGTTCTTCTGCACCAGAGAAAATTAGTTTAAAGTGATGAATTTCTGATCTAAAGCCTTTAACCTACCACTGAACATTATACATACCTGACACCTTTTCTAGATGAACCCACTCACTTTATACTAACCTTCATACTTACCAATCCAAGAAAATCCTTCCTTCACAGTCTGAAGTTCTGTGTAAAAAAAAAAAGTACCGGTTTGATTAATTCCAGTTCATAACCTCTTATCTTACCTTTCTATCAGGACTAAAAGAAACTGTTCCAATAACAGTTGATTGAATCATCTAGTTCATAACCTGCATCTCGTTGGTATTCTTCCCCCTGCTTCCCTAAGTACCATATGATTCATCCACTGACTCCCATCTGATAGAGGTCCAGACCTTGATACATCCAGGCATGCAGCTGCAGTTCAGGTGTCAACCGTTTGGTGTCAGTTAGTGGTTAGTGGTGTTAGTTGGTTATGGTACGGTTTAAGGAGATCTCACTACTCTCTATGGAGTCACTTTGCTTTCAAGGAACCTCTGTGGCTGTCCGGGCTGGCCTGCCGTTGTTTCGGTTGTGTTTGGTTGCCCTCACTCTAGTTCAACGCCCTCCTAAGTCCATGAATTTCCAAACTGTCGTAGCCTGTTTAAGATAGGGATCATGGCGTTCTGGGTTGTGTCTGTTTGGAGTCCTGAGGGCTGAGATGGGAAATAAAAAAAGGAACAACACATTTGTCTGAGCTGAGACATGAGCAGTCTGGACTTGGGCTGGTCCATCCGCCTCTTACAAATGAGTGGTTCGATTTTGGTAAAATCAGTCAATCAATCAAACAACCAAAAAGTTATTGTCCACAAGGCGAAATGTGTTTGACTAGAAGTCTCATAACATCTGTACAATACAGATATAAAAACAGGGTCAAATATCATACATAAAACACATAATATGGCTTACCGGCCTTATTTGAAAGGTGGTTGGATTCATGCCAGAATGATTTGATGTTATGGTTGGGTGGAGTTCAATTTAATGTAAGACATTCAGGATCAAAATTTGAAGTTACATTTAGACCGATTTTAAATGGTGGATGGTTTAGGCAAGAGTTCTGTGGCTGTTAAGGTTATGTTTAGGGTTAGGTTAAAGGGTAGTGTTTGAATTTAGAATTGGTCAAAATGAGGTCATTCATACATCATGTGACCTGGTGTTTTTGCTCATTTAGGTGGGTGGAGGTGGGAGCAGAGGGATGTATTAGGATCAGGTTTAGGGTGAAGGTGAGGTTGACCCTGACCCCGAGTGATGACTCAGCGCTGCAGCGCCAAAAAGTCTAATTTAGTTACTTCAATGTTAAACCCCCTTTATAAACAGATATATATATATATATATGTTTATAAATAATCTAACAGTTTATCAACTGTCTGTCTCTCTGTCTTTCTGTCCGTCCATCCTCAGGTTCTTCTTGAAGTTCTTCCTCAAGTGTAACCAGAACTGTCTGAAGAACGCTGGGAACCCTCGAGACATGAGGAGGTTTCAGGTAACACACACACACACACACACACACACACACACACACACACACACACACACACACACACACACACACACACACACACACACACACACACACACACACACACACACACACATACACACAGGAACTTAGCATTTCCCTGAAGGGCAGCAGTTGGCTTGGGAGGACCTCGTATCCCATAATGCACTGCGTCGGTGCAGCCGAGCCTTATTGCTTTGCAGATGTATTAAAAGAGGTCACGAGGGATCTATCCCTCTTCTCCACCTGTCTTTCTTTCCTCCCTCACTCCAGACCGTCTCTGTCTCTGTCTGTCTGCTTGTTTTTCTGTCTCACTTTCAGTCTACATACCTGTTTGTCTGCTTGGCCGACAAACAGACTGTCTCTCCCTCCCCGCAGACAGACAGAAAGAGAGACTGACAGTTCAGATGGTGAGGCGAACTACCAACAGACAAAGAGGCAGATAGGCAGACAGACAGGCAGGCAGGCAGGTAGACAGGCAGGCAGACAGACAGACAGACACCAGGGACTCTCTACTATTCAACAGCAAAAATCTGAATTTCAACACCTGACCTTTACTTTCCATATAACCTGCAGCTCGTCTGTCTGTCTGTCTGTCTGTCTGTCTGTCTGTCTGTCTGTCTGTCTGTCTGTCGGTCAGTCTGTCTCTCGCTTCCTGTGTCTTTGCTGATATTTTATCGATTTAATTAAATAGACAGACAGTTTACTGAAAATAATTCCAGTTAATGTCATGTAAATAAACGGAGATTAAAAGATTAAAACAAGTTGACAGAAACTCAATAAAAATGTTTGGTAAGCAGGAAGAGTTTAATAACATTATAATTACATTATTATAACATTATACACATTTTAGATAATAGCATTATTCCGAACACTCGGAATATCTAAATGAATATCTGAATATCAAATAAATGACACTTTGTCAAGAATAATAATCAGATGTAATGTGTACAGTGACCACTGCCACTGTACATGTTGTGGTGTACAGTAGTTTGGAAGGTATTTCATTCTCTGGATCCTGATCCTGATCAGGTTTTTATTTAGTTAATATGATTCAATGTCTCTACGCTAGTTACTAGGATCCAAACAGTCTGGACGTTCTCTAACGGTGCCAACGTCCTGAAATAGCGGTGAAGTTCAACTATGCATCATTTTACTGGGGGTCCCTTGGGATCTCTGGAAGGGCTCCTGAGGGTCCCCAGACCCGGTGGCGGTGGAATCCACTTCTTTTTGTGTTAAAGATTTCAGTGCAGGTGAAGGGAAGA
>NC_137207.1:24749844-24752344 GCF_960531495.2 Zeus faber
GTTTCTACCATCTCTACCGTCTCTACTGTCTCTACTGTCTCTACTGTTTCTACCGTCTCTACCGTCTCTACTGTCTCTACTGTCTCTACCGTCTCTACCATTTCTATCGTCTCTACTGATCTCTACTGTCTCTACTGTCTCTGTCTGTCCCCACTCTCTCTACTGTCTCTCTGTACTGTCTGTCCCCCTGTCTCTACTGCCTGTCTCTACTGTCTCTACCGTCTCTACTGTTTCTACTGTCTCAACCGTCTCTACTGTCTCTACTGTCTCTACCGTCTCTACCGTCTCTACTGTCTCTACCGTCTCTACCGTCTCTACCGTCTCTACTGTCTCTACCGTCTCTACTGTCTCTACTGTCTCTACCGTCTCTACCATTTCTATCGTCTCTACTGATCTCTACTGTTTCTACCGTATCTACCGTCTCTACCGTTTCTACAGTTTTTACCGTTTCTACTGTCTCTACTATCTGTACTGTTTCTACCGTCTCTACCGTCTCTACTGTCTCAACCGTTTCTACTGTCTCTACCATCTCTACCGTTTCTACCGTCTCTACCATCTCAACTGTTTCTACCGTCTCTACCATCTCAACTGTTTCTACCGTCTCTATGTTTTTTACCGTCTCTATCATCTCTACTGTTTCTACCGTCTCTACTGTTTTTACCGTTTCTACCATCTCTACGGTTTCTACCGTCTCTACTGTTTCTACCATCTCTACTGTTTCTACCGTCTCTACCATCTCTACTGTTTCTACCGTCTCTACTGTTTCTACCGTCTCTACCATCTCTACTGTTTCTACCGTCTCTACTGTTTTTACCGTTTCTACCATCTCTACGGTTTCTACCGTCTCTACTGTTTCTACCATCTCTACTGTTTCTACCGTCTCTACCATCTCTACTGTTTCTACCGTCTCTACTGTTTCTACCGTCTCTACCATCTCTACTGTTTCTACCGTCTCTACTGTTTTTACCGTTTCTACCATCTCTACGGTTTCTACCGTCTCTACTGTTTCTACCGTCTCTACTGTTTTTACCGTTTCTACCATCTCCACCGGTTCTACCGTCTCTACTGTTTCTACTGTCTCTACCATCTCTATGGTTTCTACCATCTCTACGGTTTCTACCATCTCTACGGTTTCTACCGTCTTTACTGTTTCTACTGTTTCTACTGTTTCTACTGTCTCTACTGTCGCTACTGTTTCTACTGTTTCTACCGTCTCTACTGTTTCCACTGTCTCTACCGTTTCTTCTGTCTCTATTGTATATATGGTGTCTACTGTTACTACTTCTGCCACTGTTTCTACTTTCTGTCTACTTATGCATCTCCTGTTTCTCTCTCTCCAGCTGATTCCTGACCTGTCTCTCATTTTCTCTCCAGCTTATCACTCCTCATGCCATCAGAGTCCAGACTCCTCCTCGACACATTCCAGGTGTCGTGGAAGTCACTCTGTCCTACAAGTCCAAGCACTTCTGCAAGGGGGCGCCAGGACGCTTCGTGTACACGGGTACACACACACACACACACACACACACACACACACACACACATGCACACACACACACACACACACACACACACACACACACACGCACACAGGACATAGGACACAGGATATGGGGGTTGTTGTCTATGGTGTTTGTTGGTTTTGTGTCTACGTGTGTGTGTGTGAGAGTGGGGGGAGGGGTATGTGTGTGTGTGTGTGTGTGTGTGAGCTACATTTCACATTAAAGCAGAATGAACCAGACGGAGCGTTTTACAAGATGTTGACAACTCTCTCTCTCTCTCTCTCTCTCTCTCTCTCTCTCTCTCTCTCTCTCTTCCATCTTTTTCTCTCTCTCTGTTCATGAAATTCCAATGAGTATTGATCTGAGGATATTGATTGGCCAGACAACCCCTGTCGACAGATGGTTTCAAATTATAATTTCCTCCACACACACACACACACACACACACACACACACACACACACACACACACACACACACACTCAGCAGACAGATTGAGTTGATATGGAGCTGCCTTATGTGGAGATGTTAGATTTGATCTGATTTACCGTTCAGATTCAAAATGTCCTCGTTAAACCAGTAACCATCGAGTTAAACTGTTGATGAGCATTGTCTGACAAACACAACTTTTCTTATTACGTCTACTTCTTCTTCTTCTTCTTCTTCTTCTTCTTCTTCTTATTATTAGTATATATAAATATTATTAAGAGATAAACACTAACTTTCTCCTCCTCCTCTCTTCTCCTCTCAGCTCTAAATGAACCGACTATAGATTATGGTTTCCAGCGGTTACAGAAAGTGATTCCCAGACATCCAGGTGACCCTGAGCGGCTTCCCAAGGTACACACACTCACACATACAAACAAGCATGCACATACACTCTTTATCTTTGTTTAAATTTTGCACTGAAAAAACATGATAAATAATTAGAAAAAGGAAAATTCAGCATTCAATATGTGAAGCCTATTTTATAATGCTTATTATTTGTTGTAGACTTA
>NC_137207.1:24757344-24767344 GCF_960531495.2 Zeus faber
GGTCCTTAAGTTGCTTCAAAGGCGCTCATAAGTGGAAATTATTATTATACAATCAAATTAATCATATTTTTAATGTGAACCATCCTGGAGAGTTAATTGTTATTATTAACTCTCTATTATTCTTAAACTCTCCAGGATGAATCGTAGATTAACATTAAAAAGGTATCCACATCAAACCTTGAAACTTTCTTTCCTCCATTAGATTCTTGGCTGGTAGTTTATTTTTCCTGTATTGCACTATGGTACAGCGTTTGGTATCTGATCATTCAGCAGAACCTCCCAGGTCCAGTCAAAAAAATTATATTATTACTTAACACCAACATTGTGCAATAATGGCAGAAAAACAGAACAAAAAAAATGGAAAGAAAATTTTAGATAATACAGTTGTTTTGCCCATAAAACAAATATACCCAAAGGATTATTTTTCACAAATGTCTTGAACAAATATATAAAATTTTGCAAGAAATATATTTTTGGGATTTGTGTAGTTCGTTTTACGTTTGTTTTTGCTTTTTCCTTTTTTCATATTTTTTCTCATTTGCCCTTTTCTTTCTCACTGCAATATATGAGCAGAGATGCTGTGCAAAGCAGACCTTCCCTTTTACTTTCCTTTTAATTGGTTTTTCTTTCCTTTCATTTTGCTATTATTTGTCCCTCTGTAACTGTTTAGCCCAGCTCAGGTAAAAAAAACAAAACAAATAACATGATTTCTACCAAAATAAATTCACACATTTTCAAGCAAAGACCATTACATCATCCGTATTCCACACACACACACACACACACACACACACACACACATGCACATGCACACGCACACGCACACACAGAGCTGTTGAACTGAGAGATTAACCTTGGAGTGAGGAGGAGGTTGTAAACAAATGTAAATCCACCTCATAATAGATTTTACTGTAGACTGAATCTGTGTGTGTGTGTGTGTGTGTGTGTGTGTGTGTGTGTGTGTGTGTGTGTGTGTGTGTGTGTGTGTGTGTGTGTGTGTGTGTTCAAGCATTTGTGTGTACATTCGGCAGAGGAACAGCCTCTGTATTGCATGAAATGTAATCTAATAAAAGGAGAGTGCATGTGTGTTTGAGATGATTTTAAAGGCAACAGCTGATATTTTATTTGTGTGCGTGTTCAGGAGATGATCCTAAAGCGGGCGGCGGACATTGCCGAGGCACTCTACAGCGTTCCCAGGAACCACAACCAGATGTCGTCACTCGGCAACACGGGGTCGCACAGCGGCATGATGGGAGTAAACTCCTTCAGCAGCCAGCTGGCCGTCAATGTGTCAGATACCACGCAGGGTACAGCTGATTGAATAATGGATTGATCTGTGCTTTGATGAATGAATTTTCTGTTTAGTTTTATTTGATTGGAGTCTGAGGATTTGCTGACGTGGTCTTACCACTGGTTCATCCACTGGTACCATTGGTCAATCCACTGGTCCATCCACTGGTACCACTGGTCCACCCACTGGTACCACTGGTCCATCCACTGGTCCATCCACTGGTACCACTGGTCCATTCACTGGTCCATCCACTGGTACCACTGGTCCATTCACTGGTACCACTGGTCCATCCACTGGTCCATCCACTGGTACCATTAGTCAGTCCACTGGTACGATTGGTCCATCCACTGGTCCATCCACTGGTACCACTGGTGCATCCACTGGTACCACTGGTCCATCCACTGGTCCATCCACTGGTACCATTGGTCCATCCACTGGTACCACTGGTCCATCCACTGGTACCACTGGTCCATCCACTAGTGCCATCCACTGGTCCATCCACTGGTACCACTGGTCCATCCACTAGTGCCATCCACTGGTCCATCCACTGGTACCACTGGTCCATCCACTAGTGCCATCCACTGGTCCATCCACTGGTACCATTGGTTCATCCAGCAGTTCCACTAGGAATCAGACAGGAAGAGGTTCAGTTTGTGACCTTCCTTCTTCTTCCTCCCCAGTGGGATACAGTCGGAACAGCAGCAGCGTTTCTCCTCGGGGCTTCGCTCCAAGCTCCACCCCCCAGCAGAGTAACTATGGCAACACTGTCAGCAATAGCATGAACGGTTACGGCAACAGCGGCATGCCCAACCTGGGCGTGGCCACGTCCCCCAACTTCCTGAACGGCTCCACCGCTAACTCACCCTACGGCAGTAAGTATCAAGGTAAATACTACGACTAAACTACAACAATTATTATTACTAGAGCTAGAACGGCTCCTATGGAGTAAGCATTAAGGTAAATACTCCAACTATACCACTACGATTAGTACTACTACAGTTAGAACTACCCATACGGAATAAGCATCAAGGTAAATATTACTACTATACTACTAATAGTATTGCTGCTACTAGATCTAGAACTGTTTCTTCAGAATAAGCATCATAAGGTAAATATGATTATGATACTGACTATTACTATTAGTCTAAATACTACTCATAGATATACTACAGCTACTAGTATAACTACTAGAACTACAGCTCCCACTAGACAGGTAGACAGTCAGACAGGCAGACAGACAGGTGACCCCTCTCTCTGTTACCATGGTAACAGTCGTCCCCTCCAGCCCCACCATGGCGGTGTCTAACTGCAGCTCCTCTCACGGCGTCTTCTCCTTCTCGCCGGCCAACGTCATCTCAGCCGCTGTCAAACAGAAGAGCGCGTTCGCTCCCGTCGTCAGGCCACAAACCTCTCCCCCGCCCAACTGCTCCGCCCCCAACTCCAACGGACTGCAAGGTAATCAATACGCCGATCATCAGTCCAATAAATACATCCATTGCTCCCTCTCTCTTCCTGTTGTTCAATACACCAATCATGCATCTTATCAATACATCCAACTCTCCTTATCTTCCCCTGTCCCGTTGATCAATACACCAATCATCCATCTGATCAATACATCCAACTCTCCTTATCTTCTCCTGTCCCGTTGATCAATACACCAATCATTCGTCTGATCAATACATCCAACTCTCCTTATCTTCTCCTGTCCCGTTGATCAATACACCAATAATCCATCTGATCAATACACCCAACTCTCCTTATCTTCTCCTGTCCCGTTGATCAATACACCAATCATTCGTCTGATCAATACATCCAACTCTCCTTATCTTCTCCTGTCCTGTTGATCAATACACCAATCATCCATCTGATAAAAACATCCATCGCTCCCTGTCCTCCTCTCTTGCTGATCAATCCACCGATCGTCAATGTGACTCATCACTCCCTTTCTGCTCCTCTCTTGTTGATCAATACATCCATCGCTCCCAGAGTGTGTGTCTGTACGTGTGTTTGTGTGTCTGTGTTTGTTTTTAAGTTGACATGTTGAGGCTCATTTAAATTGTCAATTACAGTGATCAGAACTGATTCTTTTTATAATGATAGATGCATTTTATTGTTTCATAGAATGATCAAACAAACCAAGTCTTTGATCAGAGATCAGTTTGACTGGAACTGAACCTGAACTGGTTAAATCGAACTCTGCGCAACAAATTATAATAAAATGTATTTAACTCAGGTTTCGCTTTTTGATGTTTATTCATGTTGATTATCTTTGATGCACAGTTGTTTTTTTTTTAGAACTTTCCGTACTCAAGTGGTTTTTAAATATCTTTCTTATCTGCACTGGATTTTATTTGTTTAATTAGTTTTGTCACATAGTCTTTATTAAATCTGTTAAGCATTTTGCCACCTAACCACATAGTCATCAACTAAACTTGACTCGTGGTATTAAGGTCGACACATTGACGAGTCAACCAAGTCTATGCAACCCAAGTGTGTGTGTGTGTGTGTGTGTGTGTGTGTGTGTGTGTGTGTGTGTGTGTGTGTGTGTGTGTGTGTGTGTGTGTGTGTGTGTGTGTGTGTGTTTAGGTGTGTGTAATGAGGTGTTTAATGGCGGCTTGCTGCTACATGTCTTTTTTCATTAACGACAAACTAATGAGGAAGAACGAGACTCATTTCACTGTGTTTTTGTGTCTTTCTGTGTGTGCGTGCGGGCGTGTTCTGAAAACATTTTCGACGTGTCTCATTATTGATCGCTTAAGAAAACAACGTTAAGCACATTTTGTGTGAAGCTTGTGAGGAAACTGCAAATTTAACTTCTTTTCCTTCTTTGCTTTCTTTCCGTCCCTTCTCCTTTCTTTCCTTCTCTTCGTCTCTGCAGCCATGTCTGGTCTCGTCGTTCCTCCGATGTAAATGTCTCCTTCCTCCCTCCTTGACACCCCCCCCCTCCAACCAATCATACGAAGGGGCGGAGTTCCAGAGCCACGTTAACTCCATTGGTTCCTTAGCTCGTTAGCGTTCTGCTGAGCACTGCTGACGTCCAAGTTTTGCTCCAAACTGAGCCTAAATCTGGAGGGACTGTCGCTTAGTAACTTGGCTGACTGAACTGACCCAGATATCCCAGAATGCATTTCAACACTGACGTTACGGCGGAGAGAAATTTGTTCTTCCAGGACGTGACAACTGTTTTTCTCCTCACAACATAATGTTTCCATCTGACCCCGTTGCCATGGTTACTGGGAGTGATCTAATTGGCTGAATTAAAGGGGTGGAGTCTACCGGAGGGTCCAATTAGAACCAACACTTTTTTACGTCTTTGGTAAATCTACGAAAGATTTGCACGTTGCGATAAAAGCTGCGACCAATCCAATCCGTCCAATCCGCAGCACAAGCACTTCCTGTTTACTTCCTGTTTCTGCGTTCAGCCTTGCTGAAAGATTTGCATTCAATGGATGTGGGAGTCACACAAGGCAGATCACACAAGCTAAGAATGAAAGAAAAGTCTTCACCTTCTCCTCCCTTTTAGCTCCTCCTGTCTGCCCTTGGCCCCACCCCCTTTCCTGTTGTAACGCCTTTCTTTTATATCACTGTTAAGACTGCATCCCTGTAGGCCTCTGTGACTGTCTGTCTTCTAGTTTAGCTTCTGATTGGTCCTACTCCCTAAGCCGTGCCCCCCACAGCTCCTGGTGTAATATAGGGAATATAAATACTGTATTTATATGACAGATTGTTTTGTATAAATCTATGTTGAGTCATGTCGGTTTGGTTGTGTAAATGGTAATGCCACACGGGATAAATAATGTTTTGTATCAAAAATCTACTTTACTGTCGGAGCGGTTTGATCCGACAAAATTTTACTTGATGTTTCACTGACACCAGTTTGGTTTAGTTGTGTTTTATTGGATAAAATTATATCCATATATCTTCAGTCATGTATCCTGAATAGTCTGTAGAAATATGACACACTTTAATCTCATCAGGGAGAGTAGTTTATTGTCCGTTCCGGTCCGGCTAGATCTATGAAACCAGTCCGTTCCGATCCGTCTAGATCTATGAATCCAGTCCGCTCCGATCCGTCTAGATCTATGAAACCAGTCTGTTATGATCAGTCTAGATCTTTGAAACTCCCGCCTCTCACTTCAACAGTATTGGTGCTACAGCTGTCAATCATGGATCCCAGCTCAGCCATTGGTCAGTTTGTTGTCGTCTTTAAATCACCAAATGAACAGAAACACGTATCACTCAAATGATGACTTGTTGATTTTATTTAAAGCCTATGTTCTATATTTTTCAGCCCAGGTCTTAAGCAAGTTGGTTCTGTCACTTATTACTGTTCATACTCTTCAAACTGTTGAAACTTACCACTCTGCTGCAGCTTCTCACTCTGCTTCACTAGAGTCCAATGGGGCAAAGCGTGAAGGCTGCTTTTATAAAATAGGAAACATATTATAACCCTTCATGTCTTAGTGTATTTCACATTTTGTTTAAAACAACTTTTACAGTTTAGCCACTGTACATCCAGTAATCCAGCGTGATGTTGGCTACAGCAGGTTGCCAGGGAGAAGCGATGCAACTTCCTGTTTCTAAACTCCAAGTCTCTAAATTCCTGTTTCCGGTTTCTCGTTTCCTGTTTCTTGTCTCCTACTTCCTGTATTTGGTTTCTTACTTCCTGTTTCTAGTCTCCAACTTCCTGTTTCTCTTCTCTGACTTCCTGTTTCGAGTCTCTTTCTTCCTGTTTCTCTTCTCTGACTTCCTGTTTCTAGTCTCTTACTTCCCATTTCTAGTCTCTCACTTCCTCTTCCCACTGTCTTACGTTAGTGGCATTATATTAAGCGCTGAAAAACCGAATGAAATGCGACCATTTTTGGGGGGTATAACATATAAAAGCTGCGTGACTATATGTGAGTTTCCTGTTTTCTAAAAGGAGATTTAACCTTTTGTTTAAGTCTTAAACGTTTGCCCCTTTGGACTGCATTGGGTCCCAGTGAGTAGCTGCAGCAAGTTTCTCAGCGGGTTGTGTATGAACAGTTAGAACTTATGGAACCAACATTTTAATGAGACCAGGGCTCAAATATAGAGGACCCCTCTTTTAACATCATCGTTTTTATTTCATTTTATTTCAGCAAAAGCACAAAGATGTAAATCTGACATTTTCACCCAGATGAACACAGACACACACACACACACACACACACACACACACACACACACACACACAGAGTTTTCACTGAACACTCTGTAAATCTGTCTTGTAACGTGAAGTCGATTTAACGACAGGTTTTGTTTTTGTGTCGAACAACAAGAGGAAAGATTCTGTCGGAGAGAGAGGGATGAAGAGAGAGGGGGGAGAGAAAGAGGGATGAAGAGAGGGAGGGAGAGAGAGCGGGATGAAGAGAGAGGCGGGGAGAGAGGGATGAAGAGAGACGTGATCAGAGTGAGACAGAGGGATGTTAGCAGTCACCTTGGAAAACAAAAGAGAGGATGAAAGAGAGAGAGAAGGTCAAATGGAGAACGACGTCTTGTTTTGCTGTAAAACGTGTCTCTCTCTCCCTCTCTCTCTCTCTCTCTCTCTCTCTCTCTCCCTCTCTCTCTCTCTCTCCCTCTCCCCCTCCCTCCCTC
Organism: Zeus faber; assembly: GCF_960531495.2. Taxonomy (NCBI): domain Eukaryota; kingdom Metazoa; phylum Chordata; class Actinopteri; order Zeiformes; family Zeidae; genus Zeus; species Zeus faber. The sequence goes on from NC_137207.1 coordinate 24,764,252, forward strand.
TCTCTCTCCCACTCTCTCCCTCTCTCTCTGTGTTTGGCAGCTTGTATAAATCTGTTGTTTGGATTAAAGTCTTTCTCTCTGTATCTCTGCTTGTGACTCATTTCAACAATATCAACTGTTTTACTGAACACTGTGTGTGTGTGTGTGTGTGTGTGTGTGTGTGTGTGTGTGTGTGTGTGTGTGTGTGTGTGTGTGTGTGTGTGTGTGTGTGTGTGTGTGTGTGTGTGTGTGTGTGTGTGACATACACAACGCATTCTGGGAAGGAATAGATGCAGCTTTGATCTTCGGCTCCTGTGGTTGAACATGAAGAGGGAAGAGGAGGAGAGACAGGGAGGAGTAGAGGAGTAAAAGAGAGCAAGAGGAGTAGAAGAGGAGTAAAGGAGGAGGGGAGGCAGGGAGGGTAAAAAAACAACAACAACACGGATGAAGATGCAGATATCGTAACAAAACTTTAGAGTTTCAACTTATTTGCCAAAGAGATGCTGACGTTCCAGAGGTGGAAAAGCCAGGTTCAGAAGGGTGGAGTCCACTCCACAATATAGAGATCGAGAGCCCCGATACACCCAGAGCCCAACTGACGGGTGGAACTGATATGGGAAACATGGAACCGGATATTCACCTTCCGGACCTGGAGTTCCTGATGCATCACATCGGACGGATGCCACTGAAACACTTTGATACAAGAGGGAGCTTTGGAGACGGGGGAAGGAGGGAGGAGAGGGACCGAAAAAGAGAGATGACCCCAGTGTCCTTGATCTCTCTCTCTTTCTCTCTCCCTCTCCCTCTCTCTCTCTCTCTCTCTCTCTCCGTGATTCGAGGTGCTAAAAGCGTTTCCTTCCTCACAGGGCTGAAAGCTGCATCCCCGTGGCAACCAGTCAGCCATCTTTAAACCCTAACACTCCTCAACTTTTCACCTTTGACCTCTCTTCACTTCTCCTACATAGTGGATATCCATGTCGTTCGACTGTTGTAATGAGTTTATATTAGTGAAGCAGTGTTTTTTAAGGTGGACTGAAGTCTTCAGTCATCACTGATATTTGTGAGGATTTTCATGTTTTCATTGTAGAAAGTTTTCCAGGTGAAATGATCCTCCTCACATACGACACACAGTGAAACAGACAACAAACGGACCTTTCTCTTTCTCTTTCTCTTTCTCTTTCTCTTTCTCTTTCTCTTTCTCTTTCTCTTTCTCTTTCTCTTTCTATTGTTTCTTCCTCTGCATCAGTGCCAATGAACATCTTTCCCTTCATGTGTTTTACAAGTGTTTAAATAAAGTTCCCGAGTGGCATGAATGGATGGATGGATGAATGGATGGATAGGTGCATTAATGGATGAAGAATGTATGGATGGATGCATGAATGTTTGGGTGAATGAATGAATTGATGCATGAATGAATGAATGGATGCATGAATTGATCAATAGATGAATGAATGAATGAATGGATGCATGAATGGACAGATGAAAAAATAAATGAATGGATGGATGGATGGAAGCATGAATGGATGCATGAATGAACGAATTAATGGATGGATGCACAGATGGACGAATGAATGGATGGATGCATGAATGGGCAGATGAATGAATGAATGGGTGGATGAATGAATGGAGGAATCAAGGACTGGATAAATGAATGAATGGATGCATTTATGGATGGATGCATTTATGGATGGATGATTGGATGGATGGATGAATAAATGGGGGAATCAAGGACTGGATGAATTAATTAATGGAAGAATGGATGGATGATGGATGAATGAATTAATGGATGGGTGAATGGCTGGATGAATGGATAAATGAATGAATGAATCAAGGACTGGATGGATGAATGATTGGATGGATGAATGGATGAATGAATGGAGGAATCAAGGACTGGATGATATCTGACTCTCCTGACGTCGTCTCTCAGGGTCCAAGTTCTGCACCAAACTGAAGTCTGGCAGGTTCTCACTGCAAACACGGAGGGCGTGTCTGGACTGAGCCAGATATCCCAGCATGGACGCTCCAGCGCAGGGAACCCTCCTGGTGCTGGAACCTTCTGCTCAGGCGCCGCTCTCGCTGGGAAATCTGGTAAATGCTCCCGGTTCTGCAACGTTCTGCACCTTTGTAGGAACCCTGTTAAAAAGGGGATTGAGGACCTTTAGAACTCGTCTACAGATCCTGAATGCACAACATTTATTTTTGCAAGTTATTTCAAGGAAGCCTGCGCTATTTTTCAAGCTGAACGTGGTTCTTGGTTTTTCAACCATTGGAAATCAATGCGAGCTTCAGAATCTATTGAATCGTGTCCAAGTCTCAATACGCAATTTTCGTGCTTTTAGAAATAATCCGTCCGTGATCCTTTATGATTGTGATTCGGATTCAGGGTGTGGCACGTGTTCTGTGTTCAGTGGGAAGCTGGACATCGCACTGGGCAGGACTCCATCCAACGGTTCCGCCTCCACCGTGGAATTTCACGTTTCTTGGGACTTACTGTTTAGGGCCCAAAGGTCAAAGGTCAGGAAAGCTGCAGAACTGCATCACGGGAGCTGGAACATATGCAGTGCCTTGCTCAAGAGCAGCCGGACAGGTCTGCCTGGTGAGACACAGACACACACACAGTGTCCCTCAGGACTCTGGTTGCCATGGCAGCCAGAGACCACCACATGTCACTCTCTTTCTTTCTCTCTCTTTTCTCTCTTCAGCATTTTCACACTAACCCAAACCAGAGAGTTTTAAAATATATTTTTTGGTACGTTCGGTTACTGTGCAGATGCTACGCATGTGGTATATAAGTGCGCACGGGGAATGTACCCTGCCCCCCGGAAAGTATTGACACACCTGGTGTGGCCCCTGGAGGACACCTCTGGTATTACAGTAGTTCACTGGTGAAATGAGCAGAAATAACAGAGTGGAGTGGAGCGGCTGATTGGATCAGACAGGAGGTCATTGGTTCAAATCCCATATTCCCACATTCAGCTAAGATTCATTATGGTGCCTAGAGTTAATAAGCTTCCAGACTGTGTGTGTGTGTGTGTGTGTGTGTGTGTGTGTGTGTGTGTGTGTGTGTGTGTGTGTGTGTGTGTGTGTGTGTGTGTGTGTGTGTGTGTGTGTGTG
>NC_137207.1:24772344-24782344 GCF_960531495.2 Zeus faber
CACACTCACCGTGTTTGGAAAGAGAGAGAGAGAGAGAGAGAGACACACACTGTTTCAGAATGCAGAAACAGACGATCACATTATTTATTATCCAGATGCAACTTTAATACCGAGTCTAAATACTGCTGTACATTTAAATGACACAGGATACTAGATACGGGATACAAGCTGACACATGGCACATTTTATTTGAAACATGATCGATGCATTTTACAATAAAAAAAGCAAAACATTAAACAGTGATTCTCAATGGACAAGAGCATAAAATATATAATCTGAGAAATGTCTGTTTAGATCATCTTACACATATACACATACACATATTTTCAACAGCTTACAGCACCAAAGACTCGGTTCTGAGGAGAAGAAGGTTCAGGCCTCTCTGAGTTGATGGAAGATCGAGACAATGACCTGAGAGGCTGAAGATCTGAGAACATGAGGATCTGAACTCCAGGGATGTGATAACATGAATCTCGATCTGAACTGAGAACAACAAGGACTTCATTCAAATGTATTTCATTTGAAATATTCCTCCTGTGAATGAGGCCAAGGATTAGAAAGGTTGTCCGGCCTGCTGAGATAACACCACATTAAGATTACAATGACATTATGAAATTATTAGGGGTGACATCTGTCTCTCTCTCTGTCTATCTCTCTCTCCGGGGACTGTTCTCCTAATCAATATGTTTGACCTCAGAACAGTGACACTACAACAGTCACCACTAACTGATCAATAACCCCAATCTCTCGCTCGCTCGCTCGCTCTCTCTCTATGTCTCTCTCTGTCTCTCTTTCTTTCTATCTCTGTCTCTCTCTCTCTCTCTCTGTCTCTCTGGTTTCTCTCTCTGTCTCTGTCTCTCTATCTCTGTCTCTCTCTATCTCTGTCTCTCTCTATCTGTCTCTCTCTCTCTCTCTGTCTCTTTTCTTCCTGTTGTCATATACTGTCACTAGATAGGGTAAATCATGGACATGTCTGTGTGTGTTTGTGGGTGTGTGTGTGTTTATGTGTGTGTGGGGGTCTGTATTGATTAGCTGTGAAGCTTGGACCTTGTTGATACTGACACATCGATACTTTCAGTGTTACTGACCTATCAATACTATCACTTATACATGATCACACGGTCAGTAGTTGCCAACTTATCAATACTGTGTGTAGATAGATAACAAGATACAGTGGATAGATAGATAGATTGATAGACAGACAGATAGATGGATAGATAGATAGACAAGCAGACAGATAGATGGACGGACTAACATAGATAGATAGATAGATAGATAGATAGATAGATAGATAGATAGATAGATAGACAAGCAGACAGATAGATGGACGGACTGACATAGATAGATAGATAGATAGATAGATAGATAGATAGATAGACAGATAGACAAGCAGACAGATAGATGGACGGACTGACATAGATAGATAGATAGATAGATAGATAGATAGATAGATAGATAGATAGACAGATAGAATGATAGTGTTTGAAGAACAGTGAAGTTGTCTGAATGTTCCTCCTTCATTAGGAGGAGGAAGAAGGGGGGGATGGTAGCTCAGGAGGTAGAGCTGGTGGTCTAGTAATATAAAGGTTGCTGGTTTGATCCCAGGCTCCTCCTGCTAGCAGCTGTAGTGTCCTTGAGCAAGACACTTAACCCCTAATTGCTCCTGATGGCTGCATCTGTCGGTATTTGAATAATTGTAAGTCTGATCAATGTAATGTAAAGAAGAAGAAGAAGAGGAAGAAGAACAAGACCGTGGCTTCACCAGAAGAGCAGGTGGATGAAAGACCAGAACCTGTGGAACATCAGACCAACATCAGGCTGATTTCACACAGTGAGTTTTCCTGGAGCAATGTTCTCTTGTCTTCAAGCTCGATGTTGTATATCTTACTCAGTGAATTGTCTGTGCTGGTGGAATCTTCTGTCCCATCCAATCAGATCTTGTTTTACTTTGAATGGACCTCAGGAACCACTGAGCTTCTGAAGGACCCTAAAGGAGTCAAATCCAGACCTTTATCTTTTAGTACAAAAAATCTGGGCAGTCCACAAAACATTATTATTCTTAAAATGAGAAAACTGATGTCTTCCTGTTCATTATTACTGGAACATTTCAGAGAGACAGAGAGAGAGAGAGAGAGTGGGCAGCAAGAGAGGGACAGAGAGACAGGGAGAGAGAGACAGGGAGAGAGAGAGTGGCAGGGAGAGTGTGACAGAGCAAGAGAAAGGGAGCGAGAGACAGGGAGAGAGCAATGGAAGCAAAACAGGGTCAAAATAATCAGAGATTAATTTAATAACAAAACGATTATAACGACCCCAAATGCTGTGTGTGTGTGTGTGTGTGTGTGTGTGTGTGTGTGTGTGGGGGGGGGGGTGGGTGGGTGGGTGGGCGGGTGTGTGGTTATTATTGGTGAGTAATAATAAGCAGAAAAGGGTCAAAACGACAAATTAACTTTCTCCTCATTAATTTAACCAGGATTAACTCCAATCTGCAGTGTGTGTGTGAGTGGGTTTGTGTGTGTGTGTGTGTGTGTGTGTGTGTGTGTGGGTGTGGGTGTGTGTGTGTGCGCGTGCGCACGTGTGTGTATGTGTGTGTGTGTGTGTTAATTGCTTTCCATTCACTGTAAATCCACTAAGATATTCCTGTCTGCTTTCTGATTCTCATTTACCTCATTTACTGTCTTCACACGCAGACAGACAGAAAGAGACACAGGCAGACAGGCATACAGGCAGAGAGACAGACGGGCAGACAGACAGATGGGTAGACAGACATGCATACAGACAGACAGACATGCAGAAGGCCAGATGGGTAGACAGACAGACAGGCAGACAGGCAGGCATACAAGCAGACGGACAGACAGGCAGCGCCCCCTGGGGTAGACAGGTATTCCTGTACTGTCAGTTTCATATCGTTAGATAACGGTTTACAAACCACCGGCCAATGAGCTGCTACCCGCAGTGCATTGTGGGAATTCTCAGCAGTCTGCAAAGATCTGTCCACCCCAGAGATCACTCGACCGATTGTGCAAATCCAGAAGTTTCTGTAATACTTTCCTTCAAATTCCATTAGTTGTTATCTGAGCGTGTGCAGGAACGAGCGGCGCTCGGCTCCATCGGCCAATCACAGAGATTTGTTTTATTTCACTAAAAGTTTGCAGCATTTTCTCACTGTGAGGAAGATAAATAGCGGGTGATGGATGTTGGCAAGTCGGCTGGAATACAGCAAGAGAGCGGGGGGTGGAGAGGCGGAGAAGGGGAGAGAGGGCTGATGAAGAGAGAGTGTGGGAGGGAAAGGGTGAGATGAAGGGAGGAAGAGAAGGGCAGAGGGAGAGGAAGAGAAGCGGAGAGGTAATGAGAGAGAGGGAGAAAAGGACAGAGAGGCGGGCAGTGGGAGGAGGGCAGCAGAGGGAGGGTGAGAGAGGGTGAGAGAGGGAGGGAGTGAGAACTGGAGAGAGGGGGTGAGAGGGGACGAGGGGGAAATGCCCCATTATGTCTTATCATCTCCCAACATTATAACCACTGGTGTCTTATCACCTAACTGATGGGAGAGGGGGAGCGGAGTTGGAGAACGGAGAGGTGAGAAGAGGAGAGGAGTGGGGGAGGAGGAGGGCAGATGATATCAGGGAGCAGAGATGAGAGGGGAGGAGGTGTGGAGGGCTGGACGAGGTGATGGGGGAGTAGGAGTGTTTGAATGACAGAGATATTAGTGGCGTTGGAGATTTGAGCGGTGATTCTCCTCATGACGAATGACCCAGCGAGCAGCCGCTCTGACAGAAGCTCTTATAGGGAAAATATCATCATATCTCCACCTCCTCCTTCGGTGATGGATGAGTCTGGAAACGGCTTTCAAACTACACGCTTCACCAGGGTGAAACTACACGCCACCACTAGTTTTACACACCGCTCACTAGTTTAAGTAACAGGACACAGCGACGCGCTTTTCCATGAGCTCAGAGCTCCGGAACATCATGATGTAGTCGGTGGCGGCCGGTGGAGATATTGTGTGGAGGCTGAATAAACGTCTGAAACCTCTCTCTGGTTGCAACAATTAAACTATAGGTCTTATTATCACCCTAATATCACAGGATGCCTTCCAGCAGTAAGTACAAACTTTACACTGACAGCTGTTTTTCATGGATTACTCACAGAACAAAACCATATCAATTAATCATTGAAGCGCCAGTCGTCTTGTTGTACGGCCGCTGTCATTGGTCAAGGGCTGAATCAGATTCGCCCCAAAGGAAACCAAATGGTGTCATTTTTGAGATGCAATACTGTAACATGCTTATACACAGATGACTGGGGCTGAAGCTTAGAGATGAGAACCTATAACTACAGCTAGGACCATGACTAGGACAGGAGCTCGGACAAGGACTTGAACTAGAACTAGGACTTCAACTGGGACTAGAGATCAGCCTGGAACTACACCAAGAACTAGGACTTCAACTAGGACTAGAACTAGAGCTAGGACTAAGACTAAGACGAGAGCTCAAACTAGGACTTGAACTAGAGCTAGAGCTACAACTAGGACTCGAACTAGAATTAGGATCAGAGCTAGAACTAGAGCTAGAACTAGAACTAGGACTAGGACTAGGACTAGGACTAGGCCTGGAACTAGAACTAGGACTAGGATTTCAACTAGGACTAGAATTAGAGGTAGGACAAGGACTAGAGCTCGAATAAGGACTTGATCTAGAGCTAGAGCTATGACTAGCACACACGACTGATACTTTTAAACGTAAAATAAAACGTACCCATCTTTTCAGTCTGGCTTTTATGTAGTGTTTTATAATTTTATGGGCTTTAGTATTAATACTTATTTTAATCTTAAATACCCATCTTTTATTGTTGTCCTATTCAACTTACCTCTTTGTTTTTTGGGTGGGGTTGTTTTGGTGTGCATAAGTCACTAAATCAGTTTTTAACTGTTTTGTCAGTTGTTTGTAAAACACTTTGAATTGCATTTCATTTGTTTGAAAGGTGCTAAATAAAAAAAGTTTGATTGATTGATTGGATTGTAACTAGGACGAGCCCCGTACTGCCAAACAGACTGACATTTCTCATACTGTGGTGGCTTCGCCAAAATCTGAAATAATTTATTTCAAATTATTAATAGAACGGTACAATAAGACTAAGATATTACAATACTACGATATTACAATACTACTATAATACAACTCTACGATATTACAAAACTTCGATATTACAACACTGTACAATATTACAATTTTATATATCTTTGATATTACAACACTGTACAACATTACAATACTACAATATTTCAAAACTTCGATATTACAACACTACAATATTACAATACTACAATATTACAAAACTTTGATATTACAACACTACAATATTAAAACATTGTACAATATTTGATCGTAACACTACGATATTACAAAACGAGGTTATTACAAAACCATATAATACACTATCCAATACATTATAACTTAACAATATAACACTTTATAATAAGCAATGTGGAAAACAATATTCCTGTGTCTGGAAAAGGATAAATGTATTGATTTGTCCTCTTACATTTTGAGCTTCCCAGAATATGAATAAAATTACTTCTCTCAATATACCTCTCGCTCACAAACAAACAATAAAACAAAACATAAGCAAGCAAACAAACAAACCAAAAACAACTAAAACAGAGTGTAAACATGAGAGCCGCTTCCAGACCGTCTGGTCCTGTCGTTTCACTTGTCAATCACACACGCACAAGCACAGGCACACACACACACACACACACACACACACACACACACACACACACACACACACACACACACACACACTCAGTGCTGGTAAATAATCCATCGCTCACTTACAGTAAGTGTCTTTCTCCTAAACTGGACTGAAGCTCACTATGAATAAAACACTCTCTCTCTCTCGCTCTCTCTCGCTCTCTCTCTCTCTCTCTCGCGCGCTCTCTCTCACTCACTCTCTCCCTTCTGCATTCACTTTCTCTCTGAGTGATTGACAGGTTGACTGTCTACACCTCTTTCTCTCTCTAATCTTTCTTTCTTTATGTTTCTTAAACAGTACAATTTAACAATTTGTTTTGAGGTTGTTTTATTGTTATAATAAATCAGTCTGCCTGTCTGTCTGTCCGTCTGTCTGTCTGTCTGTCTGTCTGTCTGTCTGTCTGTCACTGAACACTGCTCACAAGCTGATGGATGGACTGACTTTCACTGCTCTGTGTGTGTGTGTGTGTGTGTGTGTGTGTGTGTGTGTGTGTGTGTGTGTGTGTGTGTGTGTGTGTGCTTGTGTGTGTGTGCGTGTGTGTGTGTGTGTGTGCGTGTGTGTGTGTGTGTGTGTGTGTGTGTGTGTGTATTATGGTGCATGTCCCTGTTCCTCCTGTGTGAAGGTGAAAACACCAATAAGAGTTTATAATAAATAATATAATGTAATATCAGCTTTATGAGAATGAGGGAGAGAGAGGGAGTGGAAGCATAAAGGATGGAGAGAAGGAGGATGAACGTGTAGTATATTGAGTAGATTTAAAATATTGCTGATAAAAAAGGAGAGGGCAGAATGGAGGGATGAAGATGGAGGGATGAGGATGGAGAGATGAAGACTTCATTTGAGTTAATGTTAACATCAGTACCTGTAGGTACAAATGTCGGTTCTGCTATAGGTTCCAGTGTTGTCTACTGTCGGTTTTGCTGTAGGTTCTTGTGCTGTCTATTGTGGGTTCTGCTGTAGGTTCGAGTGTTGTCTTCACTGTGGGTTCTGCTGTAGGTTTGAGTGTTGTATTTACTGTGGGTTCTGCTGTAGGTTCTAGTGTTGTCTACTGTCGGTTTTGCTGTAGGTTGTAGTGTTGTCTACTGTCGGTTCTGCTGTAGGTTCTTGTGTCTCCTGTCGGTTGGAGTGCAGATCATCTTGCCATCCGCTGTGTGTGGCAGTGCAGAAGACAGACAGTTGTAATAAAATGAATATTTGATAGAGTATCTGGATGTTTAATGTATCGGGGGAGAGATGGAGAACCACAGATCACTAAAGACCTTTTAGGCCCTCCAGGCTAACTGCTAAATTAACAATGAGATAGACCCGCGCTAACTAAACCACTCAATGTCACTATCTAGCAGACGTAACAGGGCCAGCTCAACCACAGAACGTCACTATCTGGCAGGGATAACAGCACTAACTAAACCACAGAATGTCACTATCTAGCAGGAATAACCGCACTAAATAAACCACAGAACATCACTATCTCGCAGGGTAACAGCACCAACTTAACAGAATTTCCAGCTTAATCTATGGTTCTGTGATTTCCTGGATGACTGCTACTTCAGTAATCAGAGTGGGTATTACCCCTCAGGCTTCGTGCAGGTCGAGAGCTAGTGTCAACAAAGTCACGTAATGTGACCTCCTATGTTTGGTGTTCCCTGGGTATATGAGGACATGTCCACCTACATCCGACCTCCAGGAATCTTCTCGCCCCAAGATCCCAAGTGACCACGATCACTGGCAGTCATCCAGGAATTCACAGAACCATGGTTATATCTGTAACTTCTGTTCTGTTTCATTCTGTCCTGCAAGTGCATTAAACAGGGTGGATGGAGGAAGACATTCAGGATTCAGGTGCCTAACCCTGCTCTCCAGTTTAAAGAGGAGAGCTATCCTTTTTTTTATGGAAGCCGTCATGGTTCCCCGCTCAGCTGGCCAATTGGCACCGAGTACCAGGGTCTGGATGGCCTTCTTGGGGCCACCAGAAGCACCCTGTGCTGAGCCAGTCGGGTCCTGCAGAGTGTGGCTGGTATTAGGGGCATGGGCAAGAATGCCAGGGGCTCACTGTGCTCTGCAAGGAATAACAATTGCAGGCAGTGAGAGGTGCACCCGTGCTTCACTGTAATGCTCCCAGATTCTGCCAACGACTTGGGGTGCATCCCCCAATCCCCCAGGAGTACACGACTGGTGTGATAGTCTGCCACAATGCTGGAACCTGGTGGCTACATGGCCCTAAACAGCACGAAACATGGGGCGCATCTCGGCCCTCTTCTTAGGCGAGCAACTGTTCTGGCTCCCACCTTCCTGACTGCTAGTTTCTAGAATCAAAACAGTTAGAGAGAGCGCGAGGGAGAGAGAGATAGAGAGGAATTGAGAGGAAGAGTGGAAAGGATTTATTCCTGACTGAACACTCACATTCAGCTATATCACGCATATTGGTTACGACAGTCTCTCATCTAACATTTATTGACTGTTTCCTGTTATTCTGTCTTTCCCTGCCACTCCTCTATCATCACTTCATCCTTGTGTGATTTTTGCTTTGACCCAAGTTGTTTGTCTGGTTGGTTCGTAATGAAATGATTTGACTTTCATTGTGCCTCAAAATATTTAAGTGAGACATATTGAAGTTATATTTTTTAAATGCCATACAGTTTGCATTTACAGTTTCAGTTTTGTCTGTTTTGTACACTTTCTGAAGACTGTTTGTTCCTGTTTGTACTGTGTTTGCAGCCTGTTTGTACTGTGTTTGCAGCATGTTTATACTGTCTTTGCAGCCTGTTTGTGACAAGTTTGCAGCCTGTTTGTACCATGTTTGCAGCATGTTTGTACTGTCTTTGCAGCCTGTTTGTGACAAGTTTGCAGTCTGTTTGTACCATGTTTGCAGCCTGTTTGTATGATGTTGGCAACTTGTTTGTACCGTTTTTGCAGCCTGGTTGCACCATGTTTGAAGCCTGTTTGTACCGTGTTTGCAGCCTGTTTGTATCATATTTGCAGCCTCTTTGGGCGGTGTTTGCAACCTGTTTGTGCTGTGTTTGCAGCCTATTTGTGCGGTGTTTGAAGCCTTTTTGGCTGTGTTTACAGCCGGTTTGTACCGTGTTTGCAGCCTGTTTGTACGGTGTTTTCTAGCCTGTTTGTACCGTATTTGAAGCCTCTTTTTACAGTGTTTGTAGCCTGTTTGTGTTGTGGTTGACGCCTGTTTGTACCGTGTTTGCAGCCTTTTTGTGCCGTGGTTATAGCCTGTTTGTTCCGTGTTTGAAGTCTGCTTGTACAGTATTTGCAGCCTGTTTGTACAGTGTTTGCAGCCTGTTTGTGCTGTGTTTGCAGCCTTGTTTGGACCGTGTTTTCAGCCTGTTTGGGCTCCGTTTGTAGCCTGTTTGTGCTGTGTTTGTGGTCTGTTTCTTTCGTGTTTGTAGCTAGTTTGTGCCGTGTTTGAGGCCTGTTTTTGCCATGTTTGCAGCATGTTTGTGCCGTGTTTGCAGCCTGTTTGTATGGTGTTTGCAGCCTGTTTGTACAGTTTTTACAGCCTGTTTGTACAGTATTTGCAACCTGTTTGCACCCTGTTTGAACAGTGTTTGCAGCCTGTTTGTTCCTTGTTTGCAGCTGGTTTGCACCCTGTTTTCAGCCTGTTTGTTGTCGTGCTTTCAGCCTGTTTGTACAGTGTTTGCAGCCTGTTTGTACGGTGTTTGAAGCTAGGTTGTATGGTGTTTACAGTCTGTTTGTACTGTGTTTGCAGCCGGTTTGCACCCTGTTTGCAGCCTGTTTTTACTGTGTTTGCATCTTTTTTATATACCCTGTTTAAAAGCTATTTGCACTGTGTTTGCAGCCTGTTTGCACCATGTTTGCAGCCTGTTTGTGAGGTGTTTGTCACCTGTTTGTGCAGTTTTTGCAGCCTGTTTGTACCATGTTTGCATCCTGTTTGTACGGTGTTTGTATCCTGTTTGTACCGTGTTTGAAGCCTGTTTTTACTGTGTTTGCAGCCTTTTTGTGCTGTGGTTGAAGCCTGATTGTTCCGTGTTTGCAGCCTGTTTGGACCATGTTTGAAGCCTGTTTTTACTGTGTTTGCAGCCTTTTTGTGCTGTGGTTGAAGCCTGTTTGTTCCGTGTTTGCAGCCTGTTTGGACCGTGTTTGCAGCTGTTTTGGGCCATGTTTGCAGCCTGTTTGTGCTGTTTTTGCAGCCTGTTTGTACGGTGTTTGCAGCCTTTTTGTGCCGTGGTTGAAGCCTGTTTGTTCCGTGTTTTGAGATCTGTTTGTACAGTATTTGTAGCCT
>NC_137207.1:24784844-24789844 GCF_960531495.2 Zeus faber
GGCACTGATTGTGCCAGGTGGAGCGGGCCACCAGGTGGAGCAGTCAACAGCTGCGTCTTCCAAAGCAGCAGCCCAGGTGTAGTTGGCTTAACAGGATTCTTCTTGGTAGGCGGTGTGCTGCCACGATGTTGCCAAGCCACTGCAGTTTGTGGTGTGATGGTCACCTCGATACTCCTGTAGTTGGCCCTCTGTAGGACATCCAAGCATAGACACGGTCATGCCAGGTCACTTTACCAATGTACTGAAGGCGTTTTATGTGAAAGGACTCAAGTTCCCTCAAGTGACTGCTATAGAGTTCACACTCTATCCATGTTTCAGACAAGGGTGGAGCAGAACACTGCCTTATTACATTACATTACATTTAGTCATTTATCAGACGCTTTTATCCAAAGCGACTTACAAGGGAGAATAACATTCAAGCTACATTGCGACAGAGAATAGTGTAACAACAACATTCGTGTAACAATAAATACTGCAAGGTCGTGCTAAGTAATTGTAGGTTTGGACAGGAGGTACTCACTAAAGAGCTGGGTCTTCAAGTACTTCTTAAAGACAGAGGGAGGTCCCCGCTCTGGTCATTTTTGGCAGCTCGTTCCACCAACGTGGAACTACAAATGAGAATAGCCTGGATTGCCGTGGCTGTACGGCCGGCAGAGCCAGGTGACGCTCATTTGACGAGCGCAGCATCCGGGGGGGATCATGTGCTCTTACAAGAGCATTTAAGTAGGCGGGAGCATCACTCTGTAGGCCAGCATAAGAGACTTGAACTTGATGCGGGCGGCTACAGGTAACCAGTGGAGCTCGATGAGCAGCGGAGTGACATGTGCCCTCTTTGGCTGGTTGAACACCAATCGCGCCCCCGCATTCTGTATCTGTATTATAGATGGAGACCTTGGTCTTCAGGTGCAGACTGTGCTTGTTGAAGACCCCCTGTCTTAGACACCCAAAGCTGGATGAGGCCTGTTTTATTCTGTTTTGGATGGCCTTAGCTGTGCTGCAGGCAGCACAGTGGATGTTTCTGAGGTATGTGGCTTGATGGCAAGGGTGGTGTTTGACATTAAGAAAACTGGTGGTTCAGGAGGAGGACCAGGAGACCCCTGACACAAGACCTTTGATTTATTGTCTTCAGACAGTCCTGTGATAGCTGCTGTGAGAGTGGCTTCAGTTCCGTCAGCATATTGGAGCTCAAGTCAGATTGCAACTGTGCCGTTTTAAGAACCTCCTAATGTTAAAGATGTTCCGTCAAGCCTGAAGGTCACTCCATGGTCAATCCATGGTCACTCCAGTCTCCAGATCCGTGTTTTTATGCCTTGTGAGTTTTGGGATGCCCAGTAGAAACAGCACCAGTTCAAGATCACATCCTTGCCTTCCACTAGTGCCTACTCCAAAAGGATCAGACTTATGTCCAACAGTCACCTTGGCTGTCATCACTTCGTGAAATTGACCCAGGATACTGACAAACCTTTTTATGCCTTTTGAGGTGCTGGTGTCCAGATGACACCAGCACACAGACACACAGATGATTGTATTCCATGTTGCTAGACATAAGTGGATCGGTTTTCTGTGTTGTCTTCAACAGCAGGGCAGAATGTCCTTAAAGGTGCATCAGCCTATCCAAAAAGGATTGAGTCGACAACCTTTGGGAGCTTTTCTAGGCCTTTCTCCATGCGGAGCCTTGTGGTTCGTTGATAGGGCTCAGACAGACATGCGTTTGCTGCCGTCCAGATCCCAGTTCCTGAAAACCAATATACTGCTGCTGTGCAGGGCCCTGGTTCATCACTGGCAGACTTTGATTGTTGGGTGCTGCTGACAGCAGACAACAGAGGATCCTGATTATTGACATTATTCAACGTGGCATGGGGGTTGCACTTGGCTCAACACCAACTCTTTGCTGAGGGAAGATAAATCCTCATGGAAGGAGGAAATCCAACCCGCCCAGCACATCCTGCAGGAGGCTGCCGAAGCTTCAGTCTGTTGGAGGACCACCCTGAAGTGCACCGCCATCGCTCGGTCCCCTAGCCTTTGTCTTCCCTGTGGGGCAGTGGTTGGCTGATGCCATGGCATGTCCATGCAGCATGGGCCTGCCATTGCTCCTCTGGGGATGACCGCAACTCCCAGATCCCCTGCTGGTTAGAATTTGGTTGCGAGACGCTAAGTTACTGCGTGGCCACAAGGAGGCCCGGCTAGAGAGAGGACAAGATACTTGGTGAAGTAGAGGATGAGTACTGGCAGCAAAAGACTTCCAACCAGCGTTGCTTACTTGTTCACTACTAGGGGGACTCAGCAGAAGCAAGTTGTAAATCACAGGGTTTCAAGCAAACGGCAGGTGTAGGATGTACCTTACTTCTAGTTACTGCACTAGAGGCATCACTGCACGCACGCACGCACGCATTAGCATTCGACGGGTGTCATTTCGCTCTACATACACATAAATAAATATAAATGTACATGTTTCTATATTTCCATTTCTGTACGAACATCTGCATAATTACCGACCCCTGTGCTTCGGACTTCATATCTCCAAATAAAGAAATAAAAAGCGGCGTCGCTCTGTCGCTCGGTGTCTGGATGCAGAGTTCACAACTGGATTATATCTTCATTTAAGTGTGTGTGTGTGTGTGTGTGTGTGTGTGTGTGTGTGTGTGTGTGTGTGTGTGTGTGTGTGTGTGTGTGTGTGTGTGTGTGTGTGTGTGTGTGGGTTAAATGAATAGATGACTAGTTTGTTTCGGCTGTTCATTTGTTAGCCACCACGGCGCTAGTGTCCCGGCGGACCACGGCGCACTTCCCCGCGGCGTGGCGTCCAATCAGGTGGCGGGAAGCGGCCTCCCCCGGCTCGCTGCCGCAAACCGTCATAAATAAACTTTTATGGAAATGGTCGACTGTAATATTGTTTTGTCACAATCAATTTCCCATTACCCGTCACCGCGGCGACGCATCCCATAATGCAGCTGAATGAAACTCACTTTGAGGCCGCGGCGGACCGCGCCACGGTAAGGCGGTGGGGCTGAGGAAATCAAATGACAGCAGGAGGAATAACGTTAGTATGTAGACCGGAGAGAATATTAGAGGAGGAGACGAGAGAAGGAGATGAACGGGGGAGAGAAGGAGTGAGGAGGAGAGAGAGTGGTGGGAGGAGGAGAGGAATGGAGAGATAAGGAGAGAGAGGCAGGAGAAAAAGAGAGAGAGAGGGGTGAAAGGAGGAGATGGAGTAAAAGATAAGGGAAAGAGAGAGCAATGGAAGGAGGAGAGGAATGGAGGGATGAGGGGGGGAGAGAGAGAGGCGGGAGAAAGAGCCAGACTTTCGTGAATGGCAGTGATGTGATGAGCCAGAAAGATGAACTAATGACAGCTCACTCTGCTGAGAGGGAGAGAGAGTGAGGGAGAGAGGGAGACAGAAGGAGAGAGATCAAACATGTTGTCATATTTAAGTATTCAGATGACAAGCTACAGTATGAAACATGACAGAACACTGTGTTAACTACCGACTGTCTCTCACACACACACACACACACACATACACGCACACACACGGACACACATACATGTCGTCATAACATGATTATTAATTTGATTTGAATCCATTTCTTATTGATCCTTATTGACAATACTTGTAGAATATATTATATATAGAATCACTGAATGACTGTATTATGAAATATCATCTGTGATACTGATCAACCTGTAAGGATGTGCGTGTGTGTGTGTGTGTGTGTGTGTGTGTGTGTGTGTCAGGGTTCTGACCAGGTCTTTGAGGTGATTGAAGTGGTTGAATTTCATCCCCAAAAACGACAGGAATACCTTGAAAATAGCCCCCTTTTTGCAGAAGTGCTTGAAAAGTCCTTGAAAAGATGCGATCATTGAAAACCTTTGAATTTCCTCCTGGATTTGTTATCTGAATCATAGATAATAAGCTTTTACGACATTGATGATTGATGAAATAAAACATTTCCAGCACGATCCAGCATTGTTTTGAAATAGTATATAATATTGTATATACGATAGATTAAAGTATACTGTATATTGTACAGTATATACTAACTCTTGATGAAAATGAGATAAATGATATATAATTATATATATACAGTACATATATACATACTGTATATTGTATATAGTATAGTTTATAGTATAATGTGAGTATGTGTGCGTGTGCGAAATATATAAATTCAGTCATTCAAAAATCAAATTTCTTCAGGATAATATTACATTACATTGATCAGACGCTTTTATCCAAAGCGACTTACAATTATTCAAACAGCGATGGACGCAGCCATCAGGAGCAATTAGGGGTCAAGTGTCTTGCTCAAGGACACTACAGCATGCTAGCAGGAGGAGCCTGGGATGGAACCAGCAACCTTTAGGTCACTAGACCACCAGCTCTACCTCCTGAGCTCCCTCCTCGAGGTAGCTCAATACTTGGATCTACTGTGGATGTGGACACACACACACACAAGCACACACAAACACACACACACAAGCACACGCAAACACACACACACAAGCACACGCAAACACACACACACGCAAACACACACACACAAGCACACGCAAACACACACACACACAAACACACACACACAAGCACACGCAAACACACACACACGCAAACACACACAGGCACACACACACACAAGCACACACACACAAACACACAGACACACACAAGCACGCGCAAACAACCACACACACACACAAACACACACACACACACACACACAAGCACACACTCACATACACAAGCGCACGCAAACACACACACACACACACACAAGCACGCGCAAACACACACACACACGCGCAGCCACACACACACACACACACGCACACACACTCTCCCAGGGTCCAGTGATGCTGTCAGACTGACACCCATCACAAGTTCCTCTTCACTGGTTAGATCCCAGTACATACGCTCATGAACACACACACACACACACACACACACACACACACACACATACAGGCATTCTAAACACACAAATATACACAGGCACACACAGATG
>NC_137207.1:24794844-24799844 GCF_960531495.2 Zeus faber
TGTGTGTGCGTCTGTGTGTGTGTGTGCAGGCTCCTTGCTGGACGGCCTGTCAGGTTAAAATGAGGCCATCTATCATGCAGAGATGTTCTCTATGTACTGACTCACACATACGCACAGGCGCACACACACACACACACACACACACACACACACACACACACACACACACACACACACACACACACACACACACACACACACACACAACATACACACACACACACACACACACACACACACACACACACACACTCGCAGAGCCTGGAGCCAGTGCTTGCTGTGATAAATGGTTGGAGTTCTGTGGTTGAAACCTTATTCGCTGATTATGTCTCCATATACCAACTGTCATCTATCACATGGAAACCTCGTATCTCCTGCAGCTCCAACCAGAGGAAAACCACTGGACCTCCTTCTGGGTCACCCTGGATCTGCCTGGGGGTCACCCTTGGTCAGATTGGGTAACCCTGGGTGTGTGCGGGGTCACCCAGGGTCTGACTGGTTCACCCATGGTCATCCTAGGTCGTTTGGGTGACCTAGGGTCTGACTGGGTCACCCCGGTTCTGTTCGGGTAATTCTGGCTGTATGTAGGGTCACCCTCAGTCACCCTGGGTCAGTTTGGGTAACCCTGGGTGTATGTGGTGTCACCATGGGTCATCCTGGGTCTGTTTGGATGACACTGGGTCCACCTCGGTCACCCTGGGTCTACCTGGGTCACTCTGGGTCAGTTTGGGTAACCCTGGGTGTGTGTGGGGTCACCCTGGGTCTGCATTGGTCTGTCTGGGTCTGTCTGGGTCACTCTGGGCCTTATTGTCAGCCTGGGTAAGTCTGGCTTGGCATGGATCACCCCGGATGTTCCTGAGGCTGTCTGGCTTTCTATTTGTTCTCCTGAGGGTTGAAGGTCTTCTGCTCTTTCTCTTGGTGCTCAGTGTGTGTGGTGTCCATCTGAAGTTCTGGAATAATTCTTGGAACATGTTGTCTAATCAAAGAGCGTTAGTCCAATCAAATCAAATAGAATCAAATACATTGATTTTGCTAAGTTGACCGGTATATTGTAAGAAGTGAAACAGGTTTCAAATTTGTTTGGCTTCAGTTTGTACTGTTGTAACGTTTATTGACAATGGAAATTATCATATAATAATGACTCTCTCCCTCTCTTTCTCTCTTTCCCTCTTTCTCTCTTTCTCTCTTTCCCTCTTTCTCTCTTTCTCTCCCACACACACTTGACATTTATCTTTCATCATAATGTAAAGGTCACAGACCTCTCTGACAAACACACCTGCTTATTAGTATTCACTTAGATCTGTGTGTGTGTGTGTGTGTGTGTGTGTGTGTGTGTGTGTGTGTGTGTGTGTGTGTGTGTGTGTGTGTGTGTGTATGTGTGTGTGTGTGTGTGTGTGTGTGTGTGTGTGTGTGTGTGTGTGTGTGTGTGTGTGGCCAGTGCTTTAAAACTTGCAGCTCCTCATGAAAAATGAAGGAGTTTTGTCTGTCAAGACAGAGTGACCTTGGACACACAAACACACACACACACACACACACACACACACACACACACACACACACACACACACACACACACACACACACACACACACACACACTTTTAGCTGTTTGTGTGTGTGTGTGTGTGTGTGTGTGTGTGTGTGTGTGTGTGTGTGTACAGCTGAAAGGGCAGCAGAGTCTTTTTTCCCCAAATTAATTCTTACAGCTCCGTGATCCACACACACAGTGAAACATGGAGAAGGTGTTTTGTGATAAACAGTGATTTCTGTTTACTTTATGTCATGAATCATGAATTATGAGTGAAGTGTCTTATTATGTTACGTGCACTTTGTGAGATTTATATCAAAAGTTAAATTTCCATATTTTTATATTTTTCTTTTTCTTTTCAAGTCAGTGTGAATGAAAGCGGCAATCTGAAATAATGTAATATTATTATTGTTATTATTATCATTATTATTATTATTATTATTATTATTATTATTATTATTATTGTTTGTCTGTCATAAATGTCTGGTTATATTTGAAATAATTAATTAATTTAAAAAACAAAATGGAACAGTTTGTAGAAGAACCTTGTTGTGTTGATATACTGTACTTAAATAACAAGCATATACAGAAATACCTTATACTGTATTGTGAGTATTAAAGGAGGTACAGAGGAGGTGAAGAGGAGGGGAGGAGGAGCTTTAGAAGAGGAGTAGGGGGGTCTAGAGTGGGAGATGATGTACAGAGTAGAGGAGGAGAGGAGGAGGTACAGAGGAGAAGATTATTTTTACTGGAGGAGAGGAGGTAGTACAGAGGAGAAAAGGAGGAGGTAGAAAGAGAGGGGGAGGAGATATGGACGAGAGGAAGTGGCATAGAGGGGGATAGAGGAGGAGGTGGGATGTTGGAGAGGAGGTACAGAGGAGAGGATGTGTGGAGCAGGAGAGGAGGAGGTGTAGGAGAGGAGATTTAAAAGAGGAGGTACTGAGGAGAGGAAGAGGTGTGGAGGAAGAGGTATAGAGGAGAGGAGGAGAGGAGGGGTGTGGAGGTGAGGAAGAGGTGTGGAGGAGAATGGGAGATATAAAGGAGGAGTTGCAAAGGAGAAGAGGAGAAGGAGGTACAGAGGAGAGGAGGGGTGTGAAGGAAGAGGTACAGAGGAGAGGAGAAGGAGGTGTGGAGGAGAATAAGAGGTATAAAGGAGGAGTTACAGAAGAGTGGAGGAGGTGTGGGGTAGAGGAGGAGGTTTGGAGGAGGAGAGGAGGAGAATAGGAGGTATAAAGGAGGAGTTACAGAGGAGAGGAGGAGGTGTGGAGGAGGAGTTGAGCTACTTTGTGTCTGAACGAAACAATGCTGGAGCTGTGAGCTGTGGAGAGGAGACTCCTGGGACCTGGAAGTAGGTCAGAGAGGAGGGATGAGGGGAGGAGGAGGAGGAGGAGGAGGGGGAGGATGAGATGGAGGAGGAAGAGAAGATGGGGGAGGAGGAAGAGGAGGGTGAAGACCTAGAAACACCTACAAGGAGAGAGACGCAACACCTACTGATAGCACCAATCATAACAGAGAGGTGGGGAGAGAGGGAGAGAAAGAGGGAGAGAAATTGAGGGAGGGAGGGAGAGATTGAGAGGGAGGGTTGGAGGGAGAAAGGGAGAGAGGGAAAGAGAGAGGGAGAGAGAAGGAAAGAGGGAGATAGAGAGAGGGTGGGAGAATGGGGGCAGGAGAATGGGAGAGAGAGGGAGGGAGGGAGAGGGAAAGAATGGGAGAGAGACTGAGGGAAGAAGAGAGGGTGGGACAGTGGGAGAGAGAGAGAGAAGGAGAGAGAGAGGGAGTGAGGGAGGGAGAGAGAGCGATAGAGATAGAGAGACAGGTAGAGGAAGCCATTTTTAGACGTAACTTTCAATAAATGATCAATTTCCTGTTTTTAAAGCAGTTCTGCTTACTGTGATAAGAATGTGAAACAAGTCAACCAACCAATCCTTCTTTCCTTCCTTGCTCCACGTAGTGAAGGTGTGTGGTGTCTTGGGCGTGGCTGTTTGCTGTTATACGACGAGGGATTGAGAGTGTAATGTTTCGTGTCCACTGGGGGGCAGTGTCACATTTAGTGAACAGCAATGTACAGAAATCAAAGTCATTGTGAGAAAACTTTACAACTTAAAAAAAATATGAATCTGAGATAGAAATCAGTGTTCAAACCTCATCTGCACGTCGCGCTTCCATCGGCTCCGTTTTGCTTCCTGTTTGGACCCCGCCTCCCGACAGGAAGTCGGACAACTCAGCCCATCGGCTCGTTTGACGCCTTGTTGAGATTTGGGAGGTTTGGGCATCGGCTCCACTGTGGCCTACGGTTACCCAGAAGCCCCTGCGCTGCGTCGCTTCACAGAGACGCTGACATGGAGCTCCATGCAGCAGCTTTATTCAACAATCTGAAAGAGCTAGTAAAACTATTTACCAACACTTTAGAACTTTTTGGAGATCTAGGCACCGTTTCAAAGTTAAAAAGATTTATAAAGCTTCTACGAGATTATAAAGAGTTATAAAGAGTTTAAGAGTCTAAGACATTATAAAGAGTTATAAAGAGTATGAGATTATAAAGAGTTATAAAGAGTCTAAGAGTCTCAGAGATTATAAAGAGTTATAAAGAGTCTAAAATTATAAAGAGTTATAAAGAGTATGAGATTATAAAGAGTTATAAAGAGTCTAAGATTATAAAGAGTTATAAAGAGTCTAAGAGTCTCAGAGATTATAAAGAGTTATAAAGAGTCTCAGAGATTATAAAGAGTTATAAAGAGTCTAAGACATTATAAAGAGTTATAAAGAGTATGAGATTATAAAGAGTTATAAAGAGTCTAAGAGTCTCAGAGATTATAAAGAGTTATAAAGAGTCTAAAATTATAAAGAGTTATAAAGAGTATGAGATTATAAAGAGTTATAAAGAGATATAAATAGTTTTAGAGATTATAAATTGTTATAAAGTTGAATATAAAGACATTATAAAAAATTATAAAGAGATTATTTAGAGTTATGAAGGTATTATAAAGAGATTATAAAATGTTATAAAGAGATTATAAAGAGTTATAAAGAGATTATAAAAAGATTTTAAAGAGATAATTAGGAGTCTAAGAGATTATAAAGAAATTATAAGGAGTTATAAAGAGATTACAAGAAGATTATAAGAGATAATTAAGAGTCTAAGAGATTCTAAAGAAATTATAAGGAGTTATAAAGAGTTATTAAAGCCTAAGAGATTATAAAGATATTATAAAGAGTCAAAGAGTTTATGAGTTATAAAGGGAATATAAAGACATTATAAAAAATTAATTAGAGATTATAAAGAGATTATAAATAGTTATAAAGAGTCAAAGAGATTATGAAGAGTTATAAAGATTATAAAAGAGTTATTATAAAGCGTTATAAACAGTAATAAAGAGTTATAAATAGTTTATAAAGGGATTCTAAAGAGTCTAAGAGATTATAAAGAGTTATAAAGAGATTATAAAAAGATTATAAAGAGATAATTAGGAGTC
>NC_137207.1:24807344-24814844 GCF_960531495.2 Zeus faber
ATGTATTGACATCACACCAGCTACTGTAGTGTGTGTGTGTGTGTGTGTGTGTGTGTGTGTGTGTCTGTGTCTGTGTGTCTGTGTGTCTGCCTGCGTGTGTGTGTGCGCGCGCGTGTGTGTGTGTGTGTGTGTGTGTGTGTGTGTGTGTGTGTGTGTGTGCTCCACCTCTGATTAGCATGTTGTTAACATGTTTACAAACATTTTCAGAGGAACTTCCTAATTAGAGCAATTTACAGCCCTGCTTGTTACACACACACACACACACACACACACACACACACACACACACACACTCCAGCAGCCGTTGTGGTGTCAATGGATGAGATGATGGTTGAACATAATGTAGCGATAATAATCAACACCTTTATCCAACTGCTCTTTATGAGATTATAGTGTGTGTGTGTGTGTGTGTGTGTGTGTGTGTGTGTGTGTGTGTGTGTGTGTGTGTGTGTGTGTGTGTGTGTGTGTGTGTGTGTGTGTGTGTGTGTGTGTGTGTGTGTGTGTGTGTGCATGCGTGCATGCAAGCGTGTGTGCTTGCGTGTGCCTGGTGTTTGTCTTATATTCCCTTGTGTGCTGTGTTGCGCAATGATGATGCAGTGACGACTCTGTGACCAAATACAGTTTTCAGAGCTCTGGAGAAATGCAGCATTACTTGCGACTAACACAAGTTACAATTTTCCGAGTTCCCATGAAACGCAGCATCAGCTCCTGCTGTCTCTCGTCTCGATCCGGCGCAGCTCCTGCGCAAAGCAACCAATACACAACAATGGAGTCGAGACCGGCTAGACCATCCTAACCCCGCGCATGATGTTGAAGAAAACATGATTCATCAGACCTCCACCTCCGCCCATTGCTCCATGGTCCAGTTGTGACGCTCACGTGTCCATTGTAGGAGCTTTCAGGGGTGGACAGGGGTCAGCGTGGACACTGTGAGCTCCCACACGCAGCAAGCTGCCATGCACTGTGTTCTACACCTTTCTATCACAGCAACATCCACTTCTTCACCACTTTGTGCTACAGTAGTTCTTCTGTGGGATCCAACCAGACGGACTAGACTTCACTCCCCACGTGCATCAATGAGCCTTGGGCCCATGACCCTGTCGCCTGTTCACCGCTCGTCCTTCCTTGGATACTTTTGGTAGTAACCACTGCAGAGCGGGAACAGCCACAAGAGCTGTGCTTGTGGAGATGCTCTGACCCAGTCGTCCAGCATCACAATGTGCTCCTTGTCAAAGTGGCTCAGATCCTTACGCTGCTTCAACACATCAACTTCAACAACTCACTCTTCACTTGCTGCCACAAATAATAATAACATAAAACACTATATATATAATAATAATATATAACATTATATATATAATAATAATATATAACACTATATATAATAATTATATATAACACAATATATATAATAATAATATATAACACTATACAATATATAATAATAATATATAACAGTATCTATATATATATATAACAGTTTATTATTTTCTTCTTCTTTCAGCTGCTCCTGTAATAAATAAGACTATATATATATATATATATATATATATATATAAATATATAATTATATATAACACTATATATATAATAATTATATATAACACTATATTTATAACTGTTATACTGTATATATTTCTGTGTGGGGCAGTCATATTGGCTGGCAAATTTTTTCCATGAAGTTGACTTGATTGGAATGTGAAGTGTGTTTGGCCACATAGCACACACACACACACACACACACACACACACACACACACACACACACACACACACACACACACACACACACACACACACACACAGGCCAGAGCTTTTCATTACAGTTCATGTTCAGCTTGTCTCTGTGATAAAGATGTTTATATTAAGAATAATTTTACACAAGTTTAATATTCAGCCTCAGGCATGCAGGGAATAGAACCCCCAACCCTGCACTGCTAGTGCCTTGCTCACTGAGCTGTTCTCTCCCTCAATCAGCTCAAAGCTCATGACAACGTCTGTCATGTAGCTGCACGTCACATAGACAGGCTGTGTGTGTGTGTGTGTGTGTGTGTGCGTGTGTGTGTGTGTGTGTGTGTGTGTGTGTGTGTTTTTGTGTGCGTGCGTGCGTGTGTGTGTCAGGAATCTGACAGCTGAGGAAATTCCAACCCTTAAGTCAAAAATGTCTAGAGTCCTGCCCCCCCACCCTGTCTCTCTGTCTCTCTCTCTCTCTCTCCATCTCTGTCTGTCTCTCTCTCTCTCTCCCTCTGTCTCTCTCTCTCTCTCTCTCTCTCCATCTCTCCCTCTCCCTCTCTGTCTCTCCATCTCTCCCTCCCTCTCTGTCTTGCTCTCTCTCTCTCTCACCCTCCCTTTCGCCCTCTCAATCCATCTCTCCCTCTCTCACTCTCTCTCCCCCTCTCTCTGTGTCCATCTTGTTTTTAACATTGTAAAAGAAAGTGTTAGACTGATGGACAGAACAGTGAAATTTGTTTAGCAAATAACAAAAATCACCATGCCTGCCCCTCATCCAGTCCGTCTCTCTCTCTCCCTGTCTGTCTCTCTCTTCCTGTCTGTCTCCCTGTCTGTCTCTCTCTCCCTGGCCGTCTCTCTCTCTCCCTGTCTGTCCGTCTCTCTCTCTCTGTCTCGCTGTATGTCTCTCTTTTCCGGTCTGTCTCTCTCGCTTCTGGTCTTTCTCTAATCTTGTCTCTAGTCTAGTCTAGTCTGTAGTCCATCTCCCTGTCTGTCTTCTCATCCTTCCAGTGTGTTGTTCTGTCCATCAGAACCCGTCTCACACACAGAGTGATTTTAAAAAGTTATTATCAGGCTCTTCCCATGGGTGGGGTGGGGGTGGGGGTCGATGATGTTTATGTTATTTATGTAGGTCACACTTACCATGTCAATTATCACATTTTGTGTGTGTGTGTGTGTGTGTGTGTGTGTGTGTGTGTGTCTACCAGCTTGTTCCAACAGCTCTATCAGTTTGTCCACGAGGGGGCTCCAGTTTGTTGTGCAGCGAACTTGCCGCAACAATAATGCTACGTTTGTGTTGTCTCCTTGCTCCTGGACTGTCTCCTAGCTCCTAGATTGTGGCCTATACTGTCTCCTAGCTCCTACACAGTCTCCTAGCTCCTAGACCGTGTCCTACACTTGGGCTGAAGGATTAATTTAATTCAAACCGACATTGCAATGAAATAGAACTAAACTTTCAACTCGTAAAAAATTAAGTGGCTATTTAAAGTGTTATCTAAAATGAAATAAAACATTTTAATGTTTAGTCTCCATGCTCCTAGACTGTGTCCTAGACTGTGTCCTAGCCTCTAGACTCTGTCCTAGCTCCTAGACTGTCTCCTAGCTCCTAGACTGTGTCCTAGACTGTGTGCTGGCTCGTAGATTGTGTCCTAGCTCCTAGACTGTCCTAGACTGTCTCCTAGCTGCTATACTGTGTCCTAGACTGTGTCCTAGTCCCTAGACTGTGTCCTAGACTGTGTCCTAGCTCCTAGACTGTCTCCCAGCTCCTAGACTGTGTCCTAGACTGTGTGCTGGCTCGTAGATTGTGTCCTAGCTCCTAGACTGTCCTAGACTGTCTCCTAGCTGCTATACTGTGTCCTAGACTGTGTCCTAGTCCCTAGACTGTGTCCTAGACCGTGTCCTAGCTCCTAGACTGGTCCTAGCTACTAGACTGTGTCTTAGAGTGTCTCATTAGATCCTACACTGTGTCCTACCTCCTAGCTGTTTAAATAAAAATAATATAAAACCTTTTACCAAAACCATCACACTGCTCAGTATGTGTGACTGTGCCATTAGTGTATGTGTGTGTGTGTGTGTGTGTGTGTGTGTGTGTGTGTGTGTGTGTGTGTGTGTGTGTGTGTGTGTGTGTGTGTGTGTGTGTGTGTGTGGTTATAGTCTAATTTGTCACCTTTTACTGGGTGTGAAGTGTTGACCGCCTGACAGACAGGCTGTCACAGCAGACAGACAGAGTGAGAAAGTAATGAAGTGACTGTGAGACAGGAAGACAGAGAGACAGGGAGGGAAGGAGGGAGGGAGAGAGGGAGACAGGGAGGGAGAGAGACAGGGAGACAGGGATGGAGAGAGATAGGGAGGAGGGAGGGAAAGAGGGATAGAGAGAGACAGTGAGGGAAGGAGAGAGACAGACGGACAGTTTTAATGTTTTAATGCCTTGCTGATGAGCACTCATCATGAGCCACAGTCTGACTTCTTTGGTTCCTTCCTTCGTTGTCATTTGGACTAAAATCAGTTTTAATAAAAAAAAAAAAAGACAACCATAATTATATTATTTTTCTTCTTCTTCTTCTTCTTCTTCTTCTTCTTCTTCTTCTTCTTCTTCTTATTATTATTATTATTATTATTATAATGATAATAATAATAATTATTATTATTATAATACACATTATTATTATTATTATTATTACTATTATTATTATTACATGTATCAGCTAGTCCAAATGGTTGTGCATTTTATATATTTTATCGACCATTAATACAAATAATAATACATTTATTATATTACACAAAACTACTCCTCTCCTCCTCTCCTCTGCTCCTCCTCTCCTCTCTCCCTTTTCCTCCTCCTCTCTTCTCCTCCTCCCACTTCTCCTCCACTCTGACACATGATTACACACATACTGATGGTGTTGCTATGGTGATAATTAAAACAGCCACTAGAGGATTGTTATTGCTATGGCAACAGCCGAGGAAGTGTGGGACGGTTCAAATGCATCTAATGTAGGAGGAGAGGGGGAGGAGAGGAGAGAGGAGGAGAAGAGAGGAGAGGATAGGAGGGGAGATGAGAGAGTGGGAGGATAGGAGAAAGAGGAGAGGGGGAGGAGAGGAGGAAGAGAGGAGAGAGGGGGGAGAGGAGAGGAGAGAAGGAAGAGAGGAGGGGAAAGGAGAGAAGGAAGAGGAGATGTTTGGAATGTTGTATTAGATGAAGAGTGAATAGAAACAGTTTATATTAATATATATAATTATATTAATCAGTTTTCTGGACTCTCTCACACACACACTCACGCACACACTCACACGCACACACACATACTCATGCGCACGCACTCGCACACAGGCACGCATGCACACGCACACACAGTCACACACATACACGCACGCATGCACGCATACACACACACACAAAGTGGCTTGAAGATATTAAAGGCATAATAATTCTGGCCTCATTAAAAATACTTTTTATCTTCTCTCTCTCTCTCTCTGCATATGGAGAGTGAGAGAGAGAGAGAGAGAGAGAGAGTATATAAGTATATTCTAACATTGAGAACATATTAAATATTAAATATTACATATTAACTGGGTCCTTTTGGTTCAAAGTTGACACAGCGTCCATAAGCTTCATTATTTGGCCAAGCCAAAATAACTTTATTACTAAAATACAATTTTTAACACATTCCAACCTTTATCTGAGAAGTAGAGATGTTTAAATCATGTTAAATTGAAAAGTACAGATATTTAAATTTTAAATATTTCAAACATAGAGCATTAAAAGTCTCAGAGTGAATATTCTTATATTGAAAAATGTTGTGCTGCTAGTTTCTGTTTTTTAACGTCTTCATTTTTAGACGGTCAGCTGGTTTGGTTCTCTGCTGTCTCTGCTGTCTCTGGTGTCTCTGGTGTCTCTGGTGTCTGGTTTCACTGGTGTCTTTGGTGTATCTTGTGTCTCTGGTTTTACTTGTGTCTCTGGTATCACTGGTGTCTTTGGTATCTCTGGTGTCTCTGGTTTCACTGGTGTGTCTGGTGTCTCTGTTGTCTGGTATCACTTGTGTCTCTGGTATCGCTGGTGTCTTTGGTGTCTCTGGTGTCTCCGGTTTCACTGGTGTCTCTGGTTTCTCTGGTGTCTCTGGTGTCTTTGGTGTCTCTGGTGTCTTTAATGTCTCTGGTGTCTTTGGTGTCTCTGGTGTCTTTAATGTCTCTGTTGTCTCTGATTTCACTGGTGTCTCTGGTGTCTCCGGTGTCTTTGGTGTCTCTGGTGTCTTTAATGTCTCTAGTGTCTCAAGTGTCTCTGGTATCTTTGGTGTCTCTGGTGTCTTTAATGTCTCTGGTGTCTCTGGTTTTACTGGTGTCTCTGGTGTCTTTGGTGTCTCTGGTGTCTATAATGTCTCTTGTGTCTCTGGTTTCACTGGTGTCTCTGGTGTCTTTAGTGTCTCTGGTGTCTTTGATGTCTCTTGTGTCTCTGGTATCTCTGGTATCTCTGGTGTCTCTTGTTTCTCTTGTTTCACTGGTGTCTCTGGTGTCTCTGGTATCTCTTGTGTCTCTGGTTTCTCTGGTTTCACTGGTGTCTCTGGTGTCTCTGGTTTCTCTGGTTTCACTGGTGTCTCTGGTGTCTCTGGTTTCTCTGGTTTCACTGGTGTCTCTGGTGTCTCTGGCGTCTCTGGTGTTTCTGGTGTCACTGGTGTCACTTGTCTGTCCCGTCTTCTCCTCTTCTCAGACTTTCTGCTGAATTTGAATTTAAATTCCACTTATTCTTGGGTTCGGAGTTCGGTGGCATTTTGCTCCGACAGGCTTAGTTTGAAAATAGCTTTTAGCTTATTAGCTAATTCACAAAACCTTTTCACAAGTACTTTAACAAGGCAGCGGGCTCTTCCCCTGGGACACGCACACACTCACGCACACACTAATTACAGTCCAGCTTCCTGGCTGTGCACCTTATGCTCTGTGTGCCTTGCGGTCGGCACCTCCTATTGGCTGGTTAAATGCCAGGTTGATGACATAATTGGTTGCCGAGTTGACGGTGAACTGGAAAGAGTAAATGTTATTCCGACTGGTTTAATTTATCACCATTTATCACCTTTCTGCACCCAAACACCACCAATCTCCGGCTACAGCCATTGCTGGTATTGCTGCTCCTGGGGATCATGTTCCTTCAACAAAGCCCCCTCCCCCAATGAGTGACTGAAAAATAGTATACCGTACTAGTTATGGTACTCAGAGCCAAGTCCGATGGCATCTCACAAGGACCCCTGCAGAAAAATTCCAAAAATCAGAAGGAGACCAAAAAGAGAAGTGGGTCGAACTTCCTGTTGTTGCCTGTCCTGTCACAAATCTTTCTTTAAAGTTTTATGGTGTTCTGTTGATCCGTTCAAAAGTTATGCCACTTTCTGTTGTATTCCCCGCCCACCACCACGCCCCCCTTTTGCCAGTTGGTGTGAAAAGCTTCCAGTGTCACCAGTAGCAGACTGGTTGTACTGGGAGGCTCCCGGTGTCACAGTATGAATGTGAAATCGAGAAACTCCTTTTAATAGCCATTTTACCCAGATGACCTTTGACCTCTGCATCCTGGGACATAAATGTTTCAGACCTGGAGGTTAGACAGTGTGCTGTCAGTCCGTCTGTCTGTCTGTCTACCTGTCTGTCTGTCTGTCTGTCTGTTCTTCCACAGAACTAACAGCAATTTGAAACCCAAATAGAAAAAAAACCAACTCAAATTCCTCTTAATTAAAAAGGTATTTGTCATTATTATTGAGATAATACTTATTGTATATAAACATACATCAA
>NC_137207.1:24819844-24839844 GCF_960531495.2 Zeus faber
GTGAGCACTTAACTAGAACCTTGAAATAGTTGATTCATTCAGTTTAACATTTGAAATATGAACATTTGTTTTTGTTTCTTTAAAGGGACAGTTGGTGACTTTTACATCAAGTTCATTGAAAGGTTTTGATACATTCGGTTATTTATAACATATTAGATGTACACATTGAGGAGCAGCCAGCTGCTCCTTCATTTCACCCTCAGTTTTTCAAGCAGTAGGAGAACCCACCAGGGATTCAGGAAACCTGTCGGTCTGTCTTTTTGTCTGTGTCTGTCTGTGTGTTTATGTTGGTTTCTCAATTTGCAACTTGAGACTTGTCAGTCTCAACAGAATTCAGCTGATCATGGTGTGGGGTTTCCACATACACACACACACCCACACTCACACACACACACACACACAAACACACACACACGCACACACGCACACACGCACACACGCACACACACACAGACACACACATGCACACACACATGCATACACACACACAGACGCACACACACACACACACACACACACACACACACACACACACACACAGTCCTGAATCAGAGCTCTGGACATATGTACAGACGGATGGATGGATGGATGGATGGACAGACGGATGGATGGATGGACGGATGGATGGACGGATGGATGGATGTTTAATGTCTGCCTTAGATATTCATCTTTTCAGAATCTGACAGAATATTATTCTGGAAAATTGAAGCATAACTTTGCCCTTTAAGCCATCAAGCAGTTGAAATAGAAAGAGGAGGAGGAGGAGGAGAGTAGGAGGAGGAAGAGTAGGAGAGGAGAAGGAGGAGAGGAGGCAAGGGAAAAAGCAGGAAGAGAGTCGGCGAGTAGGAGAGAAGAGGAGGAGGAGGAAGAGAGGGAGAGCAGCTGACATTGAAGTGACTTCCACAGTGTTATTACAGTTGAAAAACTAGAACGTCTCAGAGGACGAGAGAACTTTACCTCCCCCTCCCTCCCTCCCTCCCTCCCTCCCCCTCTCTGGCCCCCTCTTCTTTCTATCTCTCTCTCCCTCGCTCTCCCTCTCTTCCTCTCTGTCTCTCTTTCTCTCTCACTCTCTGAACCAAAATCTTCCATAGATGGTGTGTTTTACTGTGTGTGTGTGTGTGTGTCTCCTCCACACTCAGTGTGTTCCTATTGGTCGGTTAATCTGAGATGGACAGTAACACTGACCAACCGTGTCGGATTACGGCTCGGTCAATACTGCTAATCCTGAGTGTGTGTGTGTGTGTGTGTGTGTGTGTGTGTGTGTGTTTGTGTGTGTGTGTGTGTGTGTGTGTGTCTGAAATACTTTAGGTCATAAATGGTGAGAGGGATCAACTCAACGCTATAATCCCTCACACACACACACACACACACACACACAAACACACACACACACACACACACACACACTCCCAGAGTGGGCGGAGCTAGGTGTGCTTCACGCTGCTGCTTCTGGTTTTAACAGGAAATAGAAACTCTGTTAGCAGAGGATTAGTGGCTGCGTCCCATTTCTCTGCTGCTCAGAACCACAGCGCTATTGTCTGCAAGCTGCAGTCAGCTGTAACCGACAACTAGTCTACAACTACGTTACAACTAGTCTACAATCCTTTAAGTCCTGGAAGTTGCGAGGTGGGGCCTCCATGTATCGGGCATGTTGTTCCAGCACATACCACGGAGGATCCATCGGATCGGACCTTGACACGCACACGCCCATGCACACGATGTAGAAGAAAACACAATTCGTCAGACTGAGCCACCTTCTTCCATTGCTCCATGGTCCAGTTGTGATGCTCACATGTCCATTGTAGGAGCTTTCAGGGGTGGACAGGGGTCAGCGTGGACACTCTGAGTGCTCCCATACGCAGCAAGCTGCCATGCACTGTGTGTTCTACACCTTTCTATCATAGCACCATTCACTTTAGTGCTACAGAAGCTCTTCTGTGGGATCAAACTGGACGGGCTAGACTTCACTACCCAAGTGTATCAATGAGCCTTGGGCCCCATGACCCTGTTGCTGGTTCACCGGTCGTCCTTCCTTGGACACTTTTGGTAGTAACCACTGCAGAGCAGGAACAGCCACAAGACCTGTGCTTGTGGAGATGCTCTGACCCAGTCGTCCAGCATCACAATGTGCTCCTTGTCAAAGTGGCTCAGATCCTTACGCTGCTTCAACACATCAACTTCAACAACTGACTCTTCACTTGCTGCCTCATATATCCCTATTATAATAATTAAATATAACTAATATATATATGGAGACGTATCGAGACATATAGAGATGTATGGAGACAAACTGAGATGTACGGAGACGTGTGCAGACGTATGAAGACGTATGGAGTCGTATGAAGACGTATGGAAATGTATTGAGACGTATGAAGACATATGAAGACGTATGGAGACGTATGAAGAGGTATGAAGATGTATGGAGACGTATGAAGACATATGAAGACGTATGGAGACGTATGAAGAGGTATGAAGATGTATGGAGACGTATGAAGACGTATGGAGACGTATGAAGACGTATGAAGATGTATGGAGACGTAGGGAGACTTACGGAGACCTATGGAGGCGTATGGAGCGTTGTGAAATTATGGAGATGTATGGAGACACATGAAGACGTATGGAGGCGTTTGGCGATGTATGGAGACATATGGAGATGTATGGAGACGTAGTGAGATGTATTGAGACACATGAAGATGTATTGAGACATATGGAGACATAGGGACACGTATGGAGGCGTTTGGCGACGTATGGAGACATATGGAGGCGTATCGAGACATATGGATACGTATTGCGCCATATGGAGATGTTTGAAGACGTATGGAGACGTACTGAGATGTACAGAGACGTATTGAGACGTATGAAGACTTATAGAGACCTATGAAGACGTATGGAGACCTATGAAGACCTAATAGAGATGTATGGAGACTTATGGAGACTTATGGAGACATGAAGATGTATGGAGGGCTATGGAGGCTTATGAAGACGTATGGGAACGTATGGAGACGTACGAAGACGTATGGAAACGTATTGAGACGTATGAAGGCGTATGGAGACGTATGGGGACGTATGCAGACGTACGAAGACGTATGGAAACGTATTGAGACGGATGGAGATGTATTGAGACGTATGGGGACGTATGGAGACAGACGAAGACATATGAATATGTATGGAAACTTATTGAGAAGTGTGGAGACGTATGAAGACATCTGGAGAGATTTGGAGATGTATGAAGATGTATGGAGCCAAATGAAGACATATGGAAATGTATTGAGACGTATGAAGACATATGGAGACTTATGAGGATGTTTTTAGAAGTATTTAGACATATGGAGACGTATGGAGATGTATGGAGACTCATGGAGACGTATGGAGACGTATGAAGACATATGGTGATGTATGGAGATGAAGGTAGGCGCTTGGTGATGTATGGAGAGGTATGGATCCATACTGAGATGTACGGAGAAGTATTGAGAGGTATGGAGACGTATGAAGACATATGTAGATGTATGAAGACATATGAAAATGTATTGAGACGTATGAAGACATATGAATACATATGGAGACGTATTTAGACGTATGGAGACATATGAATACATTTGGAGACCTATGGAGACACATGAAGATGTATGGAGACATATGGAGATGTATGGAGACATATGGAGATGTATGGAGACATATGGAGATGTATGGAGGCGTATGGAGATGTATTGTGACAGATGTAGACTTATGAAGACGGATGGAGACGTATATAGACGGATGGAGACGTATGGAGACATACTGAGAAGTATGTCGGCGTATTGAGACGTATGGAGACGTATGAAGACATACGGAGCTGTATGAAGACATGGAAATGTATTGAGACGTATGAAGACATATGAATACGTATGGAGACGTATTTAGACGTATGGAGACGTATGAATACATTTGGAGACCTATGGACAAGACACCTACAAGGGCGGCTCCTCCCCAGCCACGAGTGTGGACGCCTCCCTGGCCAACCAACTGAACTCCTTTTATGCGCGGTTCGAGTCTGGCAGCAGCACCGCTAGCTCGCCGGCTAATTGGAGTTACACCGCTGGGGACGAGCGCGCACTCTCAGTGTCCGTGCACGAGGTCAGGAGGGCTCTGATGCGGGTGAACACCAGGAAAGCTGCGGGCCCAGATGGCATATCTGGACGAGTACTGAAGACCTGTGCTAACCAGATAGCTCCGGTGTTCACCACAATATTCAACATCTCCCTGGCTGAATCAGTGGTCCCATCCTGCTTCAAGAGGTCCACCGTCGTTCCTGTCCTAAAGATTGCCTCTCCTGCCTGAATGACTACCTTCCGGTGGCCCTCACCTCGGTGGTCATGAAGTGTTTCGAGAGGCTGATTAAGGATTACATCTGCGCCTCCCTCCCCCGCACCTTGGACCCGTTGCAGTTCGCGTACCAGCAGAACAGATCCACGGATGACGCGGTCTCCCAGGTACTGCACACCAGGCTCACACACCTGGATGGCCAGAAGGGGGCCTATGTGAGATTGCTGTTCATCGATTATAGTTCAGCTTTCAACACCATAGTTCCCACCAGACTGGCTGTCAAGCTGATGGAGCTAGGATTGAATGGTCCGCTGTGCACCTGGATCCTGAACTTCCTCACAGGCCGCCCCCAGGTGGTCAAGGTGGGGAAGTACATGTCAAGCTCCCTCACCCTGAACACAGGATCCCCCCAGGGCTGCGTCCTCAGCCCCCTACTGTACTCCCTGTACACACATGACTGTGTGGCCTAGGTCCAGCTCCAACACCATCATCAAGTTTGCTGACGACACCGTGGTCGTGGGCCTGATCACCGACTGCGATGAGAAGGCCTACCGCGAGGAGGTGGCTGACCTGTCACTCTGGTGCCAGGACAACAGCCTCCACCTGAACGTCAGCAAAACCAAGGAGCTGATTGTGGACTTTAGGCGTGGATCACAATCGAGGACGCACGCGCCCTTGTGGATTAATGGGACTTCTGTCGATAGGGTGAGCAGCTTCAGATATCTGGGAGTCCACATCACAGAGGACTTAACATGGACTGTTCACACAGACACTCTGGTGAGAAAGGCGAGGCAGCGTCTCTACCACCTCAGGCAGCTGAGGAAATTCCGGGTCTCGGTGAGGATCCTCAAGTCCTTCTACTCTGGAGCGGTGGAGAGCATCCTGTCAGGCAACATCACTGCCTGGTTTGGGAACTGTACTGCTCAGGACAGGCGGGCCCTGCAGAGGGTGGTGCGTTCAGCTGAACGTACCACTGGAACTACCCTCCCCCCCTTGCAGGAGTTATACACCAGGAGGTGTAGTAGCAGAGCTGCAGGATCATGAAGGATCCTCATCACCCCAACAACGGACTGTTCCAGCTGCTGCGGTCAGGCAAGCGCCTCCGCAGTCACACAGCGAGAACAGAGAGACTGAGACGGAGTTTCTTCCCTCAAGCCATTAGAACTGTCAATGCTGACCTCACCAGGGGTCCTAACTGAGCCATGCACTAGGCTCCACTACGGTCTGTACTGTATGTAGCATACTGTACCGCATACTGTATCACTGTTCAGGGTTGTTCGTGATGCCATATTGCTGCGCCGTACTGTTGTATACTGTGCTGTATTATCGCAAACACTACCTCACACTATTCACATTCACACGCCACTTTAATTCACATGCCACTTTAATGCACATATCTGTATATACATAGGCATATTCCTTCTATCTATTCCATTTTATTTCAATTTATTTTTATTGTATTTTATTCTCTATATTTTTATCTTATTCTATAAGTATTCCACTTACTGTATTACGTTTTAGGAGTCAGTTAGTCGGTCTATTAGAAAGGAATTTTCTACTTTTTATTTTATTTTATTTTTTATTTTTTTCCTAGGACATATTGTGTGCTATCACCGGGTGCGTTGCATTACATTTCACTGCATATATGTATGGAAGTATGTATATGTATGTGACAAATAAAAATCTTGAATCTTGAATTTTGAATCTTGGAGACACATGAAGATGTATGGCGACATATGGAGACGTATGGAGGCATTTGGCAACGTATGGAGATGTATGGAGATGTATTGTGAGGGATGTAGACTTATGAAGGCGTATGGAGACGTATAGAGACGTATGGAGACGTATGGAGACATACTGAGAAGTACGTTGGCGTATTGAGACGTATGGAGACGTATGAGGACGTACAGAGACGTATGAAGACATGGAAATGTATTGAGACGTATGAAGACGTCTGGAGATGTATGGAGACATATGGAGACTTATGGAGACGTATGGAGGTGTTTGGCAACTTATGGAGAGATATGTATGGAGGCCCACAAGACCTGTGCTTGTGGAGATGCTCTGACCCAGTCGTCCAGCATCATAATGAGCTCCTTGTCAAAGTGGCTCAGATCCTTACGCTGCTTCAACACATCAACTTCAACAACTGACTCTTCACTTGCTGCCTCATATATCCCTATTATAATAATTAAATATAACTAATATAAATATGGAGACGTATCAAGACGTATGGAGATGTATGGATACATACTGGAATGTACGGAGACGTATGAAGACGTATGGAGTCGTTTGAAGATGTATGGAGACGTACGGAGACACATGAAGACGTATGGAGGCGTTTTGCGACGTATGGAGACATATGGAGATGTATGGAGACGTATTGAGATGTATTGAGAACCATGAAGATGTATTGAGACATGGAGACGTAGCGACACGTATGGAGGCGTTTGGCGACATATGGAGACATATGGATGCGTATCGAGACATATGGATACGTGTGGAGATGTACTGAGATGTACAGAGACGTATTGAGACGTATGAAGACGTATAGAGACCTATGAAGATGTATGGAGACCTATGAAGACCTAATGGAGATGTATGAAGATGTATGGAGGGCTATGGAGGCGTATGAAGACGTATGGGGACGTCTGGAGATGTACGAAGACGTACGGAAACGTATTGAGATGTATGAAGACATATGGAGACGTACGGGGACGTATGGAGATGGACAAAGACGTATGAAAATGTATTGAGACGTATGGACACGTATGGAGACGTATGAAGACATATGAAGACGTATGAAGACATGGAGACCTATGGAGACTCATGAAGACATTCGGAGATGTATGAAGATGTATGAAGATGTATGGAGATGTATGGAGATGTATAGAGGCGTATGGAGATGTATTGCGACGTATTGAGAGGTATGAAGACGTATGGAGACGTATGGAGATGGACGAAGATGTATGAAAATGTATTGAGATGTATGGACACGTATGGAGACATATAAAGACATACGATACGATACAATACAATACAACTTTATTGGACAGTAGGGCACTGAAATTCATTTTGCGTCCCTGGGAAAGGCCCCTCAAAACATTTAGGACGTACAGGTAAACAATCACTGGAGTGACAGGAAAGGACACGTGTCGGAGGCCCAAAGTACAAATGGCACCTGGCATGACAGCACAACGATACACAAGCAACACAGATGACAGATTAGACAAGCACAGGTGTTGACAGGATAAACACAAGTACAGACGCATGACATGGCACAGCCCACAGATACACAAAAAATAGCACAAATGACAGGTAAGACAATTTACAAAGACATAAGAAGACTAATACCCATGAAATCATAAAAGGCTCTGGAATCATTTTTGTTTGTTTAGTAGTAGAATGGACTGATGTACAAAGGAGTTTTTAAGCCTATTTCGATTGAAGGAAGGGACTCTGAAGCGCCTATTTGAAGGCAGGGGCTGATATTCATTGTGCAAAACATGTGTGGAGTCAGAGGAAATCTTTATGGCCAGCCTATCCAAGCTATTGCTATGGGTCTCTTGACAGGCTTGAGCTACAGGGAGTCCAATGATTTTGGAGCAAAGTTTTAACTGATATTGAAGTTTACTTTTATTTTTCACTGTGAGGTTGCTCCACCAGGCAGTGCTACAGTAGAGCATGATGCTCTGAATTACAGAAGTAAAAAATAAATACATAATTTGGCTGCTGGCCCCAAACGATTCTAATCTTCCGAGAAAATAAATGCGCTGCTGTATCCTTGTGAAAATCCATGTGAGGGGTCCATGACAGGTTCTCATCTATCATGACACCTAAGTATTTGTATGCAGAGACTTGATTAATTTCAACATTGTGGATCATCACTTTGGGGGGTGGGCAGGTTGGGGGCTTACCAAAAATGATTTCCTCTGTCTTTACTGAGTTAATAATAAGGGTGTTCTTGTCACACCATTCCACAAACCAATCAACATTTCTCTGATACAGAATGGGATCATCAGTACTTTTCAACATAGTCAATAATACATATGAAGACGTATGAAGACATGGAGACCTATGGAGACTCATGAAGACATTTGGAGACGTATGAAGATGTATAAAGGCGTATGTAGATGTATGAGATGTATGAAGACGTATAGAGGCGTATGGAGAGGTATTGCGACGTATAGAGATGTATGGAGATGTATGAAGACATATGGAGACATATGAAGACGTATGGAGATGTATGAAGACGTATGGGGACGTATTGAGATGTACGAATTGGTATGGAGACCCATGAAGACATATAGAGAGGTATAAATATGTTTGGAAATGTATTGAGACATATGAAGATGTATGAAGACATGGAGACCTATGGAGACTCATGAAGACATTTGGAGACATATGAAGATGTATGGAGACGTATGGAGATGTATAAAGAAGTATAGAGGCGTATGGAGACATGGAAATGACATGGACATGGAAATGTATTGAGACGTATGAAGACGTATGGAGATGTATGAAGATGTATAGAGGCATATGGAGATGTATGGAGAGCTATTGCGAGGTTTAGAGATGTTTGGAGATGTATAGAGACGTATGGAGACGGAAGAAGATGTATGAAAATGTATTGAGACGTATGAAGACGTATAGAGACATATCAATATGTATGGAAACGTATTGAGAAGTATGGAGACGTATGAAGACATCTGGAGACCTTTGGATATCTATGAAGATGTATGGAGCCAAATGAAGACATATGGAAATGTATTGAGATGTATGAAGACGTATGGAGATGTATTTAGATGTATTTATACGTATGGAGACATATAGAGACTTATGGAGTTGTATGGAGACATATGGAGATGAATGGAGACATAGTGAGATGTACGGAGATGTATTGAGAGGTATGGAGACGTATGGAGACGTAATAAAACATGGAGACGTATGGAGACTCATGAAGACGTATGGAGATGTATGAAGACATATGGAGATGTATGGAGACTCATGAAGACGTATTGAGACGTATGAAGATACATGGAGATGAAGGTAGGCGCTTGCCGATGTATGGAGGCGTATAGAGACGTATGGAGACATACTGAGAAGTACGGAGAAGTATTGAGAGGTATGAAGATGTATGGAGACATATGGAGATGTATGGAGACGTATAAAGACGTATGGAGACCCATGAAGACGTATGGAGACGTATAAATATGTTTGGAAATGTATTGAGACGTATGGAGACGTATGAAGACGTATGAAGACATAGAGACCTATGGAGACTCATGAAGACATTTGGAGACGTGTGAATATGTATGGAGACGTATGGAGCTGTATGAAGATATATAGAGGCGTATGGAGATGTATGGAGAGGTATTGCGACGTATAGAGATGTATGGAGATGGACGAAGACGTATGAAAATGTATTGAGACGTATGAAGACATATGGAGACGTATCAATATGTATGGAAACTTATTGAGAAGTATGGAGACATATGAAGACATCTGGAGACCTTTGGAGATCTATGAAGATGTATGGAGCCAAATGAAGACATATGGAAATGTATTGAGACGTATGAAGACATATGACGACGTATGGCGATATATTTAGATGTATTTATACGTATGGAGACATAAAGAGACTTATGGAGTTGTATGGAGACGTATGGAGATGTATGGAGACTCATGAAGACGTATTGAGACGTATGAAGACATATGGAGATGAAGGTAGGCGCTTGCAATGTATGGAAGCGTATAGAGATGTATGGAGACATACTGAGATATACGGAGAAGTATTGAGAGGTATGGAGACATATGAAGACGTATGGAGACGTCTGAAGACATGGAAATGTATTGAGATGTATGAAGACATGAAGACGTATGGAGACGTATGAATACATTTGGAGACCTATGGAGACACATGAAGATGTATGGAGACGTATGGAGACATTTGGCGACGTATGGATATGTATTGTAAGGTATGTAGACTTAAAAAGACATATGGAGACATATGGAGAGATACTAAGAAGTACGGCGACGTATTGAGACGTATGGAGATGTATGAAGATGTACGGAGACATATGAAGACATATGGAAATTTATTGAGACGTATGAAGATGTATGGAGACATATGTAGACGTATGGAGACTTATGGAGACGTATGGAGGTGTTTGGCGACTTATGGAGACATGTATGGAGGCGTATAGAGATGTACGGATACGTATTTCAATGTATGGAGACGTTTGAAGACCATTGGAGATGTATGGAGACGTACTGAGATGTATGAAGACGTATGGAGACGTATGGAGACGTATGGAGATGTATGAAGACGTATGGAGACGTATGGAGACGTATGGAGACGTATGAAGACGTATGAAGATGTATGGAGACCTTTGGAGACGTATGAAGACGTATAGAGATGTATAAAGACGTATGGAGACGTATAAATATGTTTGGAAATGTATTGAGACGTATGGAGATGTATGGAGACTCATGAAGACATTTGGAGACGTATGGAGATGCATGAAGATGTATAGAGGCGTATGGAGATGTTTGGAGATGTATAGAGACGTATGGAGACAGAAGAAGACGTATGAAAATGTATTGAGACGTATGAAGACGTATGGAGACGTATCAATATGTATGGAAACGTATTGAGAAGTATGGAGACGTATGGAGACATCTGAAGACCTTTGGAGATGTGTGATGATGTATGGAGCCAAATGAAGACATATGGAAATGTATTGGGACGTATGAAGACATATGAAGACATAAGGAGATGTATTGAGACGGATTTAGACGTATGGAGACATATGGAGACGTATGGAGTTGTATGGAGACGTATGGAGATGTATGGAGACATACTGAGATGTACGGAGAGGTATTGAGATGTATGGAGACGTATGGAGACGTAATAAAACATATGGAGACTCATGAAGATGTATGGAGATGTATGAAGACATATGGAGATGAAGGTAGGCGCTTGGCAATGTATGGAGGCGTATAGAGACGTATGGAGACATACTGAGATGTACGGAGAATTATGGAAACATATGGAGACGTATGGAGATGTATGAAGACATATGGAGATGAATGGAGATGTATGGAGACTTATGGAGACGTATGAAGATGTATGGAGACCTATGAAGATGTATGGAGATGTATGAAGACATATGGAAACGTATTGAGACGTATGAATTGGTATGGTATTGGACCCATGAAGACGTATGGAGACGTATAAATATGTTTGGAAATGTATTGAGACGTATGGGGACGTATGGAGACGTATGAAGACGTATGAATACATATGAAGATGTATGAATCATGGAGACCTATGGAGACTCATGAAGACATTTGGAGACGTATGAAGATGTATGGAGACGTATGAAGATGTATGAAGATGTATAGAGACGTATAAAGACATCTGGAGACCTTTGGAGATGTATGAAGATGAATGGAGCAAAATGAAGACATATGGAAATGTATTGAGATGTATAAAGACATGGAGACTTATGGAGACGTATGGAGTTGTATGGAGACATACTGAGATGTACGGAGAAGTATTGAGAGGTATGGAGACGTATGAAGACGTATGGAGACGTCTGAAGACATGGAAATGTATTGAGATGTATGAAGACATGAAGACGTATGGAGACGTATTTAGACGTATGGGTACTGCTGAATACATTTGGAGACCTTTGGAAGATGTATGGAGACATATGGAGACGTATGGAGGCATTTGGCGATGTATGGAGGCGTATGGAGACGTATGGAGACGTATTGTGAGGTATGGAGTTGAAAGAGACGTATGGAGACATGGAGACATACTGAAAAGTACAGCGACGTATTGAGACGTATGGAGACGTATGAAGACGTACGGAGACATATGAAGACATGGAAATGTATTGAGACGTATGAAGACGTATTGAGACGTATGGAGACTTTTGGAGACGTATGGAGGTGTTTGGCGACTTATGGAGACATATGTATGGAAGCGTATAGAGATGTACAGATACGTATTTCAATGTATGGAGACGTTTGAAGACCTATGGAGATGTACTGAGATGTACGGAGATGTATTGAGACGTATGAAGACGTATGGAGATGTATGAAGACATATGGAGATGTATGGAGACTGAAGGAGACGTATGAAGATGTATGGAGACCTTATGGAGATGTATGAAGACGTATGGGGAGGTATGAAGACATATGGAGATGTATGGAGACTGAAGGAGATGTATGAAGATGTATGGAGACCTTATGGAGATGCATGAAGACATATGGGGAGGTATGAAGACGTATGGAAATGTATTGAGACGTATGAATTGGTATGGAGTCCCATGAAGACGTATGGAGACGTATAAATATGTTTGGAAATGTATTGAGATGTATGGAGATGTATGGAGACCTATGGAGACGTATGGAGACATATGGAGACGTATGAAGATATATGGAGACTTATTGAGTCATATGGAGACGTACAGTATGAAGATGAATGGAGACGTATGAAGATGTATGGAGGCGTTTGAAGACGTATGAAGACGTATGGAGACGTATGATGACGTATGGAGACGTATTGAGTCGTATGGAGACGTATGTAAACGAATGGAGGCGTATGGAGGCGTTTGAAGATGTATGAAGAAGTATGGAGACGTATTTAGTCGTATGGAGACTTATGGAGACGTATGGAGACTAATTAAGTTGTATGGAGATGTATAGAGACGTTTGGAGACCTATGGAGACCTATGGAGACGTATGGAGACATATGGAGACGTATGGAGATGTATGAAGCCGATTTAGACGTATGAAGACATATGGAGACATGAAAAGGTATAGAGACATATTAAGACGTATGGAGATGTATGATGATGTATGGAGACGTATTGAGAGGTTTGGATACGTATGGATACGTTTGGAGTCGTATGGAGGCGTATGAAGCCGATGGAGACGTATGAAGACATATGGAGACATGAAAAGGCATAGAGACCTATTAAGATGTATGGAGACTTATGGAAACTTATGCAGACATATGGCGAAGTATGAAGATGTATGAAGGTGTATGGAGAGGTATGGAGACACATGGAGATATGTGGAGACATATGGAGGCATTTTGCGACGTATGGAGACATATGGAGGTGTATGGAGACATGGAGACGTGTGTATGTCACTCAAAGATGTTGTCAGGTTTTCCAGTTTTTCCTTTGACACTTTTGCCTCGATCTGCGCAAACGTAACACTAGACAATAGAGACTAGAAACAAGAAGTGTTGGTCCCCTCTGTTTGTGTGTGTGTGTGTGTGTGTGTGTGTGTGTGTGTGTGTGTGTGTGTGTGTGTGTGTGTGTGTGTGTGTGTTTTTAGCTGTGTATGTGTGTTTAGCTGTGTGTGTGTGCGTGTGTGTTTGTGTGTGTTTAGCTGTGTGTGCGTGTCTGTGTATTTGTGTGCGTGTCTGTGTTAGCGTGTTAGCGTGGTGTTAGCGCAGGTTAATTCCAGCGCCGCTCCTCAGGTGACGCTGCTCTCAGTGTCGTTGACCTCCATCTTCAGCCGCCGCGCTCTGATTGGCTGCAGCTGACCCCCCAGCCCGCAGGGGGCACTGTGATTGGCTGAGAGGCAGGAAGCTGCGTGTGCATGCATCAGCCTCATTAGAGCAGCGTTACAGAGCTAATACGAGTTATTATGAGTAATATGACGTGATAATAAGGAAGACGACAGGTTGACTTCCTGCAGACGGAGAGAAACACTTCATTATCACACCTCCTCTGCATCATTCCCCTCTCCCCTCCTCTCTCCCCCTCTCCCCGCCTCTCTCCCCCTCTGCCCTCCTCTCTC
This sequence comes from Zeus faber, assembly GCF_960531495.2. Lineage (NCBI taxonomy): Eukaryota > Metazoa > Chordata > Actinopteri > Zeiformes > Zeidae > Zeus > Zeus faber. The sequence goes on from NC_137207.1 coordinate 24,833,972, forward strand.
CCCCTCTGCCCTCCTCTTTCCCCTCCTCTCTCCTCCTCTCCCCTCTTCTGTCCCCCTCTCCAACAAAAATATGAAAACATATTTTGTTGAATTAAATTAAATTAAATCTTCAGGACTTTAGAAAGAGATTCCAGTAGGGGGGGTACACTAAAATGTCTGAGGGAGAGAGAGGGAGACAGGGGGAGAGAGAGGGAGAGAGAGAGAGACAGGGGGAGAGAGAGTGAGGAGAGAGAGAGGGAGGAGAGAGAGAGAGAGAAATGGGAGAGAGAGAGAGAGATTGTTTTTAGTGGTGTTGAACTAAAAGCATGTGTCATGTTGTCCCACTAAGCTGCTGCATATTTCATACACACACTCTGTATTTCGTTCAACCCGTGGCTCTGGGTCCTTCTTCTAATACACTTGCACTATTTTAAATTGTTCCTATTATTAAATATAATTATTCTTAATATTTTTATTATAGAACATTAAAATATGCTCTGTCCCCTGCAAACAAAGGATCCCTCCCTCTTTCCCTCCCTCCCTTCCTCCCTCCTCCCTTCCTCCCTCCTCAGGTCTCTAAGGGCCGAGTGAGAGATGAGTGGAGGAGGAGGGTGAAAGGGAAGAGAGAAAGAGAGAGAAAGGATGGTAAAGGAGAGCGAAGAGGAAGAGAAGAGATGGATGTGAGAGAAAGAGGGTTAGAACGAACAAGTGTGTGTGTGTGTGTGTGTGTGTGTCTCTGTGTGTGTGTGTGTGTGTGTGTGTGTGGTTGTCTGTGTGTGTGTGTGTGTGTGTGTGTGTGTGTGTGTGTGTGTGTGTGTGTGTGTGTGTGTGTGTGTCTGTGTGAGCCTGTAGCAGGTCCACAGCTCCCCCCTCTGGACGGCAGCAGCACTGTGGCGCTTGGCCTAGAAGGAGAGAAAGAAATGAAAAGATGAATTAAAATAAAGAAATCAGAACAAAGTGATTTAATCAGATTAAATCATCTAAATATAAATGTAATTATATCAAATCATCTCAATTTATATGTAATCATATCAAAGTATCTACATCTAAATGTAATCATATTAAATCATGTAAATGTAATGATATTTAATCATCTTAATCTAAATGTAATCAAATTAAATAATCTAAATCCAAATGTAATCATATTAAATCATCTTGATTTAAATGTCATATTAAATCGTCTCAATCTAAATGTAATCATATCAAATCATCTAAATCCAAATGTAACCATATCAAATCATCTAAATCCAAATGTAACCATATCAAATAATCTAAATCCAAATGTAATCATAAGAAATCTTCTAAATGTAATCATAGAAAATTATCCCAAGCTAAATGTAACCATGACAAATCATCTAAATCTTAACGTAATCATACCAAATCATTTAAATCTAAATATAATCATATCAAATTATCTAAATCTAAATATAATCACATCAAATCATCTAAATATAAATGTAATAATATCAAATCATCTAAATATAAATGTAATCCTATTAAATCATATAAATCTAAATCTCATCAGATTACGTCCTCTAAATCTCACAAATAAATATTATATTATATAATAATGATATAATATAATATAATATCATAATAGAATAAATATTTCAGTTTATTATCAATGTTTCCGAACGTCCCAGTGTTTTTACGCAGCGCGGGCGTCTGATTGGCTGCAGCTTGAGCTTGGCTTTAGCTGTGACATCACAGCTAAACATGGCAGCTCTGCTCCACATCCGGCTTTAAGTTTGTTTTCATTTCCAGCTTTTGTGGCGTTTTGAATCCTTGAAGTCTCTTTTAATGTCCTCTTGAAGGAAATTTATCTTTTATTTGTTTATTCTGTGTTTATTCTGCCAAAGAGGAACTTGTTGTTGTAATAATAAATAATAAATAGTGAATAATAAATAATAAAACAAAATAGGAATAAAAAAACAGACAAACACTGAAATATCCAGAATATACAAAGTGTGGTTCTGTGCACAGGATCAGTTATGGTACAGGTAAATTAGGTATAAATTATGACTATGTACTGACTAAATGAAACAAAACCAAATGACTGAACTGCTTTAATCTTCTTCTTCCTCTTTGGGCTGCTCCCGTTAGGGGTCGCCACAGCGGAGCATCTGCCTCCAACATCTTCTGTTCTGCGGATCTTCCTCCCTTGTTTTAAGGAAATCTAAAACATTTGGACTTCCCCTTCTTGATACTTTGATTATAAATCGGTGTTTGTTGTGTCTTTAAAAGGAGGATAATGACAGGAAGTGAAATCAGCCAATCAGAATACTCGATTCAATCAGCCTCTTCATCATACTGTGAACTTAGATTAACCCTGCCCAGGGTCCTTTGAGCAAGGCATCGGGTTGAGAGTTTAATATTATTATCACATAACAATGAGTATGGATACATATTGGATTCCTTACTACAAATTATTATATCACACTGTCATATTATTCATATTATTCATATGAATTAACTAAGTGTAGTTCTGGGATCTATTGATTATTCCAGCTGTGTGTGTGACAGCTGCCTTGCTCAAAGGCACGACGGTGTTTTAGTACCTTCCAATGTCAAGACAACCTTGTTGAGCAGGAAGACACTGCAGCTGTATGTGTGTGTGTGTGTGTGTGTGTGTGTGTGTGTGTGTGTGTGTGTGTGTGTGTGTGTGTGTGTGTCTGCTAATTGGCAGTGACATGGGTGTGTGTTATGGAGCCATATGGCTGCTAACGGTTAGCGGCTAGAGGCTAAGTGCTAGGTGCTAACGCTTAGCCTCCGGCGGCTACTAAAACACGCTGCCGTACTTTGTCTGCACTGAAGTGCATCCTGTGTTAAAACACCACGTGTGCTGCACTTCCTCACATTTCCTCTTGAGGCGCTAAGCAGTGATACAACAGGACACACCTGGAGAAGTGAGGGAAAACAAACTGCAGGAGACGAGCGATTGGTGGAAATAATGGTGGCGTCCTGTGGCCCCTGTCCTGGACGATGAGCGGAGGCACACCCTGGACAATGAGAAGCCACGCCCTGGAGGATGAGAGGAGCCACGCCCTGGAGGATGAGAGGAGCCACGCCCTGGATGACGAGAGGAGCCACGCCCTGGAGGATGAGAGGAGCCACGCCCTGGAGGATGAGAGGAGCCACGCCCTGGAGGATGAGAGGAGCCACGCCCTGGAGGATGAGAGGAGCCACGCCCTGGAGGATGAGAGGAGCCACGCCCTGGAGGATGAGAGGAGCCACGCCCTGGAGGATGAGAGGAGCCACGCCCTGGAGGATGAGAGGAGCCACGCCCTGGAGGATGAGAGGAGCCACGCCCTGGAGGATGAGAGGAGCCACGCCCTGGAGGATGAGGAGAGCCACGCCCTGGAGGATGAGAGGAGCCACGCCCTGGATGACGAGAGGAGCCACGCCCTGGAGGATGAGAGGAGCCACGCCCTGGAAGATGAGAGGAGCCACGCCCTGGAGGATGAGAGGAGCCACGCCCTGGAGGACGAGAGGAGCCACGCCCTGGAGGACGAGAGGAGCCACGCCCTGGAGGATGAGAGGAGCCACGCCCTGGAGGATGAGAGGAGCCACGCCCTGGAGGATGAGAGGAGCCACGCCCTGGAGGATGCTGACATCCGAAAATATAGGAAATATGTCTTTGTGTGACTGACACCAAGACAAGACAAGTGGGTCACATCTTGCATTCTTCCACAAAGGACATTGTGAACATCTCTGTTTTTATTTTTCTGCAGTGATCAAGAATATACAACATTATTCATTCCTCCTCGGTGCCCATTTTCAAATAACCCGTCAAACACTTCCTCCTACCAAATAAGTGCGACACGCCCTTGTGGATTAGCCGTTTATGACTCCAGCAGGAACCCAAACCTGCCTTTGGTACTTTGTGTAGCGTGTAGGTTCATTGCTACTCCAGTAATTTTGTGGGTATTTGTACTTTTACTGCAGTAAAAAAAAACTTTTACTGAGTATTTCTTCCGACCTCACTAGTGCCCCCTGCTGCCTGGTTCCAGAACAGCATGATTGACATTGAAGTCGGGTTCTTATTATATTCCAGAAGGTGATCGATGGGAGGTTTGATCAGAACCTGATTGGCACACAGAGACATTTGATCGGTGGGAATCGATCAGATTCAATCAAAGTAAAGATTCCTTTACTTCCAGGTCACTTGTCAATAGAAGATTTACTATTGATTTAAGATATTTATTATTGATTTTGGATCATTCAAGTGGAGTGGAGGAAGAAAACACATTGAAAGGAGAGAACAGGAGGAAAAGAATAAATGGAAGAGAGAAGTGTGTGTGTGTGTGTGTGTGTCACCTTGCAGTAGGGACACAAACACACACACACACACACACACACATACACCCACACACACACCCACACACACCAGGTGGTTCCTCTCCATTGACTCAGCGTTAGAGGATCAGTTCCTAAATCAGTTAAAAGGACATTTCCAGGACAGTGTTCCAGGTGTAGGATGGTTTTGCAGGTGTAGGAGGGTTTTCCAGGATGGTGTTTCAGGTGTAGGATGGTTTTGCAGGATGGTCTTCCAGGTGTAGGATCTTTTACCAGGACGGTGTCCCAGGTATAGGATGGTTTTGCAGGATGGTGTTTCAGGTGTATGATGGTTTTGCAGGATGGTCTTCCAGGTGTAGAATCTTTTTCCAGGACGGTGTTCCAGGTGTAGTCTGGTTTTGCAGGTGTAGGATGGTTTCCCAGGTAAAGGATGGTTTTTAAGGACGGTGTTCCAGGTGTAGGATGGTTTTTCAGGACGGTGTTCCAGGTGTAGGATGGTGTTCCAGGTGTAGGATGGTTTTCCAGGACGGTGTTCCAGGTGTAGGGTAGTTTTCCAGGATGGTGTTCCAGGTGTAGGATGGTTTTCCAGGATGGTGTTCCAGGTGTAGGATGGTTTTCCAGGATGGTGTTCCAGGTGAAGTCTGGTTTTGCAGGTGTAGGATGGTTTTCCAGGTAAAGGATGGTTTTCCAGGATGGTGATCCAGGTTTAGGATGGTTTTCCAGGATGGTTTTCCAGGTGTAGGATGGTTTTCCAGGACAGTGTTCCAGGTGTAGGGTGGTTTTGCAGGATGGTGTTCCACATGTAGGATGGTTTTCCAGGAAAGTGTTCCAGGTTTTCCATGTCTGTACTATCCTCCCAGCATGCACTTCTGCGATGCAGGGAACCTCTGTGTGTGTGAAATGAGGCGTGTGTTTTGGTGTCGTCGTGGCAACACTGCATGTGGTTGCAGTAGCTGTCACCGTGGCGACGGTGGCCGGGCGGGATGGATCGATAGGGAAGTTGTCAGAACCGATCAGCTGTGGACGGAACTTTCTGTCCAATCACAGGCCTGACAGCACACTCCCCCCTCTCTCTGCGGTAGTATTAAGGGCTTGTTTTGCTGCGTCTGCAGAAGTGGTCTTCACGGCGACCGCTAACACTGTCCCACGACGACGACTCTGATTATTATTCAGACGCCGGCGGAAAATTACTGATTGATTTGGATTCCACCTCAACAATAACTATGCAGGAGAAAGGGGGGTGGAGAGCGGTAGAGGGAGAGAGAGAGAGAGAGAGGGAGAGAGGGAGGGAGAGAGAGAGGGAGAGAGGGAGGGAGAGAGAGAGGGAGAGAGAGAGAGGGAGGGAGAGAGAGAGAGAGGGAGGAAGAGAGAGAGGGAGAGAGAGAGGGAGAGAGAGGGAGAGAGGAAACGTTTCCTTTTAATAACAATGTTGATCAATGAGCAATTAGAAATGAAAGGATGGTGATGAATTACACAGTGTTGTGTGAGTGTGTGTGTGACACTTCACTTGAACTGAAGTTTTTACAATATATTCTATAATTGGTTGAGGAGCTTTTTACACACACACACACACAAACAAACACGTACACACATACACA